>NC_134592.1:53803500-54125500 GCF_037038515.1 Microtus pennsylvanicus | reverse complement strand
GGAGAGATGGTTCAAAGGTTAAGAATGTAAACTGTTAATGTGGAGGCTTGAGTTACCACCTTGTCAGAGAACTCACCACCATATCTACTTCTACGTCCAGGTCCAAGGGAATCCTTTGCCTCCAGTCTCCAAAGGCACTGCATTTACATGCATATAATTAAAAGTAATTTTTAAACATGCCCTCTAACATTTTGTAAATTACAGTGATTATACATATACGAGGCTTTATTATACATTTTGCCAATATAGAGGAAGTTTCTAGAATATAAAGATCAATATGTATTGTTACTGGCACCAGTGATCTAAGTCCCAAAGAAGTCAAAAGGAAAAAAATACCATCTATTTAAATAAATCTCCCACTGACTGATGTGAGCATTAGTATATTTCACAGTTAAGTTCCTCATTCTCCCAAAGTTTAGTAAATAGTGTCTTAGCTTGAAAGAGTTAATACATCCCGATGCCACTAACTGCCAAAGAATAAAGGTACTGAGAGTAAAGCTCATTAATCCTTAATACCGATGCTTTAATGCATAAAAGAAAGATGTATGTGATTTAATTTCAAGTCACCTATGGTGCTCAAAAAGTATTAGCAGTGAAGTGAATGGATATTAAAGAATGGAAATTACATTTACAAGTGGCATATCAAAATCAGAAATCGGGAGGAAAATGAACTAAAAAAACTCAGAAATGCTGGTGTTTATATGCTGCCGCAATTCCTTCTTTGTAAAGCACACACGTGTGCACGCACACACACACACACACAAAATGTGTAGTGTGTGCTTGGGATACCCACTATTTTGAGATAAATGAAACTGTAAAGTTGATCTGTCTTCAGCACACACAGTATGGACCTTTGTAACAGTTTCTCGTTATGTGGATGACAACTGTCCTAGTGAAAAGGTGTGTGCTGTATCAAGTGTGCACCTTGACATTTCAGAACAATCTACCGTGTTATGGCTGTTCTGCTTAACTAAATTAAAGTGTTTTAGAAAAATGGATCCCTCCATATAAAAAGTTTAGGACTTAACTGAATATTTCAGTCTAGTGACATGGGCTTATAAACTTCCAGAAAGGATCAGTGTCTGTAAATATTTCAGACTATAATGAATAAGCTTTTTCTTCATTCTATTTACTGTATGCTTCTCTTGAAGGGTCAGTTCCGCATGGAATGAAATAATCACCATTTTTAACTAAAATGTTTTGAATATAATGAAGCTGTGGGTTGTTTTAAAAAATAAAACACGGGTAACCAACAAATAGTCCATTTCGGACCAAAAAAGCTTTTCAGCTAGAGAAACATCTCAGTGGGTAAAGGGCTTGCCACACAAGAGTGTGAGGATCAGAGTTCATATCCCAGTGCCCACAGAAATGGCAAAGTGGCTGACTAGTTAGACTACCAGACTCTGGGAGCTCTGTGTTCCAGAGAGAGACCTTGGCTAGATAGCACCCTCTACCCTCCACATGTATGTCCACACACAGGCAAACACACACACACATGCACACACACTTATACACCTGCACATGTATTTTATCCTGGAAACAACCTAGATGCCCTTCAATGGAAGAATGGATGAAGAAAGTATGGAATATATACACAGTAGAGTCCTACGCTGCGGTAAAAAACAATGACTTCTCGAATTTTGCATGCAAATGGATGGAAATAGAAAACACTATCCTGAGTGAGGTAACCCAGACCCAAAAAGAGGAACATGGGATGTACTCACTCATAATTGGTTTCTAGCCATAAATAAGGGTCACAGAGTCTACAATTGGTGAACCTAAAGAAGCTAAATAAGAAGGTGAACCCAAGGAAAAACATATAGTTATCCTCTTGCCTATGAACCTTCATCTGGTGATGGATGGAGATAGAGACAGAGACCCACACTGGAGCACTGGACTGAGCTCCCAAGGTCCCAATGAGGAGCGGAAGGAGGGAGAAGATGAGCAAGGAAGTCAGGACCACGAGGGGTGCACCCACCCACTGAGACAGTGGGGCTGATCTATTGGGAGCTCACCAAGGCCAGCTGGACTATGACTGAAAAAGCATGGAATAAAACCGGACTCTCTGAACATGGCTAACAATGAGGGCTGATGAGAAGCCAGGGACAATGGCACGGGGTTTTGATCCTACTTCATGTTCTGGCTTTGTGAGAGCCTAGTCTGTTTGGATGTTCACCTTCCTAGATATGGACGGAAGGGGGAGGACCTTGGACTTCCCACAGGACAGGGAACCCTGACTGCTCTTTGGACTGGACAGGGAGGGGGAGAGGAGTGGGGGGAGGGGGAGAAGGGTGGGAGGAGGGGGAGGGAAATGGGAGGCTGGGAGGAAGGGGAAACTTTTTTTTCCTTTTCTCAATAAAAAAAAAGAATTAAAGGTTTTCTTTTTGCTGTCAGTTGTAACGTACGCAGATGTCTACATGGGTCAACCCAGAAGCTGGAATGCAGGGGCAAAACACAAAAGCTAGGATAAGGAAAGAGAAAAGAGAACACATCAGCACCCCCTTTAAACAGCAACAGTGGCATATCTTGTTTCAGTAGTTAGAAATGCAAAAATTTTAGTGATTAGTTTAAATGATTACTGTTTTGCTTCTCCTGTTGTCTTATGCTTGCCTGTTTAAATGATTACTGCTTTGCTTCTCCTGCTGTCTTATGCTTGCCTGTTTTTTTTAACTCCAATCTCTTAAAAGAATGCTTCTTCCTCGTTCTCTTCCTCATCTATCTTCTCTCTTTATCTCTGAATAAATCTGGAATTAAACAGAGCTGGTTTGTAGCATCTGTGCATCATTGTTTTAGCATTAGCTACCTTCTTCCAAACACCAAAAGACCCACCTTGGTTTAGCTCTTGGGGTAAAGCGTCACCTAACTGCCTTCCTACCAACCTGTGTTCTTTTGAATGACTGTTCTGCCACTTAATGGCATTCTTCCAAGGCTTTGACTGCTTAAAATATTTACAGCATGTCTTCGCCTTGAGTAATTGACTTTGTTCTTTGTGTGTTGCTCAGACGTGACAGTTGGGACAGTTGGGATGGAGGAGGAGTGGATATGGGAGCTGGCAAGTATATATCTTAATTAAGGGAGCCATTTTAGGCTTGGCAAGAGACTTGACTCTAGAGGGGTTCCCAGGTGTCCAAGGAGATGTCTCTAGCTAGTTCCTTGGGCAGCTGACGAGAGGGAGCCTGAAATGGCCCTGTCCTATAGCCACACTGATGAATATCTTGCATATCACCATCTGGCGATGGATGGAGATAGAGACAGAGACTCACATTGGAGCACTGGACTGAGTTCCCAAGGTCCAAATGAGGAGCAGAAGGAGGGAGAACATGAGCAAGGAAGTCAGGACTGCGAGGGATGCGCCCACCCACTGAGACGTTGGGGCTAAAAGTAATTTTTGTTCCAAGAGAGTGACTTTGAGGTTATTATATAGCAGTAAATAACATACAAAAGTACTCGCTGTAGCTGCACATCACCATGAGTGTGCCTATAATCCCAGTAGCCGGGAAGATTGAGAGTCTGAGGCTATACTAGGTCTCATCGTGAGTTCAACTTATAAAGTGTCCCACTCCAGGAAACATATATATTCGTACACAGAAATTGTATGTGTCCAGAATAGAGGCTTGGCTGGAGTATTAATGGGTAAATGCTTTGCCTATAGGAGCCATTTAAGCCAGTTATGGAAATGACTGTGTTAAATAGGAATAATGTGCAGTTCTAGGAAGATGGAAGTTGCAGTTTCTTTTTGTAGTGTTTGAACTGTATGATTATATATGGCTGAGAATTTTTAAAATATGAGACATGATAATTAACATTGAGAGAAGAGTTTGAAGTCAGGGATGGTAATGCCTCCAGACAATCCTTTATTGTATAAGATTGTTCTGGCTATCCTGGGTTTTTTGTTCCTCCATATAAAGTTGATTATTGTCTTCTCCAGATCTGTGAAGAATTTTGATGGGATTTTGATGGGGATTGCATTGAATCTATAGATTGCTTTTGGTAGAATTGCCATTTTTACTATGTTGATCCTCCCAATCCAAGAGCAAGGGAGGTCCTTCCATTTTCTGGTGTCTTCTTCAATTTCTTTCTTCAAAGACTTATAGTTCTTGTCGAATAGGTTTTTCACTTCCTTGGTCAGGGTTACCCCTAGATATGTTATGCTATTTGTGGCTATCGTGAAAGGTGATGCTTCTCTGATTTCCCTCTCTGTTTCCTTATCCTTAGTGTAAAGGAAGGCAACTGATTTTTTGGAGTTGATCTTGTATCCTGCCACATTACTAAAGGTGTTTATCAGCTGTAGGAGTTCTTTGGTAGAATTTTTGGGGTCACTTATGTATACTATCATATCATCTGCAAATAACGAAAGCTTAACTTCTTCCTTTCCAATACAAATCCCCTTGATCTCCTTATGTTGTCTTATTGCTATTGCTAGAACTTCAAGCACTATATTGAAGAGGTATGGAGAGAGTGGACATCCTTGTCGTGTTCCTGATTTTAGTGGGATGGCTTTGAGTTTTTCTCCGTTCAATTTAATGTTAGCTGTTGGCTTGCTGTAAATAGCTTTTATTATATTTAGGTAGGATCCTTGTATCCCTATTCTCTCCAAGACCTTTATCATGAAGGGGTGTTGAACTTTGTCGAATGCTTTTTCAGGATCTAATGAAATGATCATATGATTTTTTTCTTTCAGTTTATTTATATGGTGGATTACATTGATAGATTTTCGTATGTTGAACCAGCCCTGCATCTCTGGGATGAAGCCTACTTGATCATAATGGATAATTTTTCTAATGTGTTCTTGGATTCGGTTTGCCAGTATTTTGTTGAGGATTTTTGCGTTGATGTTCATGAGTGAGATTGGCCTGTAATTCTCCTTCCTGGTTGAGTCTTTGTGTGGTTTTGGTATCAAAGTAACTGTAGCTTCATAGAAGGAGTTTGGTAATGACCCTTCTGTTTCTATATTGTGGAATACATTAAGGAGTATAGGTATTAGCTCTTCTTGGAAGTTCTGGTAGAATTCCGCATTGAAACCATCTGGTCCTGGGCTTTTTTTGGTAGGGAGGTTTTTGATAACCTCTTCTAATTCTTCGCGACTAACAGGTCTGTTTAGATTGTTCACCTCAATAATGTGATCCATATATTCACTTAAATGAAGCCATTTGAAGACAACTTTTAGACTAGAAAAAGTGAAACATGGCAAAGACTTGAGAATTCTCCAATATTTTGGCAATACTTTATATAGGAAATCAATCAGGTGATTTGATACAGGCAGGGAAGTTGTAAGGAGGCAGCTATTTTCCCAATTTCATGGCCACGCCATTAGTATTCAGCTCCATAAATTTTACTACTTTTTGTCTTCTTGTTTCTTCCTCATTCTCTTTGATTTTCAACCCACTTTTGCATATACCTCCACTTCTGCCTTTTTCTCATTTGATATCCCATTAGTATGTGTCCTTTTGTGAGCATATGTATATATAGTCTTTCTATGACCATGTCTTTATAAATATGTACATGTGTACATTTTATATGAGTCTGTGTTATCCAAAGTCATGTGTTCCAGTTAGGCTCAAGCTGGGCAAAAACTCCCCTTCACACTTCCGCTCTCAATGTGCAGAGCTGATGGGGAAATAAAGTTATACTAGTATAACAGCCAGTGTCTTCTACAAAACTATAGTCTCTAACCTCATAGAGATGGTTGTCACCGCAGTCCTGTTAAATTGACATAATCATCGCCCCCACTTATTCTATTAAGCCCTCATTGTTCATTTCCAGAATTTTCTTTCTGTTTTCATCAGCAATCAGTATCTCTTACTCCATGGGGAAAACTGAATCTAGCTGCCATTATTTCTGACAATTATCTTCCTCCACACCTACAAAATTGTTCACAGCTGTTTCCACCTTTACTCTTTCCTGTTAGTCCCCAAGGAAAACTTGTCTAGTCATTTTTTCCAGAGATTATCCTACAAATCTTGCGGTGACATCATCCTTTGATATCTTATTTTCAAAAGTATCGTCTTTCTTCTTAAATTTTTTTTTAATCTTTCCATGATCTCCTTTCTATGATCCATAGATATATTCACGTCTTCTATTTGAGTCATCCCCCAGTGGCCACAGCCCTTCTTCCTTTGCTGGGTGAGCTTTCATGTAACAGCCTGTCTTTGCTTTTCAGTTTTTTAATATTCTGGTTATGCTTCATCCTGCTTGGACAACCGTTAAAAACTGTACCAAAATGGTTGACATTCCCTCTGTCAACTAAATATTCACCTTTCACTTCAATCCCATTTGTATGTGTGTGTTTGTGTGTTGTTATTTTTTTGTGTTGTTGTTTGGCTACAAGGTCCTGCTATGTAGCAGCATTGACTGGTCTAAAACTTCCTATGTCGACCAGGCTTACCTCGAACTCATCGAGATTCACCTGCCCCTGCCTCCCAAGAGCTGAGTCTAAAGGCGTGCGCCACCACCGTGCTGGACTACTTCAACTTTCTTTAACTCATCACCTCGCCCCATCAATTACTCCCTGCTTGAAGTCCTCACACTGTTCTCCGACAGCAGGTCTTCTTTGGTCCATCTTTTATTTCTCTGACTTCTTTCGCAGATTCTTTTCAAATGTTTTATTTTATGTGATGCCTTCGTCTTGGTTTATCCCCTTTCAACCCCTGTTTTTCGTATTGCTTCGTCTATTTCAGTGATTCTCAACCTTTCTAATGTTGTGACTCTACTACAAATCCTCATGTTGTCTTTACATAGTAGGTAATTCATTCACAAATTTTATGCAAGAAGATAAGTGTATTCAGATGGGTGTTCCTTATTTTTTGTGTAACCTGTAACTCACCCAGCCAAGGATCTGCGTTAAAATTCGTGCTGTGCTGTGTTTAGCCTCAAATTCTTGGCACTCTGTGTGTCTCTCTCAGCAATGCCTGTTTCTTAACATGACTACTAGAACGGCTAGGTCACAAGCACATACTGTTCTTTGCAGCCAGAATATTCTCAATAATAATTACACTTTTTTTTTCTTTCTCTTTCCCTTGCCTCTCCTTAGGTTAGAAAGACTGGTGGATGTCCTGAGGAAGAAGGTTGGAACAGGGGCCCTGAGGACAGTGATCTGACTGAAAAACACCCAGTCTGGGGCGAGCAATCACATCTGGTGGCCAGGCTGCTTCATTCAGCACTGTGCAAACACTGAAAGCCTTAACTTAGCAAACAGTTGTTAGAAGTGGGACACTCCAAGCACATTCCAAGCTGAGATAAGATCAAATCACAAATGTTTAACCACTTTGCTGCTGGCTTCAGTTATTCATCCAAATATATTAACTACAGGCTTTTACCAATTATAACATTGCAGCTTCTTTTGTAGCTATTTTATATTTGCGCCTTTAATGTAACTCTTTTTTGCAGATGTACTAGAAAAATGTGTGAAGTCGGTCAGGATCGTACCCTCACATATGGCCCTTTCTGAATCAAAGTGCAGCAAAGTCAATATTGTCTAAGCCTTAATCCACTGTGTTAGGTCAAAACTTCAAACAAATGCATTTTCAGTATAGAGTATATTTCTTAACTGATGGAGAAGCTCAGACATGAGAGAATGTAGTCTACCTTCAATGTACGTATGCAGCTTTTGTTCTTAATAGTGAGTGATATTAAGTATAGATGCCATGAATAGAGTGTATTATTTGCTTTGATAGTACATTAAGATGACAATCACCAAGGTATGATTTTTGTTTTTAATATATGCTGTTTTCAATTAAAAAGTTATTAATGTGTGCTTACACATACATATTATTGGTATTTTTTTAATGTTGAGTCTTAGCATATGCCAGTCAGCATGTCTATCCTAAAAGGCAAGAAGACATCAAACCTACTAGCATTCTTACTATTTTTCAGATTATGATTTTTGGTGTGGTGGAAGAACACCTAATATAAAATACACAAAAATATAGTGTCCAAATATGAGGACTTGGAAAAAAGCATTATTGCAATTTGGTTCAAGTTATCCACTTTTGAATTTAAGACAAAAAATAATGAAAGCATAGAAGCCAGTTCTCATCATAGATGTTATGAATATTTATGGAGAATATTGCCAGTTTTACAGATTGGATAGCTGAAAGGCCATACCTGGAATAGGATGAAATGACCAAAAAATACTGTTATTGAAAATTTTATAGCCAAAAACTTTTCTAAGTTCCTAATTTATCTATAAGAGTGAGCTAAACTACTTATCATTACCTATTTTCAGGATAAATATATTCAGAATAATAGGCTATACCTATTGTTTCATATAGCGTTGGGAAATATCCATTTTGTTTATCTTTGAACATTGCAGAATACTTAAGGCCATTTGTCGTAGATTAAATATGAATCAGGATACTAACCACAATTTCCTTTTTACTAAATCTGTAAAATTAAGCTAGAATCATCTCACTGCATTCAAATTTGAAATTCACTCATGTTACATGTTCTTAGTGGTTTTTAAACTGTGAGAATTAGAAGATAAATGATAGCAGGTATTATAAATAAGCTAACTGCATCTGTCTCTGCCATGGAAGAGCATCATAACCTCTGATAGAGCAATGACTACTTAGACAAGGAAGCTAGTGCTTTGGTTGCTTCCTTGGGCTCTGTGTGAAGACACAGCATCTTGAAAGTTACCCAGGGGATGCAGGTCAGTAAAGAAAACATCTATTCCTGACTGCTTCTGGTCTTGAGAAATAGACACTTTCCTTAAGTTATTTACTCTTAAGTCTTAGAATACACAAGCTGAAATAAAAACATTTACAACTTCCAGACGTCACTCGGAGCAACCAGTTTCTGGACAGTTTATACACGGCAAGGTATTACACAATGAAACTCATAGAACAATTCCAACACCCACTCTTTTTCAGTATAGGTATCCCAAACATTTAAAACCAGGCCAGTCAACTTCTGTCTTGATTTCTCACACTCGAAAATGCCCAGCAACAGTCTTCCAAGCCATACTGTTTGGTGTGAAGGAGTAACCACTGAAAGCCACGTTGCCACTTGCTGGAAAGCAGCGTGACTGTTGAGAACTGCACTCTGCACAGTGTGTCTGCAGGTCTGCTGCGAGCATGACCAAGTCTGTTCCTGCGGTACCATGAGAGCTAGCTCCCTTCTTACAAGCTAAACAAGTCTTTCAAGACCAGTTACTGTTGGTTGTAACACTTGATCCGCAAAATCATCATTTCACATCTTTTTTTAAATTCTGCCAACAGCCACATGTTAACTATATACAGCTTCTAATATTGGTTTTATTTTTATGGTGATTGTTATTACATGATTATGATGAGGAAACCAATGAAGAGCCTCCTGGAACATTCCAAGGACTGAGGTCTTAGAACTAACCCCCATTAAATTATAGGTCTCTTAGTAAAAACATAGTAAATATTTTTATTTTTCATTTTATCAATTATTCATTAATTCTTTGTTAATTTCCTACAATGTATTTTAATCATATTTACCCCTAACTTCTCCAAGATCTTCCCCCACATCCCTCCCTGCTCCAACTTTGCATCCTTTTTTCTTTTTAATTTAATATCCCAGTAATGGTGCCCACATAACTACTCATGTGGAGCCATCCACTGGAGCATAGCAAAGATTTCAGTGTGTGCACTAGAGAGATACTTCAGTGGTCAACTCAGTGGTCTTGAAGAAAACCTAAGGTTGATTCCCAGCACCCAAGTCAGGTGCCTCACAACTGCCTATTCTCCAGCCAGGGGATCCAGTACACTCCAACCTCCATAAGCATCTCTGTGTACAGAAGATACACACAACTCAATTAGGCGCACACACAACCATAAATAGAAAATAAATAAGTAGGTGGACTGGAGAGATGACTCAGAGTCTAAGAGCACTGGCTGCTGTTTCAGAGGTCCTGAGTTCAGTTCCCAGAAAGCGTGTGGTGGCTCACAGCATCAAGAATGAGATCTGATGTCCTCTTCCATCGTGCAGGCAGACATGCAGACAGAATATTGTATACATGATAAATAAATAAATAAATCTTTTCTTAGAAAATTGTTTTCTGACCTTTACATATTTACTGTCGCATATGCATATTATGTGCAAAATAAATGTGATTTCAAAAATATATTCTATAAATTAATCAATTAAATAGGGCAGCAGTTAGAAATGGTGAATTGAAAGATGCATTTTTAACTTCTGTAATCTTTGCTACTATTGTTCCATGTCCTCCTGACACATATGCACAAATTCTTTAGAAATCTAAAGGCTATGTACATCTCTTTTTGTGTAGTGCAACATGAACTACACACACAAATACATTAGTGTCATCTTTGCCCCACTTAAACATAGGCAGGAGTTATTCTGAACTGCTTTTAACTTGGTCTGTTGCCAAACACCGAACACTGCAGTGTTGGAAAATGGTGGACTGTATTTCTACGCACACTAAGCTTCCTTCAGCACATGTTTGATAAAAACAGTTACAGGCAAAGTAATGGGTACAAGCAACACACGAGCATTACAACAAAATCAATGATTAATATATACTAACTTTGATTTTGATAAATAAGCCATTATGCTTAAGGTAATTAAAATAGTAAAAGTACTTCATGAAATAAGTATTTTAAGCGTCTATTTTGTGTATTTCGTTACCCAAGTAAACTGAAGAATCTTCTTATTGGGTCCCTTACTAATAAAGTTTTTATTTCACAAACACACACTCACACACACAAACAGGTTTTTTAAATGTAACTTTAATGTGAAAAGGGCAGCATAGAAATCCACTTCTTGAAGTTTCCACCTTCAAATGGTGATTACACATAAGGCATATGATGAAATAATCGTGAACATCTGTCACGATTATTTCATGATATGCCTTATGAGTAAAAACCCAAGAAACTGTTTGAATGATACACTGATTTTTCACAGAAAATAATGTGTTCTTGCTAAGTCATTTACAACTAACCTCTGTATTCGCATATTGCATGCATAAACACCAATGCACACAAAAGTACATTTGCCTCTTTAAAATTCATCTGTTTAGTCGGTTGTTAGGCTCCGGCAAGTTCAGCATTTTGCGCATGTTTTATTGGAAGTACATGTGGTTTCTGGGGTTTTTAAACAAATACATGAAATGGTTGAAAGATTTATATTGCCCATGCTTAGCTAAATATGTCATCTCCAGAAAAGATGTGATTTATTTTGGCACTGTTCTAAAACTCAAATATTTTAAACATTTGTTGAGTTGGAGCTTGCACATTTGAACTAGTAGCATACGTTCCAAACTAGCATCTCAAGTTACCAAACGTTCTGTAATCCTTTTACTGAAATAGCCCTTACTGAAAAGCTTTTCTCTTTCACTGTGTTCTTTAGCATGAGTTTAAATTTATAAAGGTTGGGTTGTTTTTAATGTAAATCTTCATAAATAGAGTTTGACAATGATAAATGTGTATTTTTAAGAATCATTAAAATGATTTTTACTAATGAGAATCCTTTGCAAAAGCCATAATACACTCGCTCTTGATTCTGTTGTTTTCTAATATGCCACCAGTTTCATTATCCAGTTATTAACAAGGAATATTTTAGTGCACCAACTCAAGTATGTAAAACTTGTATTTACTTTTTATTCACATAAAGTCTCATATCTCAAATCCTACATGTTTCAATACAGTTCCTACATGTTGATCTTAATCAAATTTATAAGTGTACAATCCTGAAGACATTGTACTAGATGTACGTTATGAAATATATTGCAGTGAAGATCAAGTTGCTATCAAACTATTTATTATTTCCTTAATAAATATAAAAATTGACATGAACAAACATGTCATGTACAAGTCTCTCAAAAGCATTTGGATCTAAGCCGGGCAGTGGTGGCTCACGCCTTAATCCCAGCACTCGAAAAGCAGAGGCAGGTGGATCTCTCTGAGTTCAAGGCCAGCCTGGTCTACAAGAGCTAGTTCCAGGACAGGCTCCAAAGCTACAGAGAAATCCTGTTGCTAAAAATCAAAAAACAACAACAAAAAACTAAACAAAACTATTTGGATCTGAACTAATGTTCATCCCTGCTCAGAGAGTCTCTCTACAGCTGGTGCATTGATTGGGCCACCATGGTACCTGAGATCCCACGGCAAGCCTTTTCCACCAGGCGGTGATGCCCAATAACTCTTCTGTGGGCCAACAGTTATGCTCTTGAATTGCTCTCATCAAGTGTCTTGTTTGATTCTTTGGCAAAATCTGGTCAGTATATATGAACTTTAATGCATTTTTTTCTTAAAAACTTATTTTTTCTAGATGACCCCAGCTAAGACTTCTAGCAATAGTGGACACATAGCCTGAAGTCACTAGGAAATAATAATGGGTTTTGAGAGACGGCTCTGTAGGTAATGTGTAAACATGAGGACTTGAGTTCAGAAGTCTATCCCAGAGTGCATCTGGAGTGACGTGGACACAGGAAGATACTTCACTGCTCGCTGTCCAGTCACACAGTCTAATCAAAACAGTGAGCTATAGGTTCTGTGAAAGACCTTGACTCAAAACTAGTTTTTAAAGGTAGAGAAATGAACGATTCAGACAGTTTAATGTAAGCTGCTGGCCTTCCCACATGCCTCCGAGCATGAGTACACATGCAAGTGCATATGCATATACAAACAAGACATGGGGGTAGGAGGGGAAAGAAGATGTCAAACAAACAAACAAGCAAATTCCGGTGAGGGTATCCATTGCTGACGGATGATGGGAATGTAAAGTAGTCCAGCCATTGTGGATGTCGGTATGGGGATTTCTCCAAATGTGTCTTCCATATGACCCAGCTATACTACTCTACTTCTGGTCATTTACCCAAGGACTCCAAGTCAACATTTTGCAGACACTTGCACGTCGGTGTTTATTGCAGCACTATTCATAATGACTGAGCGATGAAACCAACACTGGATAAGGAATAGATAAGGGAAATGGGGCATATATACCCAGTGGGATCTTTAAGCCGTAAAGAAGAATGAAGCTAAGCCGTTTGACAGGCCCTGGCTGCAGCTGGAGATGACGATGACGAGGGTGCAGAGAATATTCTCAACGTGCAGTGCATACCTGTACAAAAACATGAAGCAGTACATTAACTAACTAAAAGGATTCTCTGGACATAATGACTCAGGCCTGTAAATCTCAGCATTCAAGAAGCTGAGGCAGGAGAATTCAAGTTCAAAGACAGCTCACTCTTTTCATACCCTGTCTCAGGAAAAGTTGGTAATAACAATTAATAATAATGTAGAAATAGTGCTTCTGCTGTGCTGAAGTGTTGACTCATGATAAAACAGCAATAAAGAGATTGTGTAATTTACCTTGTGTCATAAACTTAGGCCACACACACATCCCAGGGTTGGGGTGGACAGTAGGAGTCTGGAATAAAGATTCTATAAAGTAGTATAGTCTAAACTGTGATATTATTACCTTTAAAAAGTAAGGTTGTCTCACCAAGGCCTTGTTGCTACATTTACTTCTCATGCATATGCAATGGTAATATTGTATCCATTATTTCTACCTGGACCATTCTTTTTCTTTTATCTATGGGTATAGCAAAATTTCATTAGGAGTCATTTTATTGCTATGTTCCTCTAGAAGAATGACAGCGTTTGGTTTTCTGCTATGCCCGTGGCCTATCCAGTCTCAGGTCCTTGACCACCTGAGCAGTGTCATGCATGGGGACCAATTATTTTTAAGATGATTTGCCTTGAAAATCAAGAACAGAAGTGTTTCGTGTTGGCCTCATACTTACTGCCCCCGGGGCACTTTGCTTAGATCCACTCCCAGTTGTTGCCACTTTTTGTCCTGCCACCAACTTCAGTGCCGTCCTCTCGGCTTCCCTGTGTCCACAATGTTTCCTTTGCCGCCTGCTGTCCACAAAGACACAAACCACTAAAACAGTTTTAGGATGAAGAGGCATGCTTCGTCCTCCCCGTACATCTCAGTCTTGGAAATGTCTCCAGATTCTCTCATTCTCTAGTTTAAAAATGTCTTT
This sequence comes from Microtus pennsylvanicus, assembly GCF_037038515.1. Taxonomy (NCBI): domain Eukaryota; kingdom Metazoa; phylum Chordata; class Mammalia; order Rodentia; family Cricetidae; genus Microtus; species Microtus pennsylvanicus. The sequence continues at coordinate 54,111,525 of NC_134592.1, read as the reverse complement.
TATTTCCCTAATTCTGTCTTCTGCTACAAAGCCATCTGTGGTACCCTTAACTTCAGATTGTATACTTTCCCAATCTATAGGCCTATTGGTTTTCCCCCTTTGCCTATCTTTTTTTTTAATTTAATAGTTGTAGTGATTTTAAAATCCAAGTGGGGGCCAGAATAAAGGCTCAGTGGGTAGGGGAATTTGTCACCAAGCATATGTGTGTGTGAATACAAATATATAAATGTAATTAATAAATATAAATCCAAATGTACAAACTCAAATATCTGAATTACCTATAAGTCTGTTTCTATTGCCTGTTTTTTTTTCTTGGCATACCTATTAATTTTTGATTCAGTGTCAGACATCCTGAATCTCCAGACGACTTGGCCTTCCTCTAGAGAGGGCTTATCCTTTCCTGAGCAGACTGAGCAGAAACCAATCATCCGAAACCAGGCAAGCATGGCACTAGTTTGGGATTGGGTTGCAGTCTGAATAAAGTTCTCTCATTTTGGTTTTCCTCTTTCTTGTCGTGCACTCGGGCTTTGTGTTATGAAAGCCATATCTTTATCTTGGTTGAGACTCCTTTAGCTAATCCCATTTTAGCTCCGTAAATCTCCCACTTAGGAATTCTGATAAATATAGCTTTATTTGGGTTTCTATGAAGAGTGTGGGCAACCAACTTAAGGTCTAGAACATTCCAAAGGTCCTACTGGCTTTACTGTGCTTTGTAGCGCGTATCCACCAAGCTACACAGAACTGCCGCTGAACTCCAGGGACAGTGGCCACAGGTCATCAGTTTGTCGGGCAGTCGTTTACTCCTCCACAAAATCTTAGTCCCTCTAGTTGACTCTGCCTCAGCTCTTCTCTGATACTCCAAAGCAAATACTCTTTAGTTTAACCAGCTTTTCAAGTTGCTCTTGGCAAGGAGTATGAATCTACCACAGACTATTCTGATTGGAGGCAGAAATCCAATGAGTCTATAATTTGTGTTATTATAATTTTCATTTCTGGAGGTTACATTCTGTTAATTCCAAAGTCCACTTGGTAATTTTTAGAGTTTACCTCATTTTTTATCCTTTTTGTCCTCCTATGTTTTAAAGCGTGTATTCAATACTTGTTTTCCCATCATTTGAATATTCAAACACTCAGCTCTGGTTTTGTTATGACTCCTGCCTACAGTTACTTCTCCTGTGGACTGCAGTGTTTGGTGACTCTTTAATGTGAGCTTGAACTTGTACGAGTCTCTGTGTTTTGTGTCAAGACCTGAGTAACTGCAGGTTCCTGCCTGGATACTTGGAGACATGTATAAGGCTGGAATTACTTATTAAGCTTGATTTGAAATTTATTGGATCATTTAGATGATACTAATTTTTTTGAAAAGCCACATGGAGAATAATTTATGATTATAAAATTTGTAGGGCAAATATTCTTTTGTTTCCATTCGTAGCTTGGATTCTAGATTTTTCTCATTGGGTAGGTCCCAGGATCTGTCTCCTGGGCCCTGATACCAAAAACTCAACTTTACCCTATTAACAACTACTCCTTGGGCTTCACTTACCACTCAGGGTTCATGTTTCTTCTTAGAATGATGGCTTTAAATGCTCTTTAAGATTACGTTATTGGTGGATTTGAAAAGATAGTTTTTGTTTTCTGTCCAATATTTTTAGTTTACTGTAGGAGGAACTAAGTAAATCATAATGGAGAGCAATAGTCTGGCTCAAATGTGTGTGTGTGTGTGTGTGTGTGTGTGTGAGAGAGAGAGAGAGAGAGAGAGAGAGAGAGAGAGAGAGAGAGAGAGAGAGAGAGAGAGTCAGAGACAGAGAGGGAGGAGAGTTGTGCTGCTAATACCCTGATTTTAGTATCATTGGAATACATGAGCAAAATGAGCAATAATTACTGACCTTCCAAGAACAATAACTGTAGCTCTGGCTCCACCAATAATTGCAAACAGTTTTTCATTAAAAAAGAGAGAGTGATTGAATAGTCCAAATTAGCCCTGGCAAGAAAAATAACAGCTGCCTAAAATGAAATGTTTGTGTTATGAGCCATGTGCCACTTTGGTTTATCTGTAGCCAAAAGCTTCGAAATCCTTATTCAATTAGCCATGTTGCTGGGGAGGGCCGGTTGCCCTGAACAAGAGCAGCCTGGGGATGGGCTAGAAGTATCCGTGACATGCAAGTTCAGACCTTGCAGCTCTGTTTTTGTTTGAACTTTCTTCTCTGGTGTAGCTAGGGATCCGGCGTGGAATTTAAACACTTGTGTGGTAACTCTGTGCCTTCAGCCATTGTGTTGTTAAGCTCCAGCTAACGAACTTTAACACCGGCTCTAGTCAGGCAAGACTTAGATACCAGCAGCCATCAACAGTTCTGGTTTTACAGCTAAAACTATACGGGTTATCTGTCTTTATGGCATCTAGATGTTCTTGCCTGCCCAGTCCAGCCACCCCATAAAAAGCTTCAAAATCCATATGAAAATAGATTTACCAAGATATAGCTTTAAAAAAAAATACCTAAGGAAGTGAGTTTTATTCCAAAACTTCGGCTACTCTAGTAGAAGCTTCAAAGCCTGTTTTAAAAGTTAGAGACTCGGATAAAATGCAGAAACCAAAATTACATAAGATTTGAAAGGTGAGACCCAAGAGGGCCACAGGCATGTCTCATGTGGCACTTTCCTTCCCCGCCAGTGTTTTCAGTTGCTTAGGGATCCTCTTGACCGTGTCACAAAGAATGTCGCAGATCCATGTGGAGTCTGCACACACAGGAGTGCTAAGAACAAACTCTGTGCTGAAATCTCTGGGGCTTTATTTTACTTACGAACCTATTTTGAATCTAAAAATCTGAATGACTGAAAAAGGAAAGACAGTTTCTGCTGTAATTCATAACTGAGTTCTAAAGACAGGGCTGAGAAATCCAAATATGCCTGGAGAATTTCAATAATAGTTTGGCCTCAAACACATCAGTGCTTCTGCTTTGAAGAATTGTACTTTAGCTAAGTGTGTGCTAATTACTAATCATTGCTTAGGGCCATATTACATCATAGTTTTGTCACTTTGCAAAAAATAAGATGGCTTTGCATCTTAAATGTGGTCATCTCATGAAGAATAATCATGAAGGACAGGAATATATAATCTTGTTTGCCAATAGAGCTGTCTGGGAAAGCCTTAAGGTCAGAAGTTGCCTTTCATTTAAAGCTCCAAGAATAATCATTTTATTCTGGCTCTTATAGAAACTGCACAAACATATATTATAGGCTGAAAGTTTAAATATCACAAATATTATTGTCTAAATTTTAAGTTGTTTGGGTCTGTTATATAGTGTTTTCTTGCATGTCAGATGTCCAGGTCATCTATAGAATGATTCTGTTGTATTTATTTTTGTGTGGATGGCAAGAAAATTAATAAAAGTTAGAGCCTGTGTTCCAAGCCCATACTTCCAGTGAGTTCCTGTCCTGTGCTTTTATTAGTTAATTCATTTACCATTTTTTACCTGTACTCAATTAAATCCACCTTCATTTGTTTAAATCTGATTCATTCTTCAAGAACACTTATTTACCACCTCCTAAAAGAAGCATTCCCTATCCCACCCCAAAACCAAGTCACTCTACTCTGTGAGCCTGGTGGCACTGTCTGCAGCTCTCTATTAAGGAGGTTATTAAGTTTTCTCTCTCTTCGGTATTTCATGTGCTATCTCCCCTTAGAAGGCAAGCTTCTGGGGGTCAGAGCTTCACCCTTGTTCATTTCTTAGTCAGGTAAATACTTGATGGAAAATTGTTCTTCTTCGACAGCAAAGCCTAAATTTTTAAATTGTTTTAGTTTTTGAAACATTTGCATGCTATGTTTCTAAAAACCACATTAAAAGATTAAAATTAAATACCGTTGTCTACATTTATGTTAAAATAGATTTATCATGTCAGCTTGTCTGCCCGAAGCTTGTCATTTTTTGTGACTTCTTCAATTTCAAGGAAAAGATTACTGAAAGATTTTGTTGCTGCTAATGCTGCTATTGTTTAGGACTTTTGTTTTGTTGGTTTGTTTTAAGTCAGGGTTCCTTATGTAGTCGTTAAACTGTGGTCCCAGCAATCAGAGCTTGAATCTCCTCTGATGAAGTGAAGTCGTAGTTTCCTTTTGCTGACTCTAAAAGTTCTTACAAAGTTTCCACACTACTGAGCAGTCCCGTTACATCGTCACTACAGGAGAACAGTAGTTGGATCGCTTTCCAGAACCAAGTACATCCAAATTTAGACAATAGCTGGTGAATAAAATCCAACTAACAGTCAGTGTGGTGTCCTTAGCTGCTTTCCTGTGTTGCATCTGCTTTCAACTCCAAAGTCACTCAGTTCCCTAAAACAAAACTACCTAAGGTTTTTGAAAATGTGGATCGGGTTTGTATGCTTTCTTAGGCTTCTAGTTACGTATTGTTCTTTTCAACCCTGAGCTGCATTTGCTGATATTTAAGAGGAAACACACATTGCTCATGAATATTGCTCCACAAGCTATGACTCCAAAAATGTATATTTAGTTATTAATTTCATGCGTCTACTTAGCCACCACCAGTTGCCACCATAGAAATGTTGGAGATCCGCAGACGTAGGGTGTGTGCCTGTTCTGCAGAAGCAGGTCCGTTGTGTCAAAGGCTTTCTGAAATATTGAAGCATAGATGATTACTTTGTATGGCTTTGACATCAGCACACTGAAAGCCTTAAGTTGTTTTAAAAGTATTTTCTTCCCATAAATATGTCCTAACCGTATCTAACTAAATATACTTCTCAGTATAGTGTGTGCTCTGAAGTTGTTTGTACTGTGTACACTGCAAAGTTAGCCACCTTGATTGTGACTGCCTGCTGCCGAGTGATTCATTTCAGGGGTGCTCTGTTTGTAATTTTCTAGGAAATGTTGCTTCTTTACTCGAGGAAGAGAAACCAGAAATGCCGCATTGTTTACCATGTGAAAAATTAAAATGTTCTTAACAAAGAGTGTCCACATGCTGGTACGTGGCCAAGTGAATCATATTTGTCTTAAAGTAGTAAAAAGGTTAGGACACTGACTATATGCATTCTCAATTTGGAGTTCATCAGACAAGAAAGAGCTATTGATATAGCTTTTGTGTTAAACATTGAACATTCTCTTAGCCAATAATTTTCATCTTAGAATTAGCTCTTCGATTACAGATTCTCCTATCTCTTGGGAAACACGTATGTAAAACATATAGTCTTCTTTTACAATTTTCACATTTGGATAAAATAAGAACATACAAAAATTGGATTATGTGCAATCAGAAGACATTTTCAGAGCAAGGAAAAGGGCATCCATTCCTCCTGTCTACTTTGTCAGCCACACTGTCTTCCTGTCTCCCGCTAAGAGCTGAAACCTGTGTCATAGTGGTTAATGTGCTGACAGATTTTATCATAAGCCTTGCTGTTGTAAATTTTCTCCGAACCAGAATTCACCATGTTGCCTGCTCACAAATGATTTTTACTGTTTGTGATCCCGAAAAGAAATAAACCCAATATGCTATTATAATGATAGGAATGGACAGTTTAACCCCTGTTCAGTGCTACACATCATGGTTAGGGGGAATTCTCTTTCCCTGTGCTGAAGGTCGTTAAGCTATTCCTGGAAACATATGTAAAACTTTTTTGTGGCTAGGGAAAAGATACCAAAGAAAACATTGTGTGATTTACGCGTTCTCAGTAAATTTTGTAATCAAACTATTTCATTTTTTTTTTTAAATTCAGATGTAACACCTCAAAATGTGATTGACTTTAAAGATCTGGAGCAAACCCTGTGTACAGGTCGCTTCTCAGAGAACATGCTGGTGAGACTTCATGGTGCTTTTGAGCTGTCGTAACTATCGGAGCATCTTTAAAACATGATCCTTTCCATTGCTATTCCTGGGAGTCTACAGACCAACATTTTTCCCTCTCTAGGACATCTTCAGTGACCACAAGCATTAATATTTACGTATAAATGCATTTGTACACAGGCTCAACCACAGCACATTAGAGACGACAAAAGGAGTTTGTCACTCAGTTCTTCACCGCGGAATAAATCAAATCAACAAATATTTATTGAATGTCTACCGTGTGCACATAACCCTGGGCTGGGCAGCTTTTAAAAGCCACCCAACTTTTTAAATTGACAAATCAAAGCATTATCTTTGTCAAGCAGAAGCCACTTTCATGTCCTTCATGTGACAGTGTGTATGAAGGCGACAAAGAAGAGAAGGTTAATTCACAGTGTGAAAACAGGAGAAAGAATGCTCTAAAATACCAGCAATGGACTGCATCATGTACTATGTATGTATGTATATATGTATGCATGTGTTTGTATGTGCAAGACTATATCATGTATGCACGCATCTGTGCATATGCACATCTATCCACACAGAAAACAATGAGTGTATGAGAGAAATGGCTTGTGCTATGGTGACATAAGAATAGATACTAACATTTGAATGTATTAATATATATTCATAATAATATATAATAATAATATTTGAATCCAAAGCTTCGCTTTAAAAAATAGGCTTTACAGTTTGATTACTGTTAAGCCCTATGATGCCAACCATCAAACCAAAATTATTATTATTATTATATTATAGAATGGATATTCAACCTAGAGTCTGCTGTTCTGCAGACTAGTTCCCCTAAAGTTTATTATGGGACAATCCCATCAACAATAGATTTCTAATCATAGACTTGACTTGTACATGGTTACCATGGAAAGTTACCGAAGAAGTCTTAATAAGATTGCATCAATAGTAAGAAAAGCTGCCACAAAGCTGACATTAAAGATTGTTGTTGAGGAGAGAAACTAAATAGAAAGCACCAGTGAGAGGCAAATGTCGAGGCCTTCCCTTGCCTGTCCCAAACCCTGCATTTTATTTTGTTAATTCTCATAAAGAAAATAGTGTCTATGATTTGTGTCATGTAATTGGATATATTGTCTTAGAGATGTTAAGTGACGACTGACAGTAATTTCCACATTTGTCAAATGGTATTAATTCTGGACGTTTTAAATAGAAGGTGTGTATATGGGTTGGCTGTAGACAATATTACCATAGAGGTTTTGACGGGGGATATCTTGTGTCGACTTAAAAACTATTTATAGAAGGGACTTACTTGCAAGGAGACAGTTTTTGCCTTCTGCTGGTAGCCGTACACTAAGTTCTAATGACAATCAAAAACAGACTCTAAATAACCTTAATAATTACTAATTCCTCCATAATTAGATGGGGGAAATGTTGCTGCAGTTCTTACGTTTTTACATCTGCTTTATGAACTTTTTAATATTGAGATTACCTTGAAGTACATTTCTTCTCTTGTAACTGTTCTCTTCAAGTAGCCAAATAGCCTTCTTAAACACAGTAAGCACTTTTGTAGGTGACAACTTTGCACTCTTTTGGTATCTTTCATTTATATTCCTGATGTAGTGTAAGTAATGTCTTGGGATATATTTTAAATAAAGTTTCACATTGTGAAATCTAATGCCTATATTCATGAAGAAATATGTCTTTAGAGTTCTTTCTAATTTTCACTTCATTGTCTCCCCCCACCTCTGCCCCAAGTTCTTTAATACTGGGACCCTCTTACCTAGGACCTAGCCTGGATTCACCTGCCCCCTTGTGGTGTTTTTATCCAAAAAGTTAATTAATTTTTGAAACTTGATGTGATGAGCCGAGAACCTGCTTTCTTATTGTCTGGCACTCAGAGTTAGCAAAGTTCTCTTCGGTTAGTCGGTAGCTAACGTAACAAGACGAAGGTGGCCATTGAAGCTTTTTTTAACCGAGATCCCAAGAAGGGATTGGGCACCCTAAGGAATAAGTGCCATGGAATAACCTGAAGTAGATTAGTTGTCGCTAGAATCTTTGTTACTGATCTAAAGATTGAAAACTAAAGAGGTATTTCAGGAGTTTTTTTTTTTTAAAAAAAATGCAACCTAAAGCCGAGTTTATTCTATGTTGATATCTTCTCCTTTATTCATGAGTGAAGAAGACATCGTTCTATTTTATTTAAATTTCCTGTCTCCTGTCAAAGATGAACTTATAGCTTTAAAAAATAAGTTAAATACTACATAATATACAATCACATATGTTTGATGCAATATGTTATTTGACTTTTTTCTTCAGCTGCTGAAAGACTAATTTTGACCCCTTCAATTGAAGTTGTCAGATTTTATAGATGGAAAAAAAAGATGTGTGTGTTTAATGAGTGAATTTACCTTGTTACAAATACAGAGTCATTTTTTCTAAATGAAAGACTTAAGAATTATGCCTCTGGTTAATATAAAAATAATGTAATGAAAAGAAAAAGGAAAGAAAGGCACTATTTACATGTACAGACAATTTGTGAGAAGATAATAGATTAATAAGTTATTGTTAGCAGCAAAGCCCCCAAATAAAATTCTAAAGATTTCTATTTCTGCTAACAGTGGAATATTTCTAACAGAAAAGAATTTTCTTTTTTCTACACTATTCCATGTCCCCCTCAGGCCTCTACTCACACTGGACTGGATGGCACTAGAGAGGGACACTGGCTTCCTGTCATCTCGCCTGAGATCTGGAAGAAAGAGTATGAAGGCTTCTACACAGCCTCATGTGGGCCCCACTTCCAGTATCCACCACCGCTTTTCAGTTTCTCTTAAATTTATAACAGTTGACCTACTAACCGGTTCCCAGAAACAGGTTCAGATTTTGGCAGGCTTACCCAACCTCTTTGTCCTTCCAAAGTACATAAACGCTAAACTGTGCTCACGGTGAGAGAGAAGCTTTCCAACAAAGGCTAAAACCCAAGTGGCTTTCTGCTCCCCAGCAGCTTGTGGTCATCCTTCCCTAAGGAATAGTTTGTCAGTGCGCCCTTGGCACAATTTCTTCAGCCGGATTAAGCACAGGTGACTGAGAGTCTGCCTTATCTTCACAAGGCATTAGTCACTCTATAAAAGTTGAATTTATTATGAAATGCCTTGTTTGTGTTAGCATATATCGTCTCTGGGAAGGTGGAGACAAAGGCATGTCCTTTAAGGCTCCACATGGGGAAAACACATCCTCTGGAATTTAACCTTAATTTGAACCAAGATCTGTGAAAGAAAAGCACTTGGGTGTATTGTTCCCGTGCTCCACCCTTCTCTCCCCTTATCTAAATGCAGCTACTTTTGCTTTGTGGGTTTTTTTTTAAACTCTCCCAATTCCAAACCTCACCACTTCTCTGAGTTTAAAATTTATCCTGAAAAGAAGTTAAGATAATTGTGAAAATTATCTTTTAAAAGTGAGTCATTTTATGTGATATTGATTCCGATATTCTTGAAGCTGTTGCACAAATGCTAGATCACTTTATTCATCATTGCTCTTCATTTTGTTAGTTTAAGGTACGCTCTGAAGGCGGTTTGAGGAGTGGGGCATACAGCTCAACGGCAGAGTTTTCCCTAGCATAAATGCCATCCGTTTGATCCTCAGCACAGTAAAAGAGGAGAGGAGGAAAAGAATTTAAGAATGTCCTTATTTGTCCAAAATATATTTTTCTGAAAATCTTTTCCAAGACACTGGCAAATATTGCAATATATGCGTAATTCATACTTTGCTAGAAGGAGAGAAAAATTACATGTTAAAATTATATTAGAAGGCACAGAGTCTTTTTAATAGTGAAAAGCAGAGTGAGATACAATTTGGACGGCCAGCTGTTGAGTCCTCTCTGTTTGCAAAGTTCTTTACACTCCTTCCCATGCCTCTGGCATCACAGATACCACGACCATTCTCCAAATGAAAAGCCGCACCTCTGCTTTCCCCCATAGTTGTTTTCCAACGGTAAGGAGACTATTTCGGTTTCAACAAATACTGCTCAGGTTAATGTTTAGTTTCTTTAACATTACTAACATCTACCACTAAGCCTGAAAGCATCCAAATGATTTTCCTTTCTTGACTTTTGTTACACTAAAGAAAAATCACAAACCAAATTCTAATATAAGTTTAGACAGTCATTTATTCTGAAGAAAAAAAATGACTTTAAGTATGTTTGTGGTATGTCCCTGTCAAAATAGCTATCTTCAACATTATTAATAAGAAATTTTCTTAGTAAAAAAAAATTGAACAAAACATCTATAAATTCCTTTGACCAGCTACCTTATTATCTTACTGTCTCATCATGTATTTCATTTGAATAGCAAGCCTGAGTTTGATAGTCATTTTTTTTAAATTTGGAATGGAGAGAAAGTTAAAAATACAAAATGTGTGTCTAATATATTTAGAAAATGTGTAATGACCAAGCAATACCAAATCAGAGTTATCATTGTTCCTCACCCAAGACCACCACCAGCTCAGCTCCAACCAATTTCTTTTTAAAATCAGTCTAAGAATATCTAACAATGACAGCTCATAGAAAACGTACAAGATCAGGGCAAAGAACGACAGCAAATAGCATCCATGTACACAGCTAACCACCATCAGAAACCACCCTTTCCTGAACCACTTGGAGCCCACTGGGGAGCTCTGCTTTCAAGTTCTCCTGTAAAGTCCAGCAGGAGCTTATTTCATGTGCCCAGCCTGTCAGCTTCAGTTCCTGGTTCCACACTTTAAATCAGTAGCATAAGAACACACGCCATATAGCTTTCACAGCAGTCGCCAGCAGTTGGCAGGGGCGGGGGATGCAAGAATCATTTCATTTAACACATTCAGCTAAAGTAGGTTTTCTAAGAACAAAACTCAAAATCTTCCAATGGATGTGGCTATCCTTTGATGCAAAATAACACTCGTGCATTGTTTGCTGCCATTGCTGTCTGCATTCTCTCTCACGAAAGCCACTGGACCGAGTGACAAACTCATCCCACCAAAAATGTATTGTTAGATGTTTGTCCCTCGAACATGTAGATAGACATTTTGCACCACCAAGTTTCTGCATGCACTCTCTCCTTTGCTTGTTCATGATAGCATTTCAGGCCTTGGCACCACCATCAATCCTACAGCAGACTTCAAAAGTTCAAACAGACTTCTCCTTCCATATCAGGGCTTTGTCTTCATAGCATTGATGTGACTCCATTAAAGAAAGGGCAGTGGATAACAGAACCAACTAACCAGAACTCTTAGGTGCTCAGAGACTGGAGTGACAATCCTGGAGTCTGCATGAAATCTGCCCTAGGTCCTCTACATATATGTTATAGTTGTATAGCTTGGTGTTCTTGTGGAACTCCTAACAACCAGAGTAGGAGCGGCTTCTGACTCTTTTGCCTGCTTTTGAGACCCTTTCTTCCTTCTATGTTGTCTCGTCAAGCCTTAATATGAGGGCATGTGCCTGGTCTTATGTATCTTGTTACGCCATGTTTGGTTGATATCCCCGGGAGCCTGCAGAAGAAGAGTGGGTTTGGGGAAGAGGGGAGGAGGGGGCTGGGATGCCACAAGGATGCCACCATCGAATGCACAGCCTGTGCTGTGTGAAGATGAGTACGTTGATGAGGTCGCATGTAGACGGAAGTTGTCTGCAACAATATTCACAGCACTACTTTCTTTTTTACTTAATTTTTTTTATTTATTTTCAAGATAATCTTATTTTACACACCAATCCCAGTTCCCTCTCCCTCCCATCCTCCCATTCCCTCTACCTTCTTCTACCCATCCCACCCCTCATTCACTCATCAGAGAGGGTGAGGCTTCCCATGGGGAGTCAACAAAGTCTGTCTCATCACATGAGGCAGGACCAAGGCCTTTCCCGCTGTATTGAGACTAAGCAAGGTATCCCTCCATCACCTCTAGTGGCCCTACAAATTGCCCAAGCCACACAACTGTCACCCACATTAGAGGATAACCAGCCTATAGCTCACAACCCCAGAGAAGACAGGAGATAAGGAGAACCCTAAGAGAGATGTATATAGATCCCCCAGGAAGCTTAAGTAGACAAGACCTCTTTAGTAAATTGACTGTGTTGGGGGAGGGGGAGGGTGGTAGGGAAGTGGGGACATGAGAAGGGGAACAGGGAGGAGAACAAGGGGGATCAAAAGGTCAAGTTGGGTGAAAGACAGAGAGGGAGAGGAAGGAAAGAGATACCTTGAAAGACTGAGCCAGTATGGGATTAGCAAGAAATCAGGCACTAAGGAAATCCCCAGGAAGCCACAAGGATGACCTTAGATAAGAATCTAAGCAATAGTAGAGAGGGTACCTTAATTCCCTTCTCCTGTAATCAGATGATGACTACCGTAATTGTCATAAAACCTTCATCCAGTTTTTGCCTGGCAATCTTGTCTCCTTCCAATATCCAGGAGGATAACTATATGTTTTTCTTTGGGTTCTCCTTCTTATTTAGCTTCTCTAGGATCACGAGTTATAGCCTCACTGTCCTTTATTTATGGCTAGAATTCACTTATGAGTGAGTACATACCATAGTCATCTTTTTGGATCTGGGTTACCTCACTCAGGATAGTGTTTTCTATTTCCATCCATTTGCATGCAAAATTCAAGATGTCATTGTTTTTTACTGCTGAGTAGTACTCTAATGCGTACATATTCCATACTTTCTTTATCCATTCTTCCATTGAGGGGCATCTAGGTTGTTTCCAGGTTCTGGCTATTACAAATAATGCTGCTATGAACATAGTTGAACAAATACTTTTGTAGTATGATAGAGCATCTCTTGGGTATATTCCCAAGAGTGGTATTGCTGGATCCTGGTGTAGGTTGATCCCGAATTTCCTAAGAAACCGCCACACTGATTTCCTTGGACTTCCCACAGGGCAGGGAATCCTGACTGCTCTTTGAACTGGAGAGGGAGGGGGAGGGGAGGGGATGGGGTAAGAGGGAGGGAAATGGGAGGAGGAGAGGAGGTGGAAATTTTTAAGTAAAAAAAATTACAAATTCTTTATTTTTAGATTTTTTAAATTTATTTATTTATTAAAGATTTCTGTCTCTTCCCCGCCACCGCCTCCCATTTCCCTCCCCCTCCCCCAATTAAGTCCCCCACCCTCCTCAGCCGAAGGAGAGAGAGCATGAGCAAGGAACTCAGGACCGCAAGGGGTGCACCCACACATTGAGACAACGGGGATGTTCTATTGGGAACTCACCAAGGCCAGCTGGCCTGGGTCTGAAAAAGCCTGGGATAAAACCGGACTCTCTGAAAAATTACAAATTCTGATTTCCAATGGAGCAAGCACTGATCATGCAAATACTTGAAAATAAACACAAGCATTGCAGTGTTCATGGAAAAAAAAAAAAACCCTTCATCCAGTAACTGATGAAGCAGATGCAGAGATCCACAGTGTAGCACTGGGGTAAACTCCTGGAGTCCAGTCATAGAGAGGGAGGAGCAATATTATGAGCAAAGGGCCAAGGCCATGATGGAGAAACCCACAGAAACAGCTGATCCGAGCAAGTGGGAGCTCACTGACCCCAGACTGACAGCTGAGGAACCTGCGTAAGTACAGCACTACTTTCAGTGATGCGTTTCTTCTGCAAACACTTTACATGAGATGGACTGCAGAAATTAAATGAAGTCTTCATATTGTACTTTAGTATATGAAGGAAGACATGAATTAAACAAAACTAAAAGAATCAAACACCATGATTCCTTTATCTCCCAAAAGGAAAGGTTCCGAAGGGGAAAATTCTTAGAATGGGGTTCAAATTAAACTAAGAGAAAAGAATTCACCAGTTCTAACCAATGGTTCCTAATTTAAACCTGCAAAGAATTCGCAAGTCCGATGACAGAGCATCGAGGGGAAACGGGGTCAGTTATGGTGTTGGTTCTTTTTCCAGGCAGGCACGGAGCAGTTTGCTTCCAGTCACTTGTAGTGAGGAGCTGTGGGCCTCTTCCCACAGCCCAGCTCCTGGATGCCTGCTAGCTTATGCCCCGAAATAACAACACACAAACTGTATTCATTTAAACACTGCTTGGCCCATTTCTATCTAGCCTCTTCTAGGCTAATTCTCACGTATTAATTTAGCCCATTTCTAATAATCTGGGTAGCACCACTAGGTGCGCTTACCAGGAAGATTCTAGCCTACATCCAACCTGGGTCGGAGCTTCATCACGTGTGCCTCAGAGAGCAGAGCTATCGCCTGCCCTGGAGAGGGGAGCATGGCCTCTGAGCTCACTTCCTCTTCCTCCCAGCATTCTGTTCTGTTTACTCCTCCCACCTATGTTTTAACCTATGAGGGCCAAGCAGTTTCTTTATTTTTTAACCAATGACCTTCCTCCATCAGTCACTCAATCTTTTCATCCCCTATGGAACAAAACTTGCTTTATCTTTTCCTCGTTTTCTAAAGAAAAATGTCAAAAATGCTTCTGAATCTGTTCCACACGAAAGGAACAAATTGGAAAATGTTTAGCCCATATGTATCTTACAACATACTCATCATAGGCTTAGAAAAATGCAATTCTCACCATTTCTAACCAACCAAAACCCACTGTCTACATTCCCCCAGGCAGAGGAATTACAACCCATGCTTGAGTCAAAACTCCACCAAAATCACTGCCTGACCCTGCATTTGGTGCTGACCCCAACCAAGAGGGACATCAGCACTGCAAATGCTGTTGGAGTTTGGGTCCCTCAGCAAGCTGGCTCTGGTTCTGACTGGTTCTTCTGGCAGGCTAAAATGCCCACCATACCCTAACTACTCTGCAGTGCCTCCAGGGCTGCAGCCATCATTGCTGGGTTGATGATAAAGGTTCCAAAGTTCATTCCTCCACCCATACCACCTTGGTTATTTCCCAAGCCAGCTCCACCCCTTCTAATGTTACCTGATTTCCCAAAGCCTCCTGGATTACCACCCAGTCTTCCACTTCTTTCTGTCTATTGCTATTGTGCTTAGCTTCAGCGTTGGGTATCTGCACGTTGATTCCTTTAACGATCAAATCCTCTCCACAAAGAGGTTGGGCAACCCTATCATTTGTAAACACAGCCAAAGCAGAAGCCCTGGATGGCTTGGAAATAACATCAGACATCTACAACTTCCCGGTGCTGACAGAAGAAACGTTGAAGCTTTTGGACCACGCGTCTTTTGAACAATGCCCAACAAACAATTTTCTGCCTCTTAAGGGCTCATCTGGGCTTTGCTTAGAATCCAGTTTACAGTCACGCCATCGGCTATCTATCAAATAAATATCCTTGTGACATTGCTTTTACATTTTATAAACTGAACAAAGTCAAACCCTTCCAGTTTTAAGATCTCTTTAGACCTGCACCATAGGCCTGTCTCCAGAGCCTTGACACCGTCTGTAAGATCCTGTTTGGTTGTTATCCATGGAGATCTGACACTATTAAATTGGATGCTTTCTGGACTGTTCGCTCTACTTTCATGGCTGAAGAAACACCTTTCTCCTCAATTTCCCCTGTGTTATCTTCTGGATAGTTTACCAGATTTCCCCAGCCAACATCAGGGCATGCAGACTTTCTTCCACCCCTCAGGTACTGAGACACTGGATCCCTGGAGTGCAGACCACATGCCCTGGGAACTGGGCTGCAACTGAGGATGGCAATCCTGGTCCTTGCTCTTTAATGATTTTCAATGGACTCATCATTTTCATCCTCTGTTTCCTGGATACGTTCAGACATCTCTGCTTAGTTCTCTGCTAGATGCTAGAAAGCATAATGAGGAAACTGAGGCAGCAAGCTACTGCTTTGTGTCTGCCCCAATTAACTCTTTATATGCCTATCATTGAAGATATCTCTGCTACTTGTCAGTACTTGATTATATACTGTCATTGCTATTTAAATTCATAATATAGAGCAGGCTTCTTCATGGAAATTATATAGTCACATGGAACAATAAGTTAACAGTTTGAATACTTTTACCTCTTAGACTCTTAATCTGCTTCCCAAGTTTGCATGGCCTTGGGTAAAAGAGAATACCTTTATACTTTTTATTGCCTCGCTGCTCAACAATCTTTCGAAGAATAATTTCAGATGACCGTCTTTACAGCATATGTAAATGCTTATCTCCATTACATCATCCAGTAATGCTTTGATAATAAGTGGTATTAAAAGCATTGTGTGATAATACAGCTATCAGAATAAGCCAGCTATGACCACAGCTCTAGTGGCGAAAGCAGAAGGAATATTAGTTCAAGGGCACCCTGGGCTACTTAGCAAGTAAAGGGCTAGGGAAGTATCTTTGCGGTAGAGTACTCGGGTAGCATATATGAGGTCCTGGGTTAGAACGGTAAGGGCGAAAAGACAAACGTCAAACAAAGCTGCAGGAAAGAGGAGGAAGTATGAACTTCGTAGACGTGAGAAGCAAACAGTTGGACAGTTGTTGAGATAGAGAAATAAATGGGACAGGAAGAATCAAAGGTGATTCCTAATGCTAAGAGCATCACCTTAGAAAATGCTACCGTGTTTGCAAAACTATAGTTATGGAACAGGCAAATAAAAGCTAGGACCTGGAGTATAGGGTGTCAAGTTCTGTGACAGAGCAATCTCCACATGCACAGAGCCCCGAATCCAATCATAGCACCACAGAAAAAGAAATAAAAGTGCATATGACTGTGCTCAGAAAAGTGCAGACAAGTTGTCCTCACCTGTTGACATCCCAGGATATAAAGATGTGCAAAGCAGTTAGAATATGCCAGACTACTTACTGATCATGAGGGGTATTGCCAGATAAAGCCACGTTAGGTAGAACTGCAAACAAAAATATTTGTATGAGCTATTTATTTTGATTGCTACTTATATGTTTCTTAACTTGCAAGAAGTCACATAAAATAACAAAGTCAAACATAGTGCTTCATTAATAAAATCACAGTCTGATAGAATCATAAAAAGTTTGGGGCTGGGCATAGTGGTGGCTCACAGCTTTAATCCCAGCACTCAGGAGGCAGAGACAGGTAGAGTTAGAGCCATCCTGGTCTACACAGTGCGTTCTGGGACAGCCAGGGCTACATAAGGTGACCTTGTCTTGAAAAAGACCCCTTCCCCCAAAAAGAAGTTGTTTGCTGAACTATGGTGATGAGAGAAGCTAAAAGATAAGAAAACCAATTGTAAGGTGTCCAGGACTTAACCAATACATCAATCATTTAATAGTTACAAAATAATTCATGCACAGTATAAGGAAAAACGATGTTCCTGGAGTAAATTTTTATTCTGTTCATATTTTGAACAGATTTTGGTTTTGTTACATTTAATTTTTTTTTTCGAGACAGGGTTTCTCTGTAGCTTTGGCGCCTCCTGGAACTAGCTCTTGTAGACCAGGATGGCCTTGAACTCACAGAGATCCTCCTGCCTCTGCCTCCCGAGTGCTGGGATTAAAGGCGTGCGCCACCACCACCACTGCTTGCCTACATTTAGAAATTTTTTATTTCTTGTGCAAGTATATCTTACAGAGAGGATTAAAAGAAAGAGATAATAGGGGAATTGTCTCAGCTACTTCTATTATTGGCAAAACACGGTGACCAAGACAGTCTATAAAAGAACGTATTTAATTGGGTTTATGGTTTCAGACGGTTAAAGTCCATGGTGGCAGAGCAAAGGCAAGGTGGCAGGAAAAGGTGAAAATTGCATCTTGATCAAAGAGTAGGAAGCAGAGATAAAGTGCTAGGTATTATATGAGTCATCTTCGGAAACTTCAAAGCCCACCCCCAGTGACTCACCTCCTCCAACAAGGCCACACCTCCTAATCCACCAACTGGGGACCAAGTATTCAAATGCATTAGCCTATGGGGGCCATCCTCATTCAGATACCGCAGGCATATTTCCGATGGATAATAATTAAGTCAGTTGCATACCTGATGCTAGCTATACAAAGTTAAATAGGACAGTGTCTCACCTCATGCCGTCTAATCATGAAAGAGTAATAGCCGTAGATAGCTATAATGCAGTGGGGTGGGCGCTATAATAGTTACAGGTTCAGAGAGTCTTAGCAGAGCAAGTGAAATGGGATCTTACTGTCCCTCTCAGCTTCAGGAAGGCTTCCCCGAGGAGACGGTGTGCAAGCTGAGTTCCTGTAGGGTTTTAATTAAGGAGACCTTGGTAACTTTCATCAGAATGATTTCTGCTGAAACACAAGACAAAATCCAGATGTAGTGAGCCAAGAGGTGAATGTAGAAATTGAGACAGTAGATAGAGACAATTTTCCCCAGGAAATTACTTTCAAACTGTTCTGAGAAGATTTAATAATGAATTTTATATTGCATATTACAATTACACACCGATGGTAGGAATGCTCCTTCTTTTTCTCCTGGGTGTTAGTGAATAATTGCTTTCCATTTACACAATGTCAGTGACACGAATCTTTTCCGAATGATCTTATCCTTGAAAGAAAGCTTATAGCTGCACCTTTGCATTACACACATCTCTCTTTCCCAGTTGTTCTTTGCTCCTTTTCACACCTTGGACTTTCACGGTCTGTGTTACCAAGCACCCCTTTGTACCTGGTGGTTGTACTATAGCTTCCTCCTAGAAACGATCCACGAAACTCCAGTGACTTCAGTTTCCAATCCTTGCTGCACGTGTCGCCTTTAAACACAGAATCCTGTGGCACACTGCCTTTCCATTTTCTCCTCTCCCGGGAGACATAGGAAAAGTCTAACACTACCTAACGAACGTCCGCGTCTTCTCTAATCTTCCGGTGACATCTTACTATTTGCCAGCAATCTTCATCTTAAAATGTCTGTCTGGCCAGGAAGATGGCTCAGTGCTCCTGGGCCCTGATAACTTGGTGAAATCCCTGGAACCCACATGGTGGAAGGAGAGAATAGAGTCCTGATGCCCTTGCATGTACTGTGGCGTGTGCACAATCACACAGCTACACACAGCATAGAAGCACAGAAGGAACTGACGTCCTAGCTCACCTTAGAACATTCCGTTTGTTCACTTTCAGCAATGATCCACCATAGCCACCCCCAGCTCCCCAACCTCACTGGCAGCAGCTTTGATACTGTATGGAATTTAGGTCATTGCCCACCTATTTTCAACTACTGTAGTAGGTTGACTCAAATGCGTACTCAATCTGACTTTTTCATTTCCGTGCGACCCCCTCCTTTTTTGCCTTTCATTGAAGATAGATTTGTTCTCATTTAGTATCTCCTGATTACAGTTGCCCCTCCCTCTACTCCTCCCAGTTCCTTCTCACCTCCCCTTCTATTCAGATTCACTCTCTTTCCGTCTCTCTCTAGAGGACTAACAGGCTTCAGTGGAAAACATTAGGATACAACAAAAATTATCACAGTGGAGTTGGACAGGACAAAAAAACATAAGAAAGAGTCCAAAAGAAGGCAGAAGAGACCCATTCATTTAAACACTCAGGACTCTCATAAAAACACTAAAAACAGACCCGGTACAGCCCTGTGCAGCCTGTCTATGCTGCCTCAGTCTCCATGAGTTCAAATGAGCGTTGGAGATGCTCCATTTTAACATTGTCTAATCCAAACTCTAGACTTTATCTGTGCAGGAGCTGCATTACACATGTGATGTTTACATGCACGATGATATTAATATGTGCTTTTCTGCCCTTTAGGTAACACTGATATACTAGATTAAGTAGTACCAAGATGTTAAACTCCTCTAGAGGAACAATATATTACCAGATGGTCTTTAATGAATAATTAACCAAAGTTTACATGAAAATAAAATTCTATCATAACCGTGACCTCAAATATATACAAATACATAAAATATGGATTTTTTTAAAAAGTGCACTGTAAACTTGAATACATAGTAATTAAGAGGACCTCATAGAAATAGCCGGGACTTGCTGACTTGAGAATAGAACATGAAGCTGTGTTTTGCTTCTGGTGATAACACATTTGCAGAGTCCGCGTGACTCAGGCTCTGAGAACTGCTGTGAAGCCCAAACATGACACAGAGTAGAATCCAAAGCCTAGAGTGTCTGGGACAGGGAGTTCCCGAGAGGCTGAAGATACACTGGGGCGAGCCGGCTGTGATCTTCCACCGTGGGCATTTGCTGATTCAAGGATTGAGATGTGTACCATTCCTTAGTTTGTAGCAATCTCTAGCCTGGGACTACTGAAAATGGAGTTCGGATTAAGTCCAGCAACTATAACAGGAGACAGAAGCACCGAAAGTATTATAGAGGGTATTTCCTGTGCCATTTTCTTTCTAGAACACTGAGTAGTCTCTGAGAGGTTAAAATTGCCTTACAAAGCTCAGAGAAGCAAACACTGAGAAAGAAAAGGCTAAGAATGTAGTTGCTAGTCCCGCGGAACAAAGGAGATGGAAACTGGAAGTCTCATCAAAGAGAAACACATCATTTTTATTTAGATCTTAGAATAGCTATGCTCAGTGAGGAAGGTAAATTAATTATAACTAGGCCAGCCTTAACTACAGGGTGAGTGTCTCAAACTCATCCACAGCTAATTTAAATCTCTTTAGACAATGCCACCTACAGTCACTACTGGTTTTCCACAGTCAACATTTTTTATTAAATTAAAAATACCTAAGAATGTCAAGAAATAAATTTCTCCACTAAAAGTCAAGAGAAAAAAATAAAAGAGAAATAGAAATAGATGCAGATACAGATATTTTAGTTATCAGATTCAGACTTTTTTTGGAAACCTTAGACTCAAAAAAGGAAAAAAAAAGACCAAGGCCTGAGGACATAATTCAGTAGGTATAGTACTTGTCTACTGTGCACGAGGCCCTGGGATGGATCCAGTTCATGGCATAAAGGGGCATAATGGTGCACACTGTAGTGCCAGCACTTGGGAGACAGCAGGAGGACTGGGAGCTCAGAGTCATTCTCAGTTATATAGAGAATTTGAGGCCAGCCAGTGATCTCAGAGATCCCTGCCTCAAAAATATATGTCTCTCGCGGATAGAGAGCTGAACCGGCAGCTACATGCACAGCCCGTGCAGAAGACCCGAGTGCAGTTGCTAGCACCCACTTTCCGTATCACAGCTGGACATCTGCATGTAACTCCAGCTCCAGGAGATCTCATACATCTGGCCTAATCTCAGCATTTGGCAAGCGGAGACAAAAGGACCCTGAGTCTGAGGCCAGCTTGAGCCTGTTTCAGACAATAACAACAAGAATACCTGCCGAGACTTCAGTAGATCGTTTTAGTAGCAGATGAGAACCAGTTAAAGCGAGAGAGGCCACTGGGGCCAGTCAATCAAAGAGAAAAAAGAGAACGGAAAAATCTAGGAAACATCAAATATGTGTGGGGCGTGCTATAAGGTTTATTGTGTGTATGGCTGGAGTCTGAATTCAGAGAAGTCTGAGCTAGCCTCTGCATGTGGAGTGATACCACCTAGGAAATCCCTCAAACCCATTAAACACATGACACCGATCCAAGAAACTGGAAAGCACAGAACATACCCTAGCAAAACGGCTCCAACGTACATGAGTTTCACAGCTCATAGAGTTGGGGGAGGAACAGCAGGTCACTTGTATCCTGGACCTTGCTCCGAAGAGGAGGGACTGTCTGTCACTCAGAAACAGATGTGTAGCACCTGCCTCAGACTGAGATGCCAGCCAGAACGCTGACGGCCCCTGTCCTGTTCCCCATCAGGAAGTTTTCCTCTAGCACCTGGTAACATCCATACTGCTGGGGGAGGAGCAAGATCATGCAAACCAACTTCCTGCTCTGTTGTCCTGGAGAACCTGCTAGAATCTGAGGGAGGGGCTGGGAAACTGAGGAAAAAGTCCTTCAGCATTCCAGACCTCACACTAAGCACATAGTGGCAGTCCAGACCACACTGGAGGAATTTCAAGTGTGCTGTGCCCTGAAAATTACTACGGCAACAATCAAAAGCCATTCACCTCAAATACTCACTAAATTGACTAAGATTCCAAACTAAGAGCCTGACAGAAAGAAGGGAATTCATATCTGGTCTATTTACCTCGGGCTTTAATTTTCACTATATATAACATGTGTTATTGAATGTGTTAAGAGATGGGAATACACTAAACAAAAAAATCCATGCAAAAAAAAAGTCATCAGAACTGGATCCAGAGATGACTAAAACATTATAAGTACCATTAACTTGAATAAGAGGGAAAAAACTCAAGTAAGACTTAAATACAAAATAGTAAGACTATCAGCTGACTTATCAAAACAAAATAGCATATTTTAAGTTCTATGAATAAAAAGACACCAACCACCTAGAATTTAATATCCAGGGCTTCATTGGAATCATGATAATACAAGGAGGAATGAGCTATGGTTGGGAAAAAAAGAATGAGATAAGTGTGACCTTGTCAAAAAATATAATGCATGAAATAAAAGGAACATTTTGCTCAAGACATAGTCATTGCAATTAAAAGTCAATTGGTAGAAGCCAGGTGTGGCGGCATACACCTTTAATCCCAGCCCTGGAGATAGAGAAGCAGGTGGATCTCTGTGCATTTGAGGGCAGCCTGGTCTACAGAGAAAGATGTAGGACAACCAGGGTGGTTACACAGTGAAACCCTGTCTCGAAAAAACAAAACTAAACTAAGAAGAAGAAGAAGAAGAAGGAGGAGGAGGAGGAGGAGGAGGAGGAGGAGGAGGAGGAGGAGGAGAAGAAGAAGAAGAAGAAGAAGAAGAAGAAGAAGAAGAAGAAGAAGAAGAAGAAGAAGAAGAAGAAGAAGAAGAAGAAGAAAGTCACCTGTCACCTGTTGGGATCAAAAGAAATAGTTCAGTAACTTGAGGGACATGCCCATTCAAATGCTTGCTTGGTGTTGAGATGTCCACTATTTCCTAAAGGAACTACCCAATCGTTGGCTTCATCTGGATTGCATCCTATGATCCACTGATTTCCACCCTTTGCACCTCATTCTGCCCTCTGTGAATGTGAAAAGGCTGTCCCTCGGGTATGCCTAAAGTAACCATGTGATCCTCCTTTAACAGGAATGTTCCTTCTGTGGCAGACATTCCCAGACTCTTCTTCAGCAGTCAAGGTTTCGTTCCCACCCACACCTAGACTCTTCTAAGCACACCTCACTGTGTGTTTCTCAAACAAGTCCTGTGATCTGGTAGGGACATATACATTCTCATCTTAGGCTACAGCACAGGAGGGCGTTTTTCTTTCTTGTGGAGGGAATTCCTATTGTTTACTCACATATTACTATGGAAGCTTCAGTCTTGAAAGCCTAGGTCTTGCTTGTATTCACTGAAAGCTTTCATTTTGAATGTTAGCCTTGAAATGATATGCCAGTTCTGATAAGAGTTGACCAAAAAAAGAGCTGGAGGCGTTTTTAATAGCGAACCTTGGTGTGGCCAGAAACTGGGTTTCAAATAGCAATTAAGGTGAGGCTGTAGGTGGAGTAGTGGGAAATGTTGGCAAGGACACACTAATCAATTGCAGATATATGTAGTGGGAAATGTTGGCAAGGACACACTGATCAATTGCAGATAGATGAGGGGTGACTCAATGGTGAAAATGATTTTAAATTTCTGAATGACTAAGAGAATAAAATAAATAAAAATTAGGAAGTGTGCCTAGTTATTGAAAAATGCTTTTAAGTATGTGGGTTAGCCCTCAAAATACTATGTAGACAAGTATAAAAATAAATTGGGGGTTCTTATTTTGAAAAAAATGAGTATGGACTGTCAGGTAGCTCTGTGGAGGCACAAGCTATGAAACAAAGGAGCGAAGACCTTGCCAGTGTCCCCTAGCATGGATACGCTGACAGTTGAGTGTGTGGGTTTAATTGCTTGTTGAAAGAAAGAGAGACCACACACCAAGAAAGCTGGGCATTTCCACTTAAGGGTGTCCATACAGGACTGAGGTTTGCGGTCAGTGACCGGTCGAAAGTTCAGAGCATAAACTTCGAGTTGGAAGCTTTGGGGATGCAGCAGTTGGGTTTCTTCATAAACCTTAACTTGGGAACAAAAAGTTGAAAATGAAGCTAAAATTATAGATTGCAAAGAATCAGGAGTTGTTAATTTGGGGTGGTGGAATATTTACTATTTTGTGGTTTCCCTGGGGGTACCTTGTTCTTACCTGGGATTAGACCAAAGATTACAAAGTGTTCTTGTTTTTTGTTTTGTTTTGTTTTGTCTGAGTCTTCTGTGCTTACAGAGTGGCCTCATCCAGTACTGGTGTTTGGAAAAATCATTTGTTGGCTGAGTGGTCCCTGGAGAGGAGACAGGACTCCTCTATCTAGATTTAATGGAGTCTGTATTGGTATAGAAGTAGAAATAGCCAACTCAAAACAGGGAAACTGGAGGGACAGACCACAGGTGGAATAATTTTTCTTATCAATGAAGTTAAAAACGTGATCCTCTCCAGAGGTTAGTGTCAGCCAAGACATTTTTTGGTGGCTCCTAAAACGACACTGTCTTCTACTAAGTCACCCACTGTGATAAATTAAAAAGAGCCACTTTTGCTGTGTATCATGAATTTGCCAAGGATTCAGGCCGGCGCATCCTTTTAGTCTCTGAAAAATGGAATACATCACCATCCTTTGATGAGTGGTACAAACAAATCTTTTACTCGGAATATTGGGCTGGGTTAAATAGTACTTAATACAAATAATTTTTTACCTTTGTTTTATCTTTGGAAGTGCATCTCTCAGGAGAAAAATATTGGCATTTCCAAAGCTAAATAGGCCATCAGCAAGGGACCATCACCATCCATAAGACAGAATCCTTCCATAGCCAGAGCAAAGGAAATCAACAGTCCCATCTGCCATGAGAGGGAAAGTGGGCTCCCCCATCCTCTGGAATTCTGTTTACAAGTGTCTAAATTGCTAGATACTTGGCTCATTCCTGGCATTAGGTGTGACGAAGAGACAACTCACTCAGCTGCAGCATGTCGGCGGCAGCAGATTCTGTGCATGCTCTAGCCAATGCTCTTGGAGCATCAAAAGGAGATGAAGCCTGATTAACCATTTTGAAATCTATCGGATGAGGAGAAGTCCTTACAAAACAACTTTTATACGCTTTAATTAAAAACGTGTTCCGGCAGCTCAGAGCTGAATGGGCTTCAGGGGGAGCAGGGCTGAGCCGGTTGCTATGACGACACCAAATCTTTTCACGCCAGGCCCTTCCTCAACACACTGACTGGCTATCCCCGACCGCTAATTTGTTTCTGTGCCATCTTTCACTCCATGGGTCTGTCCCCTGGCCTGGGAGGTTGCAGGAGGCTACATGCCTTCTGATGTCTTTGCTGTGGGACTTCTCCCTTGCTTGGAGCCTCCTGTTCTTGACCCTCACCCTTTTCTATGCTCTGTTCCTTTTAAAAACAGGTTACTCCTGAGCTTAAGAATACTTTATTATTTCCACCACAGTACAGCAATCACTGTTTACTGCCCCTTGTTACAAATCCAATTTACTAAATCATGAGTGTAGCTGAAAAGAATGATACCGAGTTCAACAGCTTTTACGTTTCCAGCCACTGGCTGCCCATATCTTGAGGGATGCTTTGCTCATACATTAAAGTCAAGTTGTGCTTTCTCTTTCTTTAAAAGATTTTTTTATGTGTTTTAGTGTTTGCCTGTATGTCTATTTGTGTACCACATGGGTGCTGGGAACCAAACTTTGGTCTTCTGCAAGAACAAGTGCTCTTTTCTCCTGAGTCTTCTCTAGCCCCAAGTTGTCTTACTCTTAAAATTTCAGCTTATCCCACAAACAGCACCATCTGTGAAGCCAGACATGGTGACACACATCTATAGTCCCAATACTTGTATGTCTGAGGGGGGCGAATTCTGAGTTTGAGGACAGTCTGTGATATATAGTGAAAAACCGAAAGTAAACAAATACTTAAAAGTCTGTGTTGAACACAGACGCTAGTGGGTGGAAGAGTGGGGTTGCCTTCCTTTATCTTAGCAGGCTTTAAAATTGGGCTCGGCATACAGGAAGTTCAGCAGTTCTTCACAGTCCTATTTACAAGGTAGAATTAAGAAATGGGTAGGACCGGCCCCTCTTAGGACTCAGCAGCTAACTCAAGGAAGCTAACATCTTTACATTCTTATATATTTTTTCTACAGCTTCTAAATGTTGCTCTTTGAGTCATCAGAGGTCTTGCAACCTTTCACTTTGGTTGTAATTCCAATTTAATCTACTACCTATTCTGTTATCTATGATGACGTGGTGAGCGCAGTGTAATGGAGATCATTTCTTAGCATTCCTAATTTTCTCTACAACTTAGTCTATTGTTGTTATGACTCTAACTACCGCTGAGAATTGTTTGTTAGAGGAAACAGGCATTGCTTCTCTACTTGCCTGACTCAGCGGAGATGTTGCAACTCAAGAGTCAGGTGTTGCCTTAGAAGTCAACAACAGAGTTGCCTTCTTGGTCTGCTGTGGCTCATTGGTTGCTGCTACACCGAGAAGTGATTCTTCCCAACCGTTGGGGGCCTGAAGTCCAGTTCTGAGCCTAGGACTCCAGGTCAGAGTACACCTTTTCAACTCCAGTTTCCATATATAGAAGTCTTGTCACCCTTGAGAACTAAAGAACTGCCTTGCAGTTTTACTGTGTAAAACAATGCCTGAGAGGCCCGTGTATGTCTGAGCTATAGTAACAAATACTGTGAAATGTGTCCCGCACAAAAGACCATATTTTTTCTAAGGGAATCATTGCTCTAAGTAACTTCTGCATGTATTTCTTATAAACTAAGAAGATGCTACGAGAGAGGGGGGAGGGAGGAAGGGAGGGAGGTGAAGAGAAAGAAGGAAGGAAGGAAGGAAATAAGAAAGAGAAAGGAAGGAAGGACAGACATCCAATGGGTGATCAGCTGATATTCCTTTAAAGGGAGATAGGCTGAATGACCTAACTTTGGGTGGTTGATCTCAAAAAAAAGGGGGCTGAATCTCTGATTGTTATTTGAAGGAATTTGAAATTTAACCTCATTTTTCTCCTGTCAGTATAAAGAATTGGAAATCAATGCTTGTCTACATCATGGGTGTCTACACCTGGATCAATCTTAGGTGGGTACTATAGACGGTGCATTTAAATTGCCTGCATAAATAGTTGGAGACAAGCTTTCGGGACCTGAGACAAGTTTGAGACAATAAAAATAAGCATTCAGAAGAGCGCATGCGGAATGTCAGCCAATTTCATTTCGCTATGGAGGAAGGGTGGGAATCAGTTGGCAAAAAATGTTCTGCACCATAAATACAGTGCTGTTTATTCACACCCATAGACTCAGGAAGCCCAAGTTATCCATCCTTACCGGTCAGATCTGGTTTGCAAACATTCTGAGGAAATCACCTTAAAGGATGAGTGAACTGAAGACAGAATGGCTCCCCCCCCCTTCTTTCTGCTACTGTATCTCTAGCCCCATAATTGGTTGATGTTTCCAGGCTCCAGTGTGCTTTGGGGCTGCACTTTTCATACTACTAAATTCTCATCTTTACTGAAATGTTTTTTTTCTGTCTTCTCCCTGCCTAATCCTGTTCCATGGCCAAAGGCATCTACATAGAAATGGGAATATCTTTTGTTTAGTAATTCTTCCAGCCTGCGCCGGCTGGCTCACCTGAAGCCACATAATCCTGCCTTGTGTGCCGGGGCACTAGACAAATTGTTTATACGAGGAAACCACAGGGCTGTCCTGTTGCTTCTGTGGAGGGAGCGCAGCAGTCTCCCACGTGTGTGCGAAGTATATGCCAGGATTCAAGGCAAAGATTAAACCTTCACTTTCTGTTGCAAGGACAGTTTATTAAAGGTGACAGAAGGAGTCATTTGCACTACATGCAAATGGACCTGTCACCAAGATTCAAACCTAGCTTTAATAAGTTAATATAAAAAAAGGAGGGTAAGTGTCCAGAAGTCACTTTTTCTTTATAACCTCTAATATCTGGAGTTTAGAACTCAGGTAGAAAAGCGAACTTAAGCCAGGTGTACAGTGCATGCTTGTAATCCATGCCCTAAAGGCTGAATCAGAAGGCTCATGGGCTGGAGAAAGAATTTTCCATATATTTCTTCACTAAATGCACAGAATATCGTCAAGGTAGATGCTTTGCATGGTTTTGAAGTAAATGAAAAGCATAAGGACTTCACTCCCGAAGAGGAAAATGTTTTAGCGTGCTCTATTGGAACAAAATAAAAGAAAGGAGAAATTGGCTTCTTTTAAATTTTATCTACAAATAATAATTTTTTTCTCCTCTTCTCCGAGTGCTTAGACCTAAAAATTGAAGGGTAGTGTGAGGTCCACGAAAATAAATATGCCAGTTTCTCCACGTGGAAAGGGTTTAAATAACAAAAGTCCCGTGTCTCCTGATGAGACTAATACCTGGCTGGAAAATCTAACACTTTTCTAAGTTTACCCAAGCCGGCAGGTCTGTGTTGACTGCTTCCTCGGGGTGGGTACCCCTGAAGATGTAAGGGGCCTCCTGGATCATCCTCAATAAAGCTACTCGCTGTGGTTTGCTTGAAGGTTGGAGTAGCCATGATTAATTGGTGAGAAATGACCCATTTGCACCACAAAGTAGTGTTGCTTAAAAAAAAAACGAGCACAAGCACCTTACATCCCGTTTTGAATTGTTCTTTATCTAACCGAATTAAAACTCCAATGTATACTTTCCCCAACTGGGAGAATGGGCTCCTGTTGGAAATTCAGTCATGGCTACACCTCATATATTAGACTTGAAGCTAACCAAACTATGTAGATATCTTTGATAAGGATTCAAAGTCAGTCTGTCTCGGTGCCTCTCCGCCTCTGTTTCTGTCTGTCTGTCTCTCTCTCTCTCTCTCTCTCTCTCTCTCTCTCTCTCTCTCTCTCTCTCTCTCTCACACACACACACACACACACACACACACACACACTCACACACACACCGAGCCAGGCACTGGTGATGCCTGTTTTAACTTCAAAAAAGCAAACCAGTAGTGGAGAGGGCCGAAGTGGGCAGGGACCCCAGGAGAACCTTGGAGGAGTAGCGGGCACCTGCTCGGGTTGTGGGCAGTGTCCCAGGGAGACAGTGCCTGCAGAATGCCCAGACTTTTCCAGTGTACTGCGGGACACAGTATTCTGCCACCCCGCCCAGGAGCCTGGGCGTCCTTCCCTGGCTGGCTAGCTTGAAAGCCAATGGGAAGATCCTCAGCAGTGGGCCAGGAGGGCTGGCTGTGTGCTCAGAGCTCTGGAGTGGAGGGGCGCGGCCAGGACCACGGGATCTGGGTGCTAGGAGCCAGGCCACTGGGTGGCCCCCTGCCCGGCGCGCCCCGGATGCCTGGAGCTGACTAGTGGCCTCGGGAGGCCTAGAAAGAGCAGAGTAAACACAGCGCTGCGGGGCCCGCCCCACCTCTGCCCGCTCTGGGTGCTGCGGTGTCTCTGAGCCCCCGACCCCGCCCCGGGGTGCCACAGCCTGGACTGGCGGGCTAGGACCGCGCTCAGTGCGGGTCCCTCGGAGAGCCTGGCTGTCCCGCCCCGCCTGGCCGGGCCCCTCGGGCGGGCTAGAGCCCTGCTTTGCTCTTTTCGTTGGCCAAGCACAATTGTGTTATTGGAGATAATGAATTCAATCCCCATCAAAGGGCATTAGGCTTGCCCCGGCCCTGGAGTTGCTGGTGCCTTTTTTTTTTTTAACTAGAAATGAAAGGCTGAGGAGAAGAAGAAAAAAAATCTCTGGGGGAGCCTTTCCCCTGATCGCTGCTTTTGAAGTGAAGGGGCCAGGGCATTGTTGTTCACCTCGCGGCCCATAAGGCTGAAGAAAGCCCGGGCTTTTGATGGGCTGAGAACCGCCTCGGCAATGAGCGCCACGTCGGGCCGCTCGGCCTGCGGGCAGCATATGTCTGAGGGCACCCGGGCACCGTCTGGCGGGCTGGCGGGAACGTGGAAGGAGGCTCGGTCCTGAGGGCCTGGGGCTGGACCCAAGACCAGCACCCAGAGGCGAGGACTCTGGGGCCTGTCCAGGACTGGGTCCTCCTACGGATTTAGTGGGTCGGCAGAGGAGTACCGGGGGCTGGTAACTTTTAGGAGCCAAGCCCACCCTTCCTTCGGGGAAAGTAGGGGTTTCAGTGAGGGCCGCAGGCCCGGCTGATTGGAGTCATTCTTTCTGAATCCCGAGTCCCAGTCTGAATGTGTAGGTGTGCTCTCAAAATGGGATAGTTGAGGGTTTTCCACGAGGGACAGCGG
Organism: Microtus pennsylvanicus; assembly: GCF_037038515.1. Classification (NCBI taxonomy): domain Eukaryota; kingdom Metazoa; phylum Chordata; class Mammalia; order Rodentia; family Cricetidae; genus Microtus; species Microtus pennsylvanicus. Next base: position 54,081,616 of record NC_134592.1, on the reverse strand, counting down.
ATGCACGCCCTCCACGCGGCGGTGTTCTTGGCAGACAATTGCCCCAGGGGCGTACGGGCCGCAAAATTCTCACGCATCCAGGGCACTGGGTCACCTTTTGTAAAAACTTGTTGCGGCCATTTATTTTCATTGCCCCAAAGCGAACTTGCCCCACCTGGATCCATGCGATCTGCCTTCCACCCTAGGCCTCCTCTGAACAACTCTTTGGTGGCAGAGTTGGTCACAGTAACCCTGCCGCTCCTTCCAGGGCCCACCCCATCGCGGACCTCCTCCCTCTACCCGAAGGATCCGGGTTATCCGCCCCATTAATATATTAGCCAGGCATAACACAAAGGAAGCGCGTGTCGGCAGAAGGCCTTGTGACTCTAGGGAGAGGCCGGGAAACCTGGACAATGCCCTGCCCACTTCACCGCTCTGTGAAGACCCAACCAGTGGATTGGCTTCCACCTGGGGAAAGCTTAGGACGACGCGGCGGGAGCTGGGGCTCAGTTTTGCCCAGTGGCTGTGGGGTTGGAGTTCTTAGCTGCCTCCTAGGAATGAAGCTCAAAGTCCCAGGTGGAACCCAGAGCTAGACAAACGTTCTCCCAAACGTCCCAGACCCCTAGTCAATGCAGAGAAAATGAGTGTTGGGGAGCGCAGAAAATACCAGATATCTATTCCCTTCCTCGTGCGAAAAGGACTCTTAAAATTACATCTACAAACGAAACAAACCTCCACAGAGATCCTCACATTTTTCTCATTAAATTGATGTTTAAAAAACAACTCCTTGGTGTCAGAGAAACGGAAGGAAAGAAGAAAAAGAAAACCTTAGCCTGAGGACGTAATAGGACAAGCAACTTCAGAGGAGGGGGGAAACAGCCGAGGGGGATTCCAGTCAATTCATTGTTCCCTGTTTCCCCCGCATTGCCTTGGAGTGGAGGGGAGAATTTCCAGGTGGTTTCTCTTAGCTTCAGGGGCGGGGGAAAGTGGAAGGCAACCTCACCAGGAGAACTTTGACTTAGGTTTCTCCCCGGCGTCCCTGGTCGGGTTCTGAACCGGATTTCAACAGCCTAACATCTCACCTGGATTCTAAAGTCCAGAATACAGTCCTCTCCTACCCAGATTTTAAGGGACCGTAGGGGTATCCTGTCTCTAAATTCCAAGCTGACTAGAGTGTTAGCGAACTCCAAAGTGTCCTGGGGCGGCTCCTATGAGCCTCGGGTGGGGGATGGGGGCTGCAGAAGGAAAGTGAGCCCTTAGGTGTGTTAGAATCGCGGCCAAAGTGATTGGAGATGTGGGGAAGAAGGTGAGGGAAAGAAAGCTAGTATATGAACGAATGCCCCCCCCCCGACAGGTTTTTAAGTGTTTGGAGTGGGAAAACGTGTGTTTTACAGGTGACAACTGAACTTCCTAGGTATTCTCGGTCCCACAATGCTTCCTAATAAGGCTGGAGAATAGGGGGCGGGGGGTGAGGGTTACAATCCCAGCTGTGCAAAGTTCAATGAATGGAGCTGGCCTGGGAGGCAAAATGAGAAACTCCAGTGGGACCATTATGTCCCAAACTCAACTATTTGGAAGGAAAAGATTGAAAGAAATCTGTTGTCAAATGTATTTAAACACACGAAATAATAACCTTAGGTAGAAATAAAACTTACCAACGTGACTACTTTTAAAAGCCCCTCTCCACAGAAGATTGGTTCTAAGGATGTTGTGAGCTCTGCTGCGGCATTTTGCGCCTACATTCTCAGTCTCATGAGACTCTTTTGAGGTTTAATTACTCTTTCAATTCGGGTAATTTTTATACCTAAATTTAAGCATATTTTGATTACCTTTTTAGGTCAGGGTGGCTTATAATAATCTCTTTGTGCACCCAATTATCTGGAATCAAGAGGGCATTCTCTTAGCTGCATTTAGTTGCAAAACACAGCCACAATTCAGTTAATTTTAAAGACAATTTAAAAACTTTATTAAATACATACTACATAATTTAAGCAATTTTATTTTTCAATGAGTTTTCCCCTCTTGACATATTGAAGTGTCACATTAAAATACATTATAGCTAAATGTTCTATGATATTACTGCTAAATCAACAGAAAACCAATTGATCTTGAGGAAAGGTTAATTAATTTGGGCTACAGGTCTCCCACTTTCATCTGCAATGAAAATAATTTCTATTGATCACGGCAGGTTTTTTTTGTAAAGAAACTTAATAAGCATTTTCATGGAACTGAGATCAATATTTTAAATGACAAAACAACAGAATTTTGTAATTTTAGCATTCTTAGAATGCGCTCTTGTAGTGGCTCATTCAAAACGGTAAATTCAAGAAAAAATGCTTAGCAGTTTCGATAAAATCCGCCTTCTGAAAAAAGAAAGCATAAGTTAGGAACTTCACTAGCATGCGTTTGTTTTGCTTATTATTTCCCGTTCGTCTATTCTGCAGGGCGGAGAGCCACGAAGGGACAACAGAAACTGAATTTTATCTTTGAGATTTAAGGTGGTCTCAGCCGATCTCCCAGAAATCGGCTTGAACTGCCGTCTGTTTAGGAACGCTTCAGAGTTATTTAGTTTTCCTAAATAGGCCTTTTTTAATTTATCTTGTGTTCCTTTTGTTTTGTTTTTTGAATAGCGTTTAAAACGGTTGGAGAGTTGAGCTTCCAAACACAAGGTGGAAAGTAATCATGGGCGCCATGCGCGCTCTCCCCAAACCCTTTTCTGTGTGACTGTTTGCTCCGCGGCGTGGTAGAGAGATCAGAGGGCCCCTGGAGCTTTCCACTTGGGTCAGTTGGAAGCTTTTTCCCTCTTTGCTGCCCTCGCTTCCGGCCCCTCCCCCACCTCGAGCAAAATTCCTAAAATCTCATCTCTGGGAGTGGACTGCACCCTGTTTGTGCCCTTTCTGGCCATGGGAGCATCGGTGAAGAAATCAGGGACCCGGGGACCAAAGCCAGACAGAGGCGGAGGTGGAGGCTGCCGGGGTCGCTTGCAGGCGGTGCTCTCGGGAGGGTCCCTGCGCGCCCTTGGAAGCACAGATGTTTTCTTCCTGGCCCCGGCGCTGCACCCTGGTCGGCGATCCGGCGTTTGTGTGTCCGGGTTTCCGAGGAAGGGATTACGCAGCGGGAGCGGCTCGGCCAGCCTGGCCGCGGGGTGGGCCAGAGACCCGGCGCTCGGCCTCCTTTGTTGACTTTTAGGTCTGTGGCTCAACAGAAGATTTATTCGCTAGGAGGGGAAAATGCCCAAACAATGAAGAACTAACTGCATTTGTCACCTCGGGATTCTTGCGCGGTTCGCTCTGCCCCCTCTTCCCCAGCAACCATCTGTCCTGGGCCCCCAGCCCGCGTGCGTCTCGAGGCCCGCGTCGTCCCGAGGTGGCAGAGAGCATAGTCGCAGAACCGGGCGAGAAACCCTAGGGACCCGAGCATGGCCCGCAGGAGCCTGTGAGCTAAGCCGGAGCTGCGGTTCTCACTTCCTGCATCCCGCATCCCCCGTCACTGAAGAGGCCTGGACCACAGGCACCCGGTTCCCACAAACCCAGAAAACTCTGTGCTGGAGGAGGAAGGGTCTGCACAAAAATCAAACCTCCTTTCAGGGCCGCATGAGAAGTGCACAGGCCGAAGATGACACGTTTATTTTACATAAGAGTTTGAATGTGCCCGCGTTTGTTTACCCGTTATATGTATAACTGTTGAGACCGAAAGCCCTTTCGTCGTTGGGGTATGCTTGTTGGTCCTTTAGAGGACTTCGAATTAAGTTTTGAAATTACTCACGCCAGCAATTTCTCTTCCCTCCTCCTTTCATTACTGGCAGAAAGCGGAGCAGGGATTTCTGGATTTTTCTCAAGTGCTACGAGGCACCCCTTCTCTCATCTAGGGAGGTAATTACGCGATAATTAAGCGACTGGCACGGCTCTTTTTATCTTGTCTGTGCTGTGGAGTGCTGCGATCAAAGTAAGGACTGCCCAAGTTCAAGCCCTGGAGAGGATGGAGTTCACACACAAGGGCTCTGGCAGGCCAGCCTCGACTCGGGCTGGTGCTGCTGTTATTGTTGGTGTCAATCCGAACAAGCCTTACAAAGAAATAGGTGGACTGGAAAGTGAGCCTACTATCAAAGGAGATTAATGATTTTGTGATCTCAAGCAACTATGGGGGTGTGAAGTTGCTTTTCAAAGCTTCTTACAAGGCAAACAAATCATCAGGTTTAAGTTCTTAGAAACAATATTTCAAAAATATCTTCACAAAACACAAAACAGCAGCTACCCTGAAACACTCACAAAGCTTCCCCCGCAGGAATGAATTAACTGCCCTCCTCCCCACCCTCCAAACCGACCATGATAGGCTAAGTTTTGTTTCTCCTTTAATAGGAGGGTTCAGAGTCTCCGGTAGATAACTTAATTTTAACAGCCACAGCTGCTATTTTCTTCTCAATCAAAAACTCCTCGAATTAAAAAAAATAGAGAATTAATAATTTAATTTCAAACAAGGAAAAAAACACCCTAAAAAGAGACATCGAAGGCTTAAAAACCCCACGTCCCACCCCCACATAAAAACTAAAGTAAATACTACTGAGAATAAGAAATTTTAAAAATATCAGTTCTTGGAATAAAGTAGATAAAGTAGGTTGTCTGCCTACTTTAATTGAATTTCTTTCACTACATTTTACTAGTTATGCATTTGCTTAAGCTGTAGATGAAACCATTTTATTTACATTAAATATAAGAATCTGAAAAATATCCTATTCAGAAGATCTATTTTGGATTTAAATCAAAGATCTGTTTTGGATTTTAAGTGAAGGAAAATGACAGAAATTCTTTGTTGTTAACATCTGATTTATTTCAATTCCTTAACTGCAAATGATCGGGAACATATTCCACAGATTAAAATCTTGTATTATTTTTGTTACTTAAATCAAAATATCTTCATTACAATCACATTGATAGAAATTAACATTTTTAAATTTGTAATTTTAACCGTCATTTAAAGCAATCTCAGCTGTAAAGGAACGGGAGAAAACATGCAATAAATTAACATTGAGGCGGCAAAGAGGAATCAGAGTGAAACCCGCTTGTCTAAGACTAACACCACGTCCAGCTGTGGAAAGTGCGTTAACACTGGATGAAGGGAGCATGTGCCGGCAAGAACTAAAATGGCCACATCGGGGACTTTGGAACGTTGGACACGATTTTGCAATGTGTCTCTTATAACTTCTCTCTCCTCAATAATATACTTCTTTTTTTTCCCCTGCGGGGTATCCTTTAAATGGTATACATACACAAAAGCTAATTTTATACATGTGACCTCAGAATGAGATGACCATGGCCCTCTGCAGAGCAAGGAGCAGAGTTAGGAGGGAGTTGGTTCTCTGGGGGGGGAGGGGGGTCATGTGCGGGTAGAGAAGACAAACGAGTGTGGAGGGGAATCCTTGTAACTTGGTCAGGCAATTTCTGAAAATGTTGCGCGTCTATTACCTATGTATTACCTCTACATGTTATGCAAAAGTGGACGAGGTCTTCGTATGTGAGCGTGACTAAGTCCACAGACAATATATATATATATATATATATATATATGTGTGTGTGTGTGTGTGTGTGTATTTCATTGAAAGGCATCCACTATCTGAATGCATCGGGAATGTAAGCTGAAAACAGATGGCTCTCACGTATGTAACCTGTTTATACCTTACCGCGGCATCATGGCAGCACTGTCTTTCAGTACTCTCAAGAGCCCTTACTGTCTGTTCCTTTCTTTACTGAGTTAAGAGTATTGCCACAGACCTGTAAACTCTTGACATGGGCCTAGGTAAGGTGGGGCAGCAACAACAACAAACAACAACAAAAAAAGCACAAACAAATAGTTTACAGACTTGACCATTTTCTTTTTTAAATAAGCCCTGCACAGACTAGGATGTGCCCACAGGGGAAAGACTGAACGGGGATGAGGGCTAGGAAGGAGGAAGATTTTCTTTATATACATTTATGGATCATTATTAAACTTCGCAGGAAAAAAATGTTGATATGGAGTCGGTTGTATTTGTAATAATACACACAACAAGTGTTGAATACAATAATAAAAGTAACAGTCCTTTGCACTGGGGAAAATTGTGCATGAAAAATAAAAAGAGTTGGGATTTTTGTTATGTGGTTGGTTTGGTGTTGTGTGGTTTCGTTTGCTGTTGGTTTTTCTCTCCTGCTACCAGGTTGGTCATGCAGACAAACCCCCAGTCCTGGGAGCTAGGAAGTATTTAGCACGGGTCTGGAATACACACCTTGGTAGTAGGCCGGCTCCAGTGCTGAGGGCTCGATGGGGCTCCTTGCGGCCACTGAGGCGCTGCCAAGGGGCAGACTGGCGGGCAAGGTGGCACCATAGGGAGAGTACTGCAGCGCCTGCTCATACGCCTTGAAGTCCAGCTTGTGCTGCTGCTCCGAGGAGGACATGAGGTTGTTGATGGAGAACGGATGGTTAAATGAGTAGTGGGGGTCCCCTTTCAGGTGCAGCTGCGATTCGTGGGGTGCCAGGCCGTGCGCCGGGTGAGACGGGGGTACAGATGCCAGCGCCCCTGGCCCGGAGCTTATGGGGGGCGCCGAGGAAGAGGCTGGGGACTTCAACTCCGAAGCGCCCCCTGTCGCCGTGGCCCCGCTGTGGTCCAGAGTCTGGGGGCTGGCGGCGGGCCCGGGGGCCGGCGCGCCCTCTAGCTGACCAGCTTTTCCGTGCACACCCCGGTGAAGGGGAGACTCGGCGGGGTTACCTGCGCCGGAGGGGTCCTTACGGCTTTCCGGGCCACCCTTGGAGCCGCCGCCCCCGCTCCCGCCTCCGGCCCCCGGCTGCTTCTCACACTTGAAGCGCTTTTGACGGCGCAAATAGCAGCCGTTCTCGAACATGTTGCCGGAGTCCGGGTGCAGCGTCCAGTAGGAGCCCTTGCCCGGCTTGTCCGGGGACCGTGCCACCTTGACGAAACAGTCGTTGAAAGACAGCGAGTGGCGGATGGAGTTCTGCCAGCGCTGCTGGTTTTGACGGTAATAGGGGAAGAGGTCCATGATCCACTGGTAGATCTCACTCAGCGTGAGCATCTTACTAGGCGCCTGCTGGATGGCCATGGTGATGAGCGAGATGTAGGAATAGGGCGGCTTGGCGTGCGGGTAGCTGCGCTTGAACGTCTTGGCGTCGCCACCGCCCCCGGCGCGGCTGCGGCCTAGGTTGGACGGCGCGTACGCCATGGGGCTCATGCACGGGTTCATGGCGGCCGCGTAGGGGCCCAGGCCGTTCATAGAGGCCGCGGGCTGCGCGCCCATGGAGCCCATGCCTCCCGGGCTCAGCGCTGCACCCATGGCCGTGACGCCTGCCGCCGTCATGCTGTTCATGGCGCCTGCAGAGCCCCCGGGCATGCCGGCCACAGCACCGGGACTCAAGCCGGCTCCTAGGCCCGGGTTGGCGTAGGACATGTTGAAGGAAGCCGGTGTCATGTTGCCGCTCGTGGTCATGGTGTTCATGGTCATGTAGGTGTTCATGGAGTTCATGGAGCCCAGGCCGGAGTTCATATTGCTGACAGGGACAGAGGAGTAGGCCTGGAGCGAGACAGCGAGTGGAAGAGGCCCCGAAGGGCGGAGTTAGTAGTGTGCCCAGGAGTTTGGCTGACCAGCGGCGAGCCCCAGGGCGAGCGAACAGCGTTTCTGAAAAGCTCAGGAACTCCCCAGCCTGGGCAAACTGTTGGGCGCCCTTCCCTGGCTAAGCAAAGATGGCTTACACGGCAGGGGGGACATCCTAGCGCTGCAGGCTGGAAAGATTAGCGCTCACAGAAAATATGTCCCCGGGAAGATGCGTAATCGCCTTACATGCCTGGATCAGGGGCTGGTTTCTAGGGGTCCCCCTTCGTTTTCATCCACGGCAAGCTGTACCCCAGACCAGCCTGGACAAACTGCCTTTGGGCCAAATCCGTTTTGAAACACCGAAAAGAGAATTTAAGTCTGAGCCTCTGCTTCTCCACTTCACCCCTAAGGTGTATAGGTTCCACACAGGCCTGCTGGGTGATCAGCTTGGCACCAGTTAGGCCACCACCCTGCTGAGGTCTGGCAGGCTCCTCTGGCCGCAGAGCAGTAGGCTTTGTGTTGGCTGCTTTTAAACTCTCACCCATAGAGTCAATCGCCTACATGCCCGAAAGATCCCCCATCCCAATTACTCATCTCCCCAAAACTGGCTTTGTCTTAAGAGTTGGTGCCAAAAGATGGCTTTCTGCTATTATATTTAGAAGTAACGCTTTCCACCTACTTGTCACAGAGGTAATATTTTAAAAGAAGAAAACACACCAGCTAAATAAAATCCCGAGGAAAAATAAATAAATTAAAAATAAGAACAACACGGAGCGTACATTTATCTTAACGTAACTACACGCACAGCTCTGCAAGCTATTAAAAAACCCTGCGTGAATTCTGTTACCTGTTTGCAGTCCTCTGACAACTGAAAAAAATGGTAACACAATCACACACACACACACACACACACACACTAACTGATAGCTGCTCCTTTTACCAAAGCCTGGCCTTTGAAACTACATGAGTAGTTTGGAATAATTTAAAATTCCCAAGCCAAACTCTACTTACTTTCTCTCAGTGCTATTCTGCTTCCTAATTCTCGGCTTTGAGATGTAAGAAAGCTCTTTCCATAGGGATCTGATCTTCTCTGGTGGGCCGAGATGACTGTGTCAAATTAAACCCCTGAAAGTGGCCTGAGCTCCTATTAAAATCACCAGCAAGCAGAATCCTCACCCTTAGCAATCCAGAGAATAGCTAGGTGGTTAGGAAATACAGAGCCCCCGACATATAGCTGCTTATCTGGTAATCTAACTGACAATATTGATGTCCTTAAATTTATGTTCATCAGCAAATGTAACCCCAACTGAAAACATAAGAGATGGATAGACCTAAATATGAAGACCCCAAAAGGTATGCTTCCCAAATAAACGCAGAGACGAATGAATCAATTGACATGAAGGCATTTTCAGATTCTGTGCTTTTCTGTACAGATCTTAAAGTAGTTTTTACTTTGGGGTTTATTATTTAGTCCTCTCCCCAAGATCGCACGAGGCTTTCTCAGGAAGAGCTTCCTTTCAATAACGGTAATTAAACTTTTGAAGGAAATCGGCAGCTGTTTCTAAAAAAGTACTTTTAATAGGTAGCGGCCATGCCTGTACCTGATTTTCCTTGCAATGCTTTTGTGCACAATGTAAAATAAACCCCGTGAACATGCCACCAAGGGGACAATGAAGAGAAACAGGTTCTTGGCCCTGAGTTCTGGAAAATTATTCGATTCGCACTAGCGCCACCGAGCGGTTCTAGAGAGAAACGGTCACACTTTTCTACAAACTGGGCTTTTGAAGAGTAAGTTTTATAAAATTTAAAAATCCTTCATTATGAGGAAATCCAACTTCCGCGGCAGATCATTTTTATCCAAAGGCTTTGGCGAATTAAGTGGCGGGACCGAGAGGCCGCCCAGTGAGCGAACACCAACTCTCCGAGTTGCTTTTTAACTCCCGGCCAGAGCCCGCCGGCCACCCCGCGGCTCCCCGGGGCCAGGCTCCTGCTCCCGCTCTCCGGAGGGCAAAGGCAAGTGCTTGGCGGAGCGGGTGTTTTCAAAGCCCAGAGTTTCCTAAAACTCTCTTCTCGCTTCAAGCGCCAGGACCCACCGGGCAGCGGGCTGGCAGAGAAGCCGAGCGGGGGCCACAGTGGGAGCGGCGCCTCGGGCGAGCCGCCCCCAGCCCGCCTGCCCCAGTCCCCGCAGGCGCCCACCTCGCCGGGGTCTCCCCGGACACCGACTCTAGGGACGCCCCTCCGCCTCCCGCCTCTCACCTCCTGCGTGTCCGCGTAGTAGCTGTTCCAGTCGCTGCTCTCATGCCCTTCCATCTTCACAGTCCCTAACATCCTGGAGTCACCCTGCCCGGCACAACCATCCAACCCTGTGCGGAGCGACGGGCGGGTGCGCTGCGCGCGGCAGCGGGGGAGGGGCGCGGGGCCGCGGCGGTCACCAGAGCGCTCGAGGGCCCAGCGCCACCCCAGCGAAGAGGAAGCCGGTCGCTGCGGGGCGCGGCGTGCGCGGCGGAGGCGGTGGCGGTGGCACGGCGGGAGGGGGCAGCGCCGGGGACGGGAGGCGGCCGCGCTGCGCGGCGCCCGGCAGCGCCTCCGCGGGAAGTGAGCGGGCGGCCTGTGCGAAGCGAGTGCAGTTGAGCTGATGTGGATCTTACGTCGCTGGAGTGCCCACCTCCTCGTCCTCTCCCCATTTGTCCGCCGCACAAAGACGCTCGCACCTACAAAGCCCGAGGTGCACCTGCGAGGCGGCCGCCCGCCAGTCCAGCCGCCGCGCCTCCCGCCCCGCCGCGCCAGCGCCGCACGCCCCCCGCGCCCCTCCCGCCAGCCCCCTCCCCCCCAAACCTGGCCCTCACTTTGTTTACAAAGCAGTGTAATTGGTTTAAACCCCGAGGCTAGGGAAAGAGAAAAATGGGGCGGGTGTGTGTGTGACCCCCTTTGGAAAAGGAAAAAAAAGAAAAATAGGCGGTGCCTGGAGGACAGGCCAGGGCTTTAGACCAGAGTAGTGCTGCGGGAGAAGGACCGGGGCGGTGGCGTCAGAGCCCCAGCGCAGGGACCGTGCTCGCTGAATGACCCCGAGTTCCCTCCCGGAGGCGCTCACTACCTTATGGACCTGTCTGCTACTGGTTCTTGGTCCCTCATCTCCTTTGCTTCTCCACCCCGATTCTAGACCCAAAGTTCTACCCTGGGAGACCACCCCCACTTCCCGGGCTTCGGGCTTGTAAAGGGGAAAAGCCCCACTTTTGCCTCGTCACTAGAAACCCAGTCATCTGAGTCAGTCGAGCAGGTGACGTTAGGCCGACCTGGGCTCCTGGCTAGCAGAACGGAGGCGCTGCCACGAAACTCGTACCTGCGGCTAAGAGCAGGTGAGTCACAGCACCGTTTTATATTTTTATGACATAACTTTTTTTTCTTTCCGCCTCAGTCCACTCCACTCCCCTTGTCATCTGCAGCGATCAGAAAGAGGAAGAAACGGAGAGCAGATGTTTGTGTGATAGGGCCTGCCTCTCTCTGTGCCGGGCTCCTCCTCCAACCCCCCTTCTGCTGCCTCCGGGACCGAGCTGGAGGCGACCGTCTGGTTTCTGATAGAGAAAGGTCAGTGGGAGGGGACATCTCCCTAAACACCGGCACCAACTGGGAGCACAAGGGCTTGGGTGCTGGAACGCGTCTGCCAGGCTAAACGAGGTGCCAGCCTGAGTCAGCCCACAGTAGTACCCGGTCTCTAACCTGGAGGAGAGGGGCTAGGATATCAGGCTTTCAAAAGATCCCGGACGACTGTGGGAAATTCTCCCCCACTCAAAGTTCTTGCTTCCTTCCAGTTCTTCCTAGGTAGTGGCTTGTCCTCTTGTCATGCGGAAAGAGGCTAATCAAAGAGAATCGGCTGGGTAGACGGAGTTTGTCATAGGTTCAGAGAAGGTGCCTACTTCTGAGTGACTGTGAACATGTCTAACTACCGAGTGCGTTTCTAAGTGAATGTGACCGGTGGCCCTGCGTGTGTTGCGCCAGGCTGTAGATTTACTGCATTTCCTTTAGAAGAGCTATAAAGTAAACGCTAAAGTGACCAATATACTAAAACATTCTTGTTTTGCCAAGGTTTTTTTTAAGGCCATTAATCTCATTTGAAGGAATGCGTTTTTACTTGTCTTCCAAATAGATATCCCCCCCCCCCATCACCCCGTGCTTTGTTCTTTTAAATCTTTCTTCCTTGAAATCTGGCAAGAGAATCACGTTAAATCCTTGAACCAAACAAATCTTTTAAATCAGCAGGGGAGCAGAGAAGGTGAAGATGTGTAGTTAAGGAAATAAGAAAGATAAAAGCATTGGATTACAATTCCTTTTCTGAACAAAAAGTGTGTGTGTGTGTGTGTGTGTGTGTGTGTGTGTGTGTGTGTGTGTGTAGACCTGATGTTGTAAGCAAAGGAATGAGTGCAATCACATCTACCTAGAACTCAGCAGAGCGGACAACCCTCTCCTCCTGTAGCCTGCTCTTGTGACTAGAAGTCACTCACATCAGTTGTATAAATGTACCTGTGGGTGTGTGCCAGAAGCTAATTCTTTTGTGCAAAGTTCCCACCAACAGCAGGATCCGTTTCATTTGTAAAACACACGGATGCTTAGCTTCCTCAGTCTGGTCCTGGGGACTTTCAGGGCCAAGAAGCTTCCTTGTTCCTTCGTGGCTGATTCTCTGATGCCCTTCTTGGCTCTTCTACAACACCTAGCATGACTTGGACATTTCCTGTGGGAAGTCACAACTTAGTAATAGCTTTATATAGTGCATCAGAAGCTGATGACTTAGGGGGTGGCCTTTCATGTGGAAGGGGGTTAATTAAAATATCACAGGTTCTTTCAGTCTGTTTCCCAAATCTACTAGGCCCCCCCTTTTCAAGTCTACCTAACAGGAGAAAGGGGCCATTCATAGCGTAAAACCACAGTGAAATTTCTCACAAGCATCTTCAGAATCCAAGACTGGTGGTATGGAATGGATTCTGGCAGGTTTAAAACATGGATCCTGGTGTTCTAGGGTCGGTGGCCCAATTCCTGCAAACAGCTGCCTCCTGTATGTATAGTCTCTCAACATCGCTGGGCTAGACTGGATTGAACTGGAGAAGGCGGTAGGTGGCCAGAATTCAGTTTACCGTCTGAAGCCACAGAGAAGGAAAAGCCATAGTTGGATGAATTCTCTGCATTTAGTCTTGGCCTTTCCGGACGTCTAACAAATTCAGTTGGTGAAGTTTTAGTGTACCAAGCTGAAGTTTCCCTCAGGTTTAAAAGTGAAACAGTAGGGTCACTTCTTTGCAAGTCTTTGATACCTCCCCCCCACACACACACACACACTTATGGGGAGGGCGGGAGAGAGAGTGGAGGGAAGCTGACTTGTCTTCTCTTCAGTTGCTGGCATTCGGATTCCGAGTCCAAGCCTCCCAAACCTTGCTTATTCCTAAGATCTTCCACACGCGGGCCCTTATGCCATAGCAAAACTGGGCAATTAAACCTGCCTTTAGCTCTGGGCAACGGAGCGAACTCACAAGAAATGAGCGGGAGGACTGACTCTTCTGCAATGCCCCAAGCAGGAACTTGGCAGAGCGAGGACCATAGGCCACAGACTAAGGTGCCCCAGGTAGCCCAAAGCGGTAAATCGAGGAAGCCAGGGCAGCCAGGAAAGTGGCCTTCCTTGTTGCTTCAGTCTGTTTAAGCCCTTGGGGCCTGCTCAATGACAAGGTCCCCTGACCAACTTGTCTGCTCTAGCCTAACCTTCCCAGATTGACCTGGCCTTTCCCACAGCTCTTCCTGGGACAGAAGGACACAGAGAATACGGGATGAAAGGAGGAGAAAAGACCCTAGGACCCTGTCTTGGGACCAGCTGGTGCCCTTGATGCTCCAGTGTGGCTGAACCGAGAGGTGGGCGGAGTGTAGGACCTTAAGCGGGGACCTCCTCTGTGGTGCTACCGCTGAAGTCTCTTGAGGACTCCTCTGGGTCTCTCTAGTCTGCCCCGTTTCCCGCTGGTCCTACCTCTCATCTCAGGACTATCGCCAGGTCAAGACCGCGGTGGCCTCGGCCAAGCTCGGTGCCGGTGCCGGGTGGTCCGAGTTCCTCCGCGGGCCCCACCCCCCCACCAGATAAGAAGCTTAAGTCCTTCTCCAGTCCGCGTGTGTGTGTGTGTGTGTGTGTGTGTGTGTGTGTGTGTGTGTGTGTGTGTTAGGGGGGGGCGGGGAATTAGGCTCGAAGTCTAATTCTGAAGGCCAGGGTCTTTAACTGGGTTCAAAGTCGACTTCGACCCAGCAGGCTACACTGGAAGCATCCCTTGGTGCTTGTTTGTGCTTTGCCCTGAGGGTTTGAGGTGCGCATGGCTGCGGAGGTCTCCTGGAGCCTTCAGCAGCCAGCCCTGCTCTCCCGTAGCAAGGCAGCCCTGGCCAGCGGTCTTCACTACTACCCAAACAAGGGTAAGCTCAGGGCAAGCATTCGGGGGTCCTGTTCTATCGCTGCTTCTCTTTCCCTTTTTTTCTGCCCCCACGCGTCTTTCTTCTGCCATTAAATCCTCATTAAGGAATCAGTTCACGGCGAGCTAGACGTCCAATCTCCAGTCGGTGGGAGTCCTGGGGCCACTTGACAGGCCTTGTCTGGCCAGTGCTATAACCAGATCCTTCACTGCTCTGGGCTGCAAACCTGTCCAGGTGTGCCTTTGTGCTACACGTACGCATACTCAGGGCCTTCGCTTATTTTGCTGAAAATAAAAACAGGCATTGAATTCGTCGGTCCTCTTGCTCCTTGAGTTGCCGCCAGGTTTCAGAAAGTCCTCAGAGTCCGTGATCCAGGCTTGTCCGCAGCCGGATGTCTAAGCCGGAGCTGCTCCCCACCTGGCCTCGCCCGAGGGCGACAAAACCGTCAATCTGGCCGTGAGAGAGCTTCACCTTGCCAAGATCAACTCACATTTTCATGTATTCAAATGAGAAATGTTGGGAAGGAACACTTGCTTCTCGGGGCAATCCACAGCCTTGCAAGGAAAAGTTAAGTGTCCCACAGTCCTTGGAAAAATGTTACCTCCATCCCTCCAGGAGCTTTCCTGGTTCCTCTCCGGAACCTCCCCTCCCCCACCCTTCCCACAGCGGGCACACCTGAATCCCCACGGACCTGTTGCGATACTCCTCCTGAAAGTTAGCTACTACTCTTTCATACCCATCAGCTGAGTTAGTTGGAAGATCTGTTCAGTGCTAGTCAGTCCCTTCTTCCTAAGCCAGCCCCTCAGGTGAGGGGTGGGTGGGGCACACTGGCCTTGGGTGGTTCTCTAACTTAAAAAAAAAAAAGAGAGGCTTCTAAAGGAAGGATGAGAAGTGCTTGTTTTACATAAAGAGTTAGAAAGTCAAGTTTTTCCATGTGATGCCTCTGAAGAAGGAAGGGTCAGTGTATCCTATTGTGTACCACAGACAGGGTGGAGAGCTTTGAGAAACCAACGTTTCCCACCTGTGTCCAGGTGCTCAAGAACTTGGGGGAGGTTTGGTTCAGAACAGGAAGTAGTCACGGAAGCAGAGGGCTCTGAAAAGACAATGAATTTCATCTTTTGTGTTGAGGGTAGCAGCTTAACCATAATCCTTTCCCAAGGGCAAAAAGTAGCCAGGTATCTAGCTTCCTCATGCCTGCCCTGCCTCTGCATCAATCCACGGGAGTCCCACACTTTCCACACACCCAGGAGCTTTCTCACATCCCCTTAGTCCCCTCTGGTGGTTTAATTTTGCTTATTCAAATGTGATTAGCCTCACATTTACATAGTTCTATATAACGGATGATTTTGAGACAATCAAATGAATCGTATCCTATATTTACAAAAACAATAAAGAACCTGTCATTTGCCCATTGCATTTGTGTCCTGATCCCCGCCCCTCTGATTCCGAGACCAAATTACTGACATGATTAGGGGAGGTTATATATATATATATATGATATATATATATATATCTTATATATATATGATATATATATATTGGTCAAAAATTAAAATTTGATTGGTGGGCAGTTTGAAGCAGCTGCTTCTCCTGCTTCCAGTAGCTATACTGCAGCTGTTTGATCACGACAGGGGCACAGTTGTTTGTAACTTTAAAATCCTTCTTTGGCTTATGGGTCACAGAGCAAAACGTAGCTCATCTTGCAACAGGCTTGTTTCTAACCAGAAAAGTATAGGAAGAGGTGTCCCGGGAGCCATTTGTTTGGGTGGGATCCTTAGGGAGATGAGGGCCTTGGAGGACTTGCTAAGTGGTGTGATTTGGGTCCTATAGTGTTCCTGGATCAGAATAAGGACACTCTGGCCACAGTTGGGCATCATGGGTGTTAGTGAGCCCTAAGCAGCTCCCAGAATGAGAAGTTTACAGACTTTACCTAACCGAGCTTTGTCCTTTAAGCTCCAAGTCTTGCTTTAGAGTCTTGCTATGTTCTAAGCATTCCTGTACAACAAATGCCCCTCCCCGCCCACCCCAACCCCATTCTCATTTTTTTTTTTGCTTCTGTCAGTGGTCTAGTGATCCCAGGAGGCAGGAATTACTAAAGTCCTCCTCCTCCTTTCTTAAGTAGAGCCTGGAGCAGAATTGACTAGCCCTGAGGTTGGCCTGACTGGCTTCAGGCAGGGAGAGGTTCCCCAATTTAGACAAGGAATCCAGAATGGTCAGGAGGGAGATCCTCAGACCTCTAGCTTCAAACCTCTTGGATCTGCTCTCTCTGGGTCTCAAAATAAACCACCAGGCAACATCAAATTGAAACACTCCCCTTTCTCAGCTTTCTGGACATGGATAGAGTCATACCCACCTAGTGCTGATATAGGTTGGTCACTGAACTAAGCAAGTTTGTCACCTTTGCTCACTGTGAGAACGCAGGGACAGTAGCATATATCAATGGAAAATATCGATTAAAAGTTAACCCCATCAATTTCCCATCAAGCAAAACGTTTTACTCAGAGCATTACAGGAAATGTCAGGTTTTTAAATAATGTGTTTAAACTGGCAAATAAATAAAGCCGAGCCCACGCAGTGAGGAGGAAAAATCTGGGTACAGAGTCCTGAGCTACCCTGGGTGTAGAGTGCTTGCTGCTTGCTGGGTTCCACCCTGCCTTGGCTGCTCCCTGGGGCGCCAGGGCTGCCCAGCAAGGGTTTGCTCAGTGACAATCACCTTCATTTCCTACTTCTCAGTGGGCCTTGGCAGAGGGAGTGCGAATTACCAGAGTTGACCTCTACTACCCCTCCACCTGTAAAGAGTCTCCTAATGACTTCCCTCAATGAAACACTAACCTGAAACCTGTGGTGTGTTGCAACATACCAACCAGAGAGTCTGCATGTTAATTCTGCCTCCCCAAATTTTATTTGCCATGGAAGTAGGCTTTTGGAGAGTCATTATGAGAAGAAGTAGGCCTGTTTCCTCTTCTGGACTCCTCTGAGGATGCTGAGATTCTCCCAGCCACATCTGGTGCCCTGTGTCCTCCATCCCCACCAGGCATCTTGTGTTTCATGCTGCGAAGTCAAAGAAGAGTTCCTTAAAACTTAGGTAGAGTCAGACTCGCTTTGCACTGGGAGATAGGATCCAGCAGGTCTGATGTAAATTTGTTTTCCCAAAGGCTTTTGAAGGTGCAGTGGGTTGGGGATTGTTCTGCCCCTACCACACTCCCCTCTTCTCACCAAGCCAAAAAATACCTTCTATTGTGAATCTTGGTTCCCCTCTGACCTCCCCATGACCACCCCCAACACCCCCTGCCAAGAGAAGTGGTTTCAATAAATAAAGCCCAGTGAAGGGGTTGAAGGTCAGTTTACACTGCAGCTGAGGCTTCTAAAACCCCTGCAGGTGCTGGAATGGGGATAAAGCTGGTCACTCTCCTGAGAGACCAGGGAAAAACTGAGGACAGAGGCTACTCAGACTGAGTCTGAGGGTCATGTGTTAGAGGTGCATTCCCGATCTGAGCACCCACTGACTTTCTCAAGTCTACAGGAAGGCAGTCAGGTGCTAGAGCAGTGCTTTTCCCCTCCACACAGGGATCTTGGCCACAGTGCCTGGGTTTGGCAGTATTTGGTGGGGAATAAAGCCTGAGGGACTGGCGTGACAGACCTGTTCCAGTTCCAGGAAGGAGGAGGCCCAGGGACCCCTGTGAGCCTGGGAGGGGTCAACCTTCCCAATAGTAGGGGTGGAGTGGAGTTTCTAGGAAACCATCTCCACGGAAAGGGAAGGCTTTGGAAGTATTGGTACCTGAAGCTTTCCTTCCTTCCTTCCTTCCTTCCTTCCTTCCTTCCTTCCTTCCTTCCTTCCTTCCTGCCTGCCTGCCTGCCTGCTGAATATTCAGCTTTGTAGTCTATGTCTCTTGGTAAATTCTGGGCACAATGCTTCCTGCTTTCTGTTGTCCCTATCTTCATAGTTGATCATTGCAGCAAGAGAGAGTTCATGGGTTGGGATCAAACGTAAATTCCGATGGAGATTCTGCAGGAGGCTGGCTCCTTCTGAGCCTCCTTTTCCACAAAATTGGTATATTAGAGTTCCTCTCATTCCAGCTGACAGCAGGGCTCGCTGGCCACCAAAGATAGCGAGAGGGCTTCACACAGGTCGAGGGCCATAGGCAGGATGGGATGCTGGACTGTGAGGCAGATCATGTAGGCTTACCAGCTTAGTGTACCTCTCCTTCTCCTTCCAAGGATTCTGCTTATTGTGACCAGTCTAGACTGTCCCTGCTGGCCACCCCAGTGGCATTCTTGAGTAGGAACAGGGCAGACGGTCCTGGGTGTCTCCTGAATCTTATTTTGAATTCCGTCTCTCTCAAGTTGCCAGGGACCTTCTTGGGGAATGAGGTTGAAGATATGATGGAAAATAATGCATCTCCTACTCTGGTATGCAGAACCCAAGTAGGCAAGTGGAACACATTTTCTCTTCCCTCCACTCCCTTTCAGAAAGGGGAAGCTACTTCTCAAGAGCCATGCTCTAGCTACCCTGGGTTCTAAAGATCCTTGTTCCAGTTCAGGGTCAATGAGAGATGTAGAGAGTGTTCGTATGATTTCCTCCTGTGCTCTCAGGATCCCATGGGCTATTGTAAGTCCTGGAGAAAGCCTATTTGGGGTTTAGATTCAGGGGGCATCCCTAAAGGAGAAGGAGGCTAATGGAAGAGAAGCCGAGTTTGGGCCTAGTGAGGGTTTCCCTGGTATCTAAATTTAGGGAGAGCCCAGATGAGAACGCCATTGATTAGTTTCTGTTACTTTTACCTCATTCTCCTTCCCTTACTGTGGGCAGAGTTAGAAGGAACCATTTACTATTCATCTAGAGAAGCATCACTTAGATATCTTCTAAAATCCCCCAAACCCAAGGTGTCATTATAGCAAGGTATCTTTATTTGCTGTCTGTAAGACTGTTTGATTTAAATTCCCGTTAAAAAAGGTTTCTTTCTAGGAACGTAAGTCCATCTGAAATGAAGCAAGAACACTGGACTCGTGGTGGATCTGTCAAACACTAAAGATTATAAATATTACCTTGTGTGTACAAAAGGCTTAGTGGGGTCCTAAAGCTTAATTAAGAAAAACAATACAGTGTGTGTAAAGACAAATCACAAGAGGGTTTCCTCAGGCATAGACTCATCTGCTGGGTGAAGACTCATGAATGATTCACCCCTCCTACTGAGGGAATTTGGATGGTCTGGAGTTTAGTTGTGGATGGAGGGGCTCTCATGAATAATGTCACACAAATTTTAGGCAGTGCTTGGGTGGGCTAAGAGGGCTCTGAGCTCTGTGTGCAGGCTCTCATAAGTTTTTGACATCTGCCTCACTGAGTAATCAGAGTGGGGACAGATAAAATATTTCCATCACCGGAGAACAGAGAAAACAGCACATCTTCAAAGTTTATGAATTTTTCTTGGGTTGGCGTTGGGGGAGGGTGAGTACAGGAGAGTGGGCTGGGACCCAGAAGTCTCAGGCGGTGATCTCGGGCTAAATGCAGCTTCTGTTTTTACAGCTTAGTCGGGGAGAGCTGTTAGTTTTTCTAAGCACAAACCGGGCATTCGTTCTCTAAGCTCAGTGTTTAGGCTACAAAGCCAGTACAACTGTCTTACATACCTACCTTCAGAAAAAGAATGGTTCTGACCTCAAACTCAGCAAAATCTTCAGTGCATTGCCACGCTTGGAACCCATCTAAGCAAAGCCCTTTGGAGGGCTGAAATGTAAGAGGAATGCTAAATGTCAGCCCCTACCTCCAAGAAAAATAAATCCATAATTCTCAGCCAAGTACACCTGCCTATTTGTATCTTTTCTTTTCAATGGGTCGCTTTACTCCGAGTTTTCTTTCTGCTCCGTGTCTGCTATTTTTATCTTACCTAAGAACACTGAAATCAGACCAGGCGCCAGACTTCTGAGACACCCTGGGGAAGGTGGCTGGCTTCCTGAGGTCTGTTCCTGAACTCTCCAAGTGTAGTTAGAACCACCTCAGAGTTCAGGGCTGGGGAAAAACTGGCACAGGAGGTCACCACAAGGTGAGAGGGGGGACCAGTGTTGCTGGAGAAGGCTGTAAGGAGCCAATGCTGGTGCAGATTGTATGGAGGGAAATTGCCACACAACATATACATTCCTATGGGGTAGTACAGTACAGAAAACATTTGGGCAAAGACTCTTCTGTCTGTTACCCCCAGGAAGCTGATCTCAACGGCTGATGCTGTGTAGCTTCCCTGACTTTTAGGCTCCCGGATGGACTTGGCTGATCTAGGGCAATGGTACAGAAATTTGAGAAAAGAGGGCAGAGTGAGAGGTAAGAGTTCCTGTCTCTGCCTTTCCTGATCACATCTGTGGCTTCTTCCTTCAAGTCCTCTCCCTACTGGGCAGCCTCTCTTGCATTTTAGCTCTCTCCAGAGTTTAGGTGATACCTGTTTAGTGTTTTTAGATACCCATCACCTTCTCAATTCCACCCACAGTGGTGTGAATAATTGTTTGAATTCTTTCTCTTTACCCCCACCCAGCTCCTTTTTCTTTCAAGCTGGCCATTGTTCCCTCTGGAGATCTGAGGGAAGAGAAGAACCAGTCTTCAGCCATTTTCTTTGATCGACCTTTTAATATTGGAACTCATCATGAAGTTTCACGGTGTTTCTTTTCAGCGTTTTGAGGGGGAGGGACAGGCACGAGGGTTACTAGGATGGCTGTGCTCTCTAAGGCAAGGCTACCTCTAGGTTTAGCATCAGAGCGAATTTGAAGGTAATCTGCTTTATACTCATCCCTTTGGTTTGGTGAAATGTATTTGATATCATTGCTAAGCCAGTTACTGTCCAAACCAAATATTAATACTACCCAAGACGGTGTTGACCTCGGCCGAACTGACCTTGCTGTGAAACAAGGACCGAGACTTCTGCAAAGTTGTATTAGTGTAACCAGACCATGAACGAAGTCTAGCTTATAGGAGATGCTCATTTACGTGTGGAGAAAGACCTAGCTTCTTCGGTTTCTTCATTTCCACAATATTTAGTCCTATCTAGAGTTCAACATCTCTTCTGTCCTGTGGCTTGATGGCCATTCAGTATTAACTAATACTAGGTTGGTGACGTTACCTGGGTGTGACTGATAATGAGAATTCCGTGTACTTGACACCATAGCAGACATTAAGGATACTAAATTTCAAAGCATTTGCATTTGTTTTACTTTATGTGTGTAATTATTTGCCTGTATGTATGCATATGCACCATGTGCAGCCTAGCACCCACAGGAGTCAGAAGACTTTAGAACCTGGAGCTGTGAATGGTTGTGAACCAGAGTATGTGGGGAATGGGAACCTGACTCCGGCCTTCAGAAAGAACAAGTGCTCTTAGCTGCCGAGTCATCATTCTAGCCCAACGATATTAAATTTAAGGCAACATTTTTGCTTCCTAATGATTAAAACAATGCACCATAGCAACCATGGTGGCTCACAGCTTTAGACCCATGGAGGGCTATAGCTAACAGAAAGCTGAGATAGGAGGCTTACTTGAGATTATGAGTTGAGTTCAAAGCAGCCTGGGGAATTAATAAGAATCTATCCGAAAAATAAACAACAAACCAAAAAAAAGCTTCAATATTTAAAATTTTTGTATGTCTCTTCTTTGACAAAGGTCATAAAATGAAATATCTGGGTTAGAAGATACTTAAGTAGTTAGGACATCCCCTGACATCTAGCAGGGTGCTGATAAAAATCTCTGGGTGATCCTGTTCTCTTACACACCCTGCATTGCTGTGGGACAATGGCCCTTTATCTTGTCACTTGTACTATTTTTATTTTATTTTTTTTTTGGTTTTTTGAGACCGGGTTTCTCTGTAGCTTGATGCCTGTCCTGGAACTAGCTCTTGTAGGCCGGTATTATTTTTAATAAAATGCTGATTGGCCAGTAGCCAGGAAGGAAGTATAGGCGGGGCAACAAGAATTCTGGGAAGAGGGAAGTTTCAGTCTGCTGTCGTCATCGTTGTGACTGCCTCGCCAAAAAAGGTACCAAGCCACACGGCTAACACAGACAAGAATTATGGGCTAATATAAGTTATAAGAGTTAATAAGAAGCCTGATATACTGGGCCAATCAGTTTATAATTAATGTAGACCTCTGTGTGATTTCTTTGGGACTTAACAACTGTGGGAACCGGGCAGGACAGAAACTTCAGTCAACACTGTATGTACTCTGTATTAGCTACTTTCCTCGTTACCGTGAGAAAATACCCGAGAAGACACAATTAAGGAAGAAAGTAAAGAAGGAAGGATGGACTTTACTCAGTCTCATAATTGGGTACATTCCGTGATGATAGGGAGGATTTGACAGCAAAAGGCATTGTGGTACTGGCAGGAGGCTGGCTGGTCACATTGTCTGCAGCCCAGAATGATGTCACCTGCGGTTACATGATTTTTCCACAGACATGTCCAGATACCTTCTTCTTTGGTGAGTCGAGATTCTGTGAGGTTGATGATCAATACTAACCCTTACACACTCCATTACTAACTGAAATTTGGGTGGTAAAAATTGCAATTGTTTTATTTTCTATTTCTCTGTTTATTAGTGGGTTGAATATGCTTCTACTGGCCGCAGGATTTCTTCATTGCGGAATGGCCTGTCCCCACCTTTTTTGGCTTTTAAAAAATTTGAGCCTCTATTTATTTCTCAACTACAAGGTTATTTTATGTTCTCATCTAGGAACTTGTACGTGCTAGAGAAATGCTCTGTCACCTAACTACACCTCAGTAGTAGAAGACGCATCCACGATGTCATGTCTGCTATGAGTGTTACAGATTTCCACCAGGTTCTTAATTGCTTCATATGTTTGTTTATTTTAACTACATAGAATCAGAACTCCATGACTTCTGCGGTTTAATGCTTATAAGTCTTCACTACACAAATCAAAAATCTTTCATCCACTTTCATTTTGGGGCAGAATATGAAGTAAAGACATAACTCCATTTTCCAAATCTTTGGACCCTTGGGCAGACTCTGTTTATGAAAAACTTTGAATTCTGCCTATAGGACTGGATTTGGATCTCATTCGATTGTGACCCTTTGGAAGTATGGACACTAAGATGTTCCATTGACGCCACCATGACTTCCTGTGTATGAACCAGATGTGGTTCCAAAAGCAGACAGCAGAAGAACTAATAGGCAGACACTGGTGAGTTGCAAGGGTTGGTTTATGTCATAGAATTCTAGTGCCTGCTTGAGTAATTTTATTCTGCTCTTCTGAATCAAATTCCCTCTCTTTAAGATAATCCCACAATTATTAGCATTTTGGTATGAAGCACTGTAGAATGAATATGAAATGGCTTTGGACTTTAGATCAATAACTGACATCACTGTGGTGGTTTAAATGAGAATGGTCCCCAAAGGCTCATATAATTGGATGCTTAGTCCCTACTTGGTGGAATTGTTTTGGAAAGAATTAGGAGGTGTGTTCTTGTTGGAGGAGGTGTGTCCTTGTTGGAGGAGGTGTGTCCTTCTTAGAAGAGGTGTGTCCTTGTTGGAGGAGGTGTGTCCTTGTTGGAGGAGGTGTGGCCCTGGAAATGAGCTTTGAGGTTTCAAAAGCCAGTTGCTTGTTCTCTCTCTCTCTCTCTCTCTCTCTCTCTCTCTCTCTCTCTCTCTCTCTCTCTCTCTTTTTCCTCTCTCCCTCTCTCCCTTTCCCTCCCTTCCTCCCACCCTCCTCTCTCTTTGCCTCCAACTTGTGGATAAGATATAAGCTCTCAGCTATTGCTTCAGTGACATGTCTGCTTGCCTGTTCTCATTCTCCCCACCATTGATAGTCATGAACTCACCCTGACACTGTAAGTAAGCTTCCAATTAAATGCTTTCTTTTATAAGTTGCCTTGATCATGGTACCTCTTCACAGCAATGTAAAAGTAACTAAGACTAAATAATTAACCCTTTACCTTCCTTTCTATTTTTCTTTTGGTAAAAACAGATCTAGAATGCTAGAGGTTTCTAGCATAGGACCAGCGAGGGACTACCAGTGAAACTTTTGTTTTATTGAGCACCAACATCTCACTTATTAAATGAAAATAATAGTCCTTAGCTCATGGATTGTATTTTCATATGGAATGAGCACCTGAATACTTTGGAGGTTTGGAAGCTGAGACCGTAAGCACATAAAAGTAATTTACTGTTGTCCTAATAAAGCTTCTTCCACGCTTACAGTGAAGCTGTCCTCATGGAGCATCCACAGGGCATTTGGAGTCATGTGACCAATGCAAGGAAACCAGAGATAGTGAGCCTTCTTTTCTGCAGAATGCTTTGCACCTGTGAGCATTCAGCAATTGTTTTTTGAATGTATCATGTGAGGGACTGAACAAACCTGCAAGGTAAAATTATTGTCTCCTTCTTTCTCTCCCCCAACATAATATTTTATTAATTATTTGGGAATTTCATACAATGCACCCCCAAAATACCTGCTTCCTAGTCCTCCTGGATCCACCTTCCCACCCTTGTGCGTCTCCCCACAAAGAAAAACAAAACAGACAGACAAATAAAGCCCACCACGTCCAATTTGAGTTGCCCATATACTCACTGGAGCATGGCCAAACTCCCAGTCGCCAGCCCCTTAATAAAAACTGAGTCCCCCACGTTCCACATCAGAAGTCCTCAACTGTGAAGAGCTACATTTATTATCTCTATCTTAAAGATGGGGGTGGAGGAACCCTGACTGCCTTTATGGAATGGAAGTTTCTCTCTCAACTCCTGAGAATGCCAGAGTATGCTTGCACAATTGGGCTGTTTCTGGGCTCACGGGGTTGTAGATGATAGAGTATTCTTCTGTCCCAAGCATCTGGACAACTCTATGTTCTTTTCTTCCAGTGTCCAAAGCTTCCTAGAGGATCTTCAAAGGTGACCATCTGTGATGACTTTGAAGTCACTGAATGTTTTGCTGGGGGTGGGCTGGTAGAAAGTAGAGTGATAACACACATTTGAGAGTCCGAGTGCCAGGTACTAAATAAAACACTTCAATTTACACGATGTTACATTGCTTTTTCTTTTCTTTTCTTCCTTTAAGAGCAAGTTAGGAAACAGAATGCAGTAGCTTACTTATCACTCTCGTAAAACCCAAATAGCTACCAAATAGAACAAATAGAACATCACAAACCCAAGGCTCCCCAAGATACTTATTTGAGATCTCTTTCCTTCTCCCAAGATGTCTTAGTTGGGGTTCCTATTGCTGTGATAAAACACCACGGCCAAAGCAACTTGGGGAAGAAAGGCTTTGCTTTTGTTTACTCTTCCACATCACTGTTTATTATGGAGAGGAAGGAAGTCAGGATAGGAACTCAGAACAGGGCAGGAACCTGGAGGCAGGAACTGATGCAGAGGCCTTGAAGGGTGCTGCTTACTGGCTTGCTCCTGGTGACTTTCTCAGCCTGCTTTCTTACAGATCCCAGGACCACCAGCCCAGGGGCCATCTTCCCCCATTAATCGTTTTCAATTGAGAAAATTTGCTGCAGGCTAGCATGCAGCCAGCACCATCTCTTGGAGGCATTTTCTCAATTGCACCTCCCTCCTCCCCAGTGACTCTAGTTTGTGTCTAGTTGACATATAACTAGCCAGTACAACTGCTAGGTGGTCTTCTGTGGAGAGTACTTTTGTGTGTT
Organism: Microtus pennsylvanicus; assembly: GCF_037038515.1. Lineage (NCBI taxonomy): Eukaryota > Metazoa > Chordata > Mammalia > Rodentia > Cricetidae > Microtus > Microtus pennsylvanicus. Next base: position 54,056,003 of record NC_134592.1, on the reverse strand, counting down.
TATTTGTAATATATAAACCGAGTGTGTTATATATAAACTGAGTCTGTAAGCGCCAATATTTTGGGATTATAATATGACAGATGCAGATATGCTGTTCTCCCCAGATGATAGACTCAGGCAACATGGGCCCCTCTGTATCTAGTTTCTTTGACCAACATTGCAGGAGTGAGAGATTGCTGTGTTGCTGTTCCCAAAAGCAGAGCTTGAATCATTTCCCTTGGTATACGCTGCTGTGTTTTATGGCTACACATTTTGTTAATTTGGCTTTTGATGAACATTTGGATTGCTTTCAATTTTTAGCCATATAGACAAAATGGCTAGGTTTTACAGTTTGTACTCTATAAGCATTTCTTGCTGTTACTAACAGAGTTGCTGGATATCAAATACGTGTATTTTCAACTTTAATAGATAAGGCCAGCCGTTGCTTCGTGGATCACATGAGGAAAACTGAATATTGCAAATTTAAGATTATTCTGTGAGTTCCAGAAACTTGGGTCCCAGGCCTCAGAGTTTACGTCTCTTTAGAGTTGGGCTCATGGTGGGCGACATGGCAGCTCATTGGCGGGTAACATAGACTCCTTTCAAAACAAATGGTATGTGTCTGAAGCCAACATCGGTCTTTTAAAGGGATAAAATAAGAACGGGTTGTAAACGGTTCGTTAAGCTGCGTGGTGGGCCAGTCTGGGAAAATCAACTGTTGTATGTGATGTCTCACTCCGCGCCGGGTGGGAACCATTTCCAGCACTAACTGAACTGAGATCTCTTGTGAAAGGTTTAGGTTCTTGGGGCCAGGGCCTGGAGCAGGTTTCTAGACTCCTCTGTGGTAGGGGTTGGGAGTGGGGGCATGTGCAGAGCTCAGGTACAGGAACCGCGAGGCGAGGCTTGTTGCTGGGCGACAACGGAGCTGGTCTTTTCTTCCCTATTTAGCTGGCAGAGCCTGCCTGGCCTTGTGTCCCAGTGGTCTGTGGGACATCTGGCCCATCACCATCAGCTGGGAGAAGGTCCGGGCTTCCTGCACCATCCAGGTGAGCAGAGGCCATGGATCCTGGTGCATGTAATGTCCCTTGGATCCTGGAGAGACTGTGGCAATTTGGCTGGTTCCCACTCTCTCATCCGCTTTGGTAGATTGCAACTTCACAGAAGTCTGTATCAAACATGGGGCTGACTTGGAGCAGTGATTAGCGTCGGAATAGCCTCTGGGTTTCTAAAGCCTGGAAGGAAGAGTGAAAGGGAAACTTTTCGTGGGAAAAGGAGCACGGGCAGAAGAGGAGCTAAAGAGAAAATGCCAGCGGAAGTAGATAGACTGGGCTTTGGGGAACCGAGAAAAAAGGGGTGTAGACGGCAGAGAGGCAAGTAATCAGGACAGTTGCCGGAAGTGTGTCAGTTAACAGTGGAGGCGATTAATGTCGTCGCTGACCGTTTCTGCCACCCTGAGCCTGGGTAGCTTGATTTGGACAAGCCTTAACAACCTAGGTGAGAACTCCCAATGGAGCCTATCTAGTTTCAGAATAGAGGGCTGTTTCTATTGTGTTCGGGAGTAAATGAGGTATACGAGCGAACTGCAAGGGTTCTTTGCTACATAAGACTGCAGACACACACAATACATCCTTTTGCAGACTTGTGTTAGAAAAATTTAGAAGGAGATACGATTTTTTTTAAAAAAAACATTCAGTTATAAATGTTTATAGTTTTCTCTTTTCCTATTTACCTCTTTCAGTAGTAGTATGGATTGTAAGCAGCAAACTACACAAAGGTACAGTCTATACACTGTGACATCCACACAGGTCTATAGTTGGAGGAATTTCAACAGATATTCACACCTTTGAAACAATTGCTACAATCAAGATGACTGAGTTGCTTTTTCTGCTCACTCTGCATCCATACCTGCTCTGGTTGCTCTTCCCCTAAACAGCCACTGAGATCTGCTGGGTGACAACGCAGAGCCAGCTGTGTGTTCTGCAGTTTAAGGAGGTGGTATATACACTTTTGTGCATGGCTTTATTTACTTGAGAGGGTGACTTGCCAGAGCCCCTTTCTCCGTGGTTTACTGTAGTAGCGTGGGCTTTGTTTCCTTGTGTTTAAGGCAGGGTCTCACCATGTAGCCTGGACTAAACGTCTTTGTCTCTCAAGGGCTGGCTTTACAGGCATGTTCCATCATGCTTGGCTCTGTAGTTTTGAAATCGGACACTGTAAATTGTCTAGATTTGCTTTTCCTTTTGAGAATTATTTTGATGATTTTAGGCCATTTGAAAATATCTTAGAATTAGCCTTTTTTTTCCTCTTAAAAATGTCTGCTGGGGATTTTTTGCAGACAGTAGACAACAAGCCATCGGATTCTGCTACAGTCTTCAGAGAACATACAGGAGACGGTTGATAACAGCTATCAGAATAGCTGGCTGACAGCAAAACATCTTCCATTTAATATCAAAGCAAAGTAGAAAATGTTACAGAGCAGAACAGGAAAACATCTGGAGTCCATCCTGGAGGGGTCAGTGTGGTATTGGGAGTTCTCCCTTCACAGAGACAGGAAGTGACCAGGTGACCAGAGCCTTGGCATAAGACAGACAGCTTCAGGAAATCTGTACTCCACTTTCAGTAACAGACATTTTAAGGAGAGGAAGGAAAAAGAAAAAGAGGGAGGAGGGAAGACACTTGGGGCTGTAAATGAAAAACTCTCTTGCCAGCATTCTACCTGAGCACCAACGAGATGTCATTCAAAAACAAAAATCAGGTGAACAAGCAGAGCCACCGTGGAATACTACTTTAAAACGATCCCTCCTGGTCCCAGGCACCCAGTGAGTCATAGGAAACTTAGAGCAAATGCTGCTACTATGTTCTAAAAAGTGACCAGGATACATCTCAATTATGGGGAAGAATCTTCAAATCAGTACTCAAATCAGTGAGGGGGAACCTGGATGGAGCCAGCACCTTCAGGGGACATAGATAGAGTGCAGCGGAGTGTATCTGACCAAAAAGAATTGCCCAGTGGGTAGGGCCAGCATTTGTGACCCAACCTGGCCAAAGACCATCTCTCATCGAGAACAGTATTCACCACCCAATACCTTGAAGAATGCCCATGGAACATCTGTGTATAAGGCTGCCCAGGGGTGTGATGGGCATTTGGGAGTCGTGGAAGGAACAGGAGGGCAAGGCTGGAGCAGCAGGGAGACAGACCATCCACATGGTGTGCCTCCCACTCTCCGCTTCACATGCATCTGTCTCCTGTTTACTATCTATTGCCATTTTTACAGGCCAGCTCTGTCCTGCTCTGCTCGCATTGCCCTTCTCTTCCCTTTACCTTCTCACTAGTCTTTTACTTTTCCATTGATGAGCTTTTCCCCAGAAGACGAGCTAACCTAGTCCGTGGGGTTCAGGTGTCTCAGCCTTCTCCGAGCTGGGGCTGCTTTAGGCTATCTGATTGCAGTTCCTCACCTCCCACTCTTTATTCAACCTTTGGCCACAGTTGCCTCATCTCTCCTCTTTCCCCTCTTGTCTCCACCTCCTCTTTACCTCTCCGTCCTCTCTAACCACAGACTCACTCTTTTTCCTGCGCACTTGCACCTCAGGATCTTAGCGCGCACAGTTCTCTCTCTCTTCTTTTACTTCTTAAAGCGTTGAGAGCTTAAGAGGGGGGTGGTTTTTATTTGACTAACGTGACTTTCATAGTTACACTTACCTTTTGATAGGATTCTACTCTTAGGGGAGTACTAGGAATGGAGTCTGATGTCCTGACCGCCAGGATGGCAGAGAAGGGCAGTGCCTCAACCTTACTACAACGTAATCCATCTTGAACATTGCAACTCGTCTCACTTAAATAATTATAATTAAAAAAATATCACCTATTGGTCAACTCCAGGTGCAAGTATCAACACGAAACCCGATCAACATGAAAAAAACAGTAACATGACTGCTCCAGAAATTACCAATCCCACTAATGGCTTCTCAGTGAAAGAAAATTAGATGTCATTCCAGACAAGGAGTTCAAAAAATGATTATAAATTATGTTCAGAGAACTTAAAAAAAAGACACAAACCCCTGAATAAATCCCGAGATAACAAAAAAATGCTGAATGAAATAGGAAGCCAATATAGGATATGAAAGTAGAATTCAATAAAGAGATGGAAATAGTAAAACAAACAAACTGGAAATGAAAAATTCAAGAAGTTAAATAAAAAGTTCTGTGGAAAGATTCGCCAATAGGATGGATCTATGGGACGACAGACTATCAGGGCTTGAAAGCAACATACAGGAGTTGAAACATTCAGTTAACTACGAAGATAAATTAATAAAAAGTACATGAAGGAAACCTTTGAGAGCTATAGGGCACTACGGAAAATTTAAATCTGTGATTCATGCTGTGCCATCTTGTTTAGGACACCTGCATGCATGCCTATCACTCCAGATAGGGAACTACAGACCAATGCAATGATTCCACCCACGTCGAGCTTAGAGAACCAGTGAGTTTACTGGGGTTACAGAAAACGGATGACTTATAGGCAGCTGAATCACTGAAAAGCCCATTCTGCATGAGCAATGACTCATGAAAGCTGCATCCCTGGAGCTCCCCACAAGACCCACAGGGAGAGGAAGAGTCTTTCCTTAGTTATAGTTAGTTACTGCTTGTATCATAGAGGGACGGAGCCTTGGGATCTTGAAAGCATCATCAGTGCTGTGACTTGGAAGCTTCTGCTTCCTTCCTAAGCCTTACAAGCTTCCTTCCTTCCCTCCAAGAGGGAGGGTTATGATTTGGAAAAAATTGCTGCACAAGACACAGACTTAAGGAAGAACAATTTCATTCTAAAGGCTTAGAAACATTCTCAATAAAAAAAAATAATAAAATCACAGGAGAACATTTCCCAGATCTAGGGGAAGAGATGTATATCCAGACAACATCTAGAACTTAACAGACAAGACCATAAAGTAGCCTTGTCACATCATGTTAAAATTAAAATAATGAATACACAGAACAAAGAAAATATACCCAAACTTGCAAACGAGAAACACCAAGTCATACATAAAGTTGCGTGGGGTCATCAGAATCAGAGGTCATTTCTCAATGCAAACTTCAATTTCAAAGCTCAGAAAGAAAACAGCAGCCTAAGTCCAAGCCGAAGACCAACCACACTGGCCACACTGGCTATCTGGACACAGGGATGCTTTTTCCAGATGGATCCCTCTGTGCTTCTGCAGACGAGGATGGCCAGGCTATGCTCTGGGATCTCAATGAAGCCAAGCACCTTGACATACTAGATAGTGGAGACATCTTTGCGTTTAAGCCCCATCTGCTACTGGCTCTGTGCTGCCACTGGCCCCACTGTCAAGATCTGGGACTTGAGGTTGTGTGTGGGGGGGAACCACTGTAGATGAACTGAAACAAGAAGTTACCAGCACCAGCAGCAAGGCAGGCCACCCCAATGCCCCTCCTTGGTGTGATGTGCTGATGGCCAGACTCCACGGGTTACACAGACAACCTGGTGTGAGTGTGGCACGTAGCTATTGGTACCCACTAAAAGTTTAGGATACAGTCTTAGGAATAAAACTGGGTTTCTATTAAAAAAAAAAGAAGCAGCAGTCAACCCATCTTACTCTCTGTCATAACTGGAGTAATAAAAAAAAATCTCCAAAGTAAGAAAAGCAAAGTGGATTTGTAGCTAGTTCTACAGAAGATATGTGAAGGAATCCTTTGGACTAAAAGAAAAGTAAAAACATCCGTGAAGCTGCAGTAAAGAGCAAGTCGTGCTCCAGCGTAGCTAAGCAAATGAGGAAAAAAAAAACACCAACTACTACAAATCAAATCAACAACTCTTGGGTACTAGTCATGCCAGTTTCCCACCCAAAAGACACAGAGTAGTAGACTGGTTTGAAAGAGAGGATCCATCTATTTTTGAATCCAGGAGACGTACCTCACCACAAAGGCAGATGCAACCTTAGGAAATGTGTTTTAAGCAAATGGAATGAGGAAGCAAGCATCACTCTTATAATATCTGCTAACAAAGACTTCAAGTGAAAATAGGGTGTTTCAAGTCCTGAATAACTATCAACCAAGATACCTAGCAATGTTATTTTAATGGAGAAATTTATGGGTAAATAAGAGCATTAGAAGACACACATAAGTTAATGCAATAATAACTTAGCGAGGAAATGCTTAAAGGAATACCACACACAAGAACACAGGTGTTGTGGTTAGGGTTCCCATTGCTGTGATTACACACCAGGAACAAAGGAAAGCTGGGGAGGAAAGGGTTTATGACATTCTCACATCTTATTCCATCACAGAAAGAAGTCAGGACAGGAACTCAAACATGGCAGGAACCTGGAGGCAGGAACTGATGCAGAGACCATGAAGGGGTCCTGCTTATTTATTGGCTTGTTTACGTCATAGCTTGCTCAGCCTGCTTTCTTTTTTTTCTTTTTATTTTTTTTTCTGTTTTTTTTTAATTTATTTATTAAGGATTTCTGCCTCCTCCCCGCAACCGCCTCCCATTTCCCTCCCCCTCCCCCGATCAAGTCACCCTCCCTCATCTGCTCTAAGAGCAATCAGGGTTCTCTGACCTGTGGGAAGCCCAAGGACCGCCCACCTCTATCCAGGTCTCCTAAGGTGAGCATCCAAACTGCCTAGGCTCCCCCAAAGCCAGTACGTGCAGTAGGATCAAAAACCCACTGCGATTGTTCTTGAGTTCTCAGTATTCCTCATTGTCCTCTATGTTCAGCTAGTCCGGATTTATCCCATGCTTTTTCAGACCCAGGCCAGCTGGCCTTGGTGAGTTCCCTATAGAACATCCCCATTGTCTCAGTGTGTGGGTGCACCGTCGCGGTCCTGAGTTCCTTGCTCGTGCTCCTGATTTGGACCTTGAGATTTCTGTCCCGTGCTCCTCTGTCTCTGTCTCCTTTCATCGCCTGATGAAGGTTAATATTCATGAGGATGCCTATGTGTTTGTCTTTGGGTTCACCTTCTTATTTAGCTTCTCTAGGTTGTGGAGAAAGGGGTACATTCAGCCTGCTTTCTTACAGAACCCAGGACCACCAGGCAAGGGATGGCACCACCCACAATGGGCTGACCCTCCCCTGTCAATCACTAATTAAGAAAAGCTCTACAGGCTTGTCTACAGCCTGATCTTATGGAGGCATTTTCTCAATTGAGGTTCCCTCCTTCCAGATGACTTTAGCTTGTACCAAGTTAACAGAAAACTTGTTAGCACATCAGGAACAAATGTGTTTCTTGAAGGGAAGCTATCAACAGAGAACTAGGAAAGAATTGATTGTGTTCAAGGCCACAAATCTGCAAAAATTCTATACCAGCAGGAGAGGGAGAAAAGATCTACCAATAAACAAAAGGACCAGAGAAATGACCAACAACAGCCCCCCAAAAAACTAAAACCTCACCAATAATAACCTTATACATAAATGACCTTAACCCACCAACTAAAAGACACAGGGATGGATAAACAAGATCCAATTCTCCATTGTCAGCAAGAAACTCTTACAAAACTTCATGAATCAAAGTTGCAAACAAAGTTACCAGGCAAAGGGAAGCTGAAAATGAGCTGGAATGGTGATTCTTATATCCAATGAAGTAGATTTTCAACCAAAGCCAGTCAGAATAGGAATGGCCCGCTACCACCTGGCAATAAAGAAACAATTCATGACGAGAATGTAGCTATTATAAATATATATGCACCGAATCTTTGGCACCTCGGCTTCATGAAGCACACACTGAAGGACATGAAAGACCTGGTCCTGATGCAATAACACTGAGAGACCTCAACACCCCACTCTCACATTTTAAAATTACATCCAACCTACAAAACAGCAGAGAAGCCTCCAGGATAAATTGTACCACTAACCAATTGGATTTAACATACAGAGAACATCCCACTTGTGATAGGGAAATCACGTTCTTCTCATCAGTGCTCAGAATCTTCTCTAAAATCAGCCACATTATACGAAATAGTCTTAATAAATACAGAAATTATAATTTCCTCCTCATCTCAGCAGACAACAATGGAACAAAAGTATAAAATAATAACTGCAAGACTAACCTCAAAAATACACAAATATTTGGAGACCAAACGCTACACAAAAAATTTATATTGTGTATAAGGTTTTACTCCCTTAAAGGAATTATCCATTCATTTTCATTAAATTTTTAGATTAGTATATAAAGTATTTCAAAATGTTTCAACATAGCGTATTTTAAAAGATAAAATTTATTTATTTATTGGAGAGGGGCATATATGTACCACAGTGCACACATAGAGGCCAACCTGCATGGGTCTGTTCTCTCTGTTGGGTCTGTTGCTTGTTTTTACTCATTGCTCTTTACTCCTTTGGGGGACTCACCACCCAGTCCCCAAATAATCACATGGAGGGTTACTCTTACTTATGAATGCCCACCCTTAGCTTGACTTGTTTCTAGCCAGCTTTTCTTAAGTTATCCGGACTACCTTTTGCCTCTGGACTTTTATCTTTCTATTTTAGCTAGATACTGTTCTTTACTCATTACTCTGTGACTTGTTGTGTAGCTGGGTGATTGGCCCCTGGTGTCCTCCCCTTCTCCTTTTCTCCCTCCCCCATCTTTCTTCTCTTCCTATTTATTCTCTCTGCATGCTGCCTCCCACCTATTTCTCTCTTCTGCCTAGCTATTGGCTGTTCAGCTATTTATTATACCAATCAGGTGTTAAAACACAGGCAAAGTAACACAGCTAAAGACAGGTAAAGTAATAGAACTTCACAGAGTTAAACAAATGCAACATAAAAGAATGAAACACGTCTTTGCATCATTAAACAGATGTTCCACAGCATAAACAAACTCATTTTCAACTAATATTCCACAACGCATGTGGGTTCTGGGCACTGAATCCAGGTATTACAAGTCTTGGTGGTTCCTGAACCATCTACCATCTCACTGGCCTTCATGTATGTGTGTGTGTGTGTGTGTATGAGTGCAAACATGAGTTCCAGGTCAACTTTTAAGAGTTGGTTCTCTCTTCATCAAGGATATAAGTATGAAATTTTGAAAAATTACTATTCTGTTCTCAGTAGAATTATTCATATGATAGGATGTTTTCTTTATACTTCTATGAAATTCTGATCAAAGCACAAATAGATCTTTTTTTCCCCACTGAGTTTTCAAAAGCAAACGTGATTTTCACAGTATTTTTATTTTCCTTGCCTGTGATGGAACTTTTGCCAGCTGAGATAAGCCAACTTGTCCCTGGGCTTAGGAGTTTCTGTTGAAACTTTAGTAGAAGTTGACATTGACACGAATTTGGGAAATGAGATAATTTTTAGGTGTAGACCAAAGAGAGCATCTGAATTCTGTTCTTAATGAATCACTTCTCCCTCTGAGTCACCTTGACTGTATATCAGAGAGGAGAAGCCAGGTAAACCATCTTGCTTCTGACCTGGGCTTTGGCTCCACTGCCAGTGCAGCCCTGTGAAGAGTGAGGCCCGGCAGGCAGGGCTCCCTTCCGTGGGCTTCAGGGCTTCAGGAAGCTTGTGCCCAATTCATCTGGGGAGTGTTCAGTGTGGGTCTGCTCCACAGAGAACCTGGAGTAGGCCCCGAGTATGGTGTCACACACCTGTAATTCTGTGCTTGGGAAGAGGCAGGAGGATCATGAGAAGTTCAAGGCCAGTCCGTACAGGCAGCAAATTCCAGGCTATTCGTGGCTATATTGCAAGGGCTTTGCTCAAAGGGGGAAAATGAATCTGGAGGAGAATTTGGCTTTCCTGTTCCCATAGAGGAAGTGACAACAACCTTAAGAACAGGAGGAGAGCTTGCTTGCGTTGAAGTGTAGAGTTCACGCAGGAAACACATTGGACCTTCTAGCAGCTGAGTCTAGCTAGTTGTGGCCAGAGTTTCTCCCTAATGCCTCCCTTAGCATGGCGGTGAAGGAGCAAAAGCTGGGTCTTCACCCCTCTGCTTCCTACTTTCTTGAACTTCCAGTACAAGAGATGGGAAAGGGATGTACTTCTAAATTTGGAGAGAACAAGAGAGTGAAATTCTTGCTTGGCTCCCAAAGATTTTTTTTTTTTTAAAGCACCCTCTGTCCCATCTCAAACTATGAAGTAGAGTTAGCTTGGATTATGAGCTGATTATCTGACCCTTTCTTGCATTTCTTATTTGGGACAAATGTATTATTTTTCTTTGAACATCTCCAACTTAGAACCAGCTTCTCTTTGGAAAGTGCCCTCAAGAAAGAGAAAGTATTTTTAAAATTGATTTCCTTATTCAGTGGTGGGTGAGAGGGTCGAGAGACAGGAGCAGCTAACTCCGATAAGCTGACACATGAGCCTCCAGATATGGACCCAGGTTGAATGTCAGGTAGAAATTCCCGCCTATCTAATTTTAAGCTCTATTTCCTGCTGGTTTATTTTGGGGGGGGGGAGGACACAAAACACAACTTTTCTATTTAGATTTCAAGGGAATGCGCATAGAAATGCTAAACAATGGGCGTTTGTTTAAGCTTCAGGAACAAACTGAGGGCCTAGAAGTTGGGAAGGGCACTTAGAACAGGAACCAAGGAGAGGGAAGTTCAAGCAGGAGAGCGAAGCCCTTGCATCAGGTATTGCAGCATTTCTAGCCTGTGCCTCTTTCCACGTAGGACTTCTCAGCCACTTGCAGGTGGTGTCCCTGTGAACATGACGTCACTTGTGTAAACAACCAGGACAGAAGTACTACGAGGAGGTTTTAAATGAGGAAACTTCCTCAAAGACTTTAGAACTCATTTCTAATGTTCATATTGTATGGACTGGACCACAGACATAGTTCTTATCCCTTACCTAGCTTCTTCTTCTTCTTTTTTCTTTTTTGAGAAGGGTCTCATTATGGAGAGCAGGCTGACCTAAAATTCTGTCTCGCAGGAACTTGGACTGAAGGCATGTGGCACCACATCCTTTAGTGTTTCTTTGTAATACGAACTTCTGGAGTGAATAGAATTGAACTGTCCCACGACAACACATTGGCAGAGCTGGGCACAGAAAGAAAGCCTATTAGTGCCCCCAGGAGAGCTCTGTCATGTTGCAAAAGTCTGCAGTTTAGAGTCAGCAGGGAATGTTTCAGAAATGGATGAATGAGGCATTTTTTTTTAATATTATCCCAGCTAGATAGTAAGTGATTTCTACTAGGAAGACAACAGTACACTGATATGAGTCTAATCAAGGAATATGGAAAAGTGGTAAACAAATAAATGCTTTAAATTTTTAATTATTACATATTTTAAATAGATCCTTACTTTTGGCACACATCAAGGCACAATTCTTTCCTAAGTAGTCAACCAGTGGCCACAGCATGATTTATTGAACACTTTTTCCTTATATCACTAATCAAATTCTGCCTTCATAATATACTTCATATATCTCAAAATTCTTTCTCAGCCCCCACACATCCTAACAGCAGAGTTTCAGCTCTAGGCTCTGTCTTGAAAGTCTTAATTCTTCAGTCATTCCCTCACAGAGGGGCAAGTGTACGCATCCTCCATTTCTCTTTTCGTAGTGTTTGGTAATCCTATTTATTATTTCCAATAAATTAAACATTTTAAATATCATTGTTTGTTTTTGTGTAACCTTAAATCAGTGCAGTGTCTTGTGATTAACTGCTTTGAGTAAGATACTTGGCTTATCACCAATGAGCATTAGTTTTTTATTCAATCTTTTATGACCTTCAAGTAAACTAAAATTTCTCCATAGAGTGTTAGTAACTTTTTATTACGCTTTTATCTAGATGCTTTCTCTCTGTCAATTGTAAAGACTTGGCATTGTATTTTAAATTAGAGCATTTAGTATAAAGGATGCTATTGGTTTCCATATTATCTATGTAATTTTAGATTCAAGTCTCTTGGAGAACATTTACATTTTAAATAGTTCTTAGTATCTACAATCTCCAGCTGAATAATCAGCCCTACAAGATCCAACAGCAAGCCGAAGAATGGAAATTGGCATTAAAAAATGATAGTAAATACACAACATGAAATTTACCCTTTAACCATTTTGAAATGTACATTTGGGTGAATAACACATTTTATTATGTATTTGGTATGGCCTAGACTTCAATGAAGTGATACAAGGTCCTCATTTATTTTTTTTCAACCAGGATGAAACTCAGGGTCTTGTTAATGTTTGGCAAGTAACTACCTACTGACCTATCTTCCAAAATATCATTTTGATAAGATTTTAGTTGCTCTCATTACTTGCTGATATTTGAAATTTATATGGTTTTTATTATCTAGGCAGAATATTGCTGTGTAGCCTTGATGGCCCCCAAACTCAATACGTAGGTCAGACTTGTTCTCACACTTGTCTCTGCTTCTCTCCGCTGAGTGTTAAATTTCAGGTCTGCGCTGCCACACTCAGTTCCCAGATACCACTCCTTCTTTCCTCCCTCCCTCCCTCCCTCCCTCCCTCCCTCCCTCCCTCCCTCCTTCCCTCCTTCCTTCCTTCTTTTTTTTTCTTTTTCTCCATGACAGAGTTTCTCTGTGTAACAGCTCTAGCTGTCCTGGAACTAGCTTTGTAGACCAGGCTGGCCTCCAACTCACAGAGATCCACCTCCCTCTGCCTCCTGAGTACTAAGATTAAAGGTGAACACCACCACTGTCTGCCCCCACTTTTTTTCTTAATCATTGACTAGGTGCTACCAATTTTTACCGTATTATGTCTGCTTTCTTTATGCTCAGTTACCAATTTCAAGCCTCAGGCTAAAGATACCAAGCTTCTTGGTTTCCCCTTTCTTTCTGTGTAATATCACCATCCCCAAGTACTAATTTCATCAAGCCTCTTTTTTGTTAACAATTTCAAGTGGTTTCCAGTAGCTCTCAGCTAAATACAAACATCTAGCGCTCAAGGCTTTGTGAATTAGTTGCCACTGCCTAGAGGCTGACCCTTCTGCCTTCACTCTGCCACAGACGAAGTGACACACCAAGCAGAGTGGCTTGACAAGGGATACCCACCAGGGACCATCTGGAGAAGGAAGAGGCAACAACTGTGAAGCCCAGAGCAGAGATTTGGCCCTTCTGTTACCAGAGCCCTTAAATTTTCTCCCAGGAGATTTTTTTTTTAATGTGAAAATGTTACAATTTAAACTTGTCAGATATAATTTTATATTTTTGAGAAACTTCCAAATAACTGAAAAAAAAAACATGTTTGCTGGCTCGGTCCAAGCCGCCGGGAGGGGAGTACAGTTGGAGGCCCCATTCTCGGTTGTTCCTGCTACCTGCTACCTTAGGTTTTCTGTGCCTACACTTATGGGAGTCTTGCTTGGTTGGAAGTGAGGCAGAGGCAGGCGGATCTCGGTGAGTTTGAGGCTAGCCTGATGTACAAAGGGAGTTCCAGGACAGCTAGAGCTATATAATACAGAGAAACCCCGTCTAGAAGAAGAAATGTTAAAATAGGTCCTAAGGGGCTTGGTTATTATCGCTGAGTTTTTTTTTTCTTGCTAGTTTAGAGCAGTGGCTCTCAAACTTCCTAATGCTATGTATGACCCAGTAATACAATTCCTCTCATGTTGTGGTGACCCCCAACCATAAAATTATTTTCGTTGCTACTTCATAACTGTAATTTTGCTACTGTTATGAATAGTAATGAAAATATCTACTTTCTGATGGTCTTAGGTGTCTCCCATGAAGGTTTTTTTTTTTAATTTTTATTTTTGTGTTTTTCCCCAAAGGGGTTGCGACCCACAGGTTGAAACAGCTGGTTTGGAGTAATTTTATGTGGAAGGTCATAGATATAGACATAAGAATACTTGAACACAGCATGTTCTATCCGGAGACATTTAGCGGATCTGGAATTTTATTAACTCAAGTTTTGTTAAATATATATATATATGTGTGTGTGTGTGTATATATAAATATATATGTATACATATATTTGAGGTGGTGGTATTTTACAGGTCAAGTTCGTCAAGATGTCCACCATCCCGAAGCACTTCGGACTGACAGCCCGAGAAGAATCGTATATGTTTAAAGAGCTTGAGAAGATTCGCCAGGATTCCAAAAAGGAATATAACCAGTTGAAGCAGAAGTTGGCTGGCAGGCCGCTTGTTGATGCAAGTTCTGAGGATGACCTCGAGGATGACCAGGACCAGGAGGCTCGCCCACGCAGTGCCAGAGCAAAGGGAAAAGTATCCTGGGCTGCCAAGCTAACGTCCTCGTCGACAAGGGTGCAGAGCCCAGAGCGCCCCGCCGAGGCCGACCTGCAGGGGGCGCCGCAGAGTATGCGGCGCGGTCCTGAGAAGCCCGAACCCTTCAGCCCGCGGGACTTCTACCTGCGGAGCTCGGCGTTCCTGCGGTACGGTCCCCTCAAAGCACCTCCGGTCATCGCCCCGCAGGCGGGCACCGCCAGGCCCGCGCCCCTGATGCGGCCGCGCTCGCGTCTCAAGAGGCAGCACCCCAAGAGCCGGAGCGAGCCGGTGTCTAAGGGCGCGTTCCCCCTGAGCCCCGCGCACGAAGCCCGGGTGCTCGGCTTGGTTCGCACCCGCTACCGCTACCGACATGCCAGCTCCTTGTCCAGCCTGAGCAGCGACTTCGAAGACAGCGGACGGCTGCGCAGGATGCGGATCCACACCTACTACCAGCGCGAGGGCAAGGGCAGTTCTTGGTGGGTGAGGCCCTCGTTCAAAAGCGTGCGCGAAGGGAGCTCGACCAGCCAGGGGTCCTGGACCCCGCAGGCGACACGCGTTTTCCCCACGAGCATAGAGGAGATCATTGCCTCTCTGCAGTCCGAGGCCCAGCTGGCTGCAGACCAGACCATCAAGGAACTCATCCAGAGCATCCTGGGCCACAACTACGACCTCACAATGGAAGTAGGTGAACTACACTAGTGTTTCTGCTTGTTCGAGCTCTAGGCGGTTATACATACATGTAATGTACATATGTGTATACATTTCCAGCACCGGGAGTTTTACTTGGTGGCATGAGGTGTCTAGCTGGGATATCGTCTGCCCCATGGTTTGGTGACTCCATTTAGACTTCTGCAGTAGTAGGTTTCCATATGGCTTTTGAAACGGCCGTAATGTTAGTTGTTCTTTCCCTTATTCCCCCCCTTTCCCTTTCTCTCCTATCCCCTTCCCTTATAATCTTCCTATTCAGGTTTTCCCGTTGTCTCTCCACACTGCTATAGTCTAGCCTACCCACAGTTCCTTTCTATGTACCTAACCTCTGGGCTTATTCAGCTGCTAGCATATGTATTGAAAGATTAAAAAACTAACATCTGCCTATAAGAGAAAAGAGGCATTTGTTTTGTTGGGGCTGGATTACCTCACCCAGGGTGATCCCCGCCCCCCCCCCCAGCTCCATCCATTTAAAGACAAGTTTCATCTTTTTAACAGCTGAATAATATTCCATTGTGTGACTATACCACGCTTTCATTTACCCATCCATCAGCGGATCAACATCTAGGCTGTTTCCAATGTCTGGTTATTATGAATAGAGCAGCAATGGACACGGATGTGCAAAGGTCTCTGTAGCAGGATACAGAGTCCTCTGGGTATGTATCCAGGAGTAGTATAGCTGGATCTTGAGGCAAATCTAGTCCCAGTTTCTGGAGGAACTGACACTGATTTTCATAGTGGTGGTACCAGTTTGCATTCCAACCAGCCGTAAATAAGAGTTTTCCTTTTCCCACTTTTTTACCAGCATGACCTGTCATTTGTTTTACTGATCTTGGCCATTCTGACTGGGGTTGGATGGAATCTCAAAGTACTTTTAATTTTTTTATTTATTTTTATATTTTATTTTTTGAGATTATTATTTAATTAAAAATGTCTGCCTTTCTTCCCTCCAACCCCTCCCCCATACACTTCAAAATTTATGGCTTCTTTTTTTCCGCTAATTGTTATTGCACACATATATGTATTTGCATAGAAACATATTCCTAAATATAACCTGTTGAGTCCATATAATGATACTTGCTTGTCTGTTTTCAGGGCTAACCTTTCGGCACTAGGCAACCAATTGGTGGGCTCTTCCCTTGGGGGGGGCACCTCTCCTGCTCCTAGCTTGACTCAGTTGCCTGTAGTTGTTTGTGTAGGGTTGAGTCCTCCCGGGCTTTCCCCCAGGCAGTCTGGAATGGAACATTCATTGCTCACCTTTGGGCAGTCATGTTGCTGAGACTTGGTGAATGTAGCTTTGGATGTTAATAGGAGATACAATCTCCCAGAAAATTCCCTGAACTTCTGGCTGTCACATTTCCTTCCCCTCTTCTGCAATGTTTCATGAACCCTAGCTACTGGGGTGTTTTGAAAATGTAAGACTGGACGCCACATTTTGTGATCACATTGGGTGTGATTTTATATAGTGGTCTCTGTTACAGAGAGAAGTTACCTTGATGAAGGTGAAGGTGAAGACTACTCTTCCCTGTGGGTAGAAGGACAGATGTTTATAGATTATTATTAGGGATTATGCTGGTGTAGACAACTAATGGCTGTAGATTCTCCTCCAACAATCACGACCTCACTAGCATTAAACAGTTAACTGGGTTTCCAATAGCAGATGTGGCGTCCTTCTTAATGAGCAGACCTTCAGTCCAATTGGAGAGCTGTTGGTTGTTGCCAAGGTATGTGTGCCACTACTGCACGAAGAGTTATCATCCCATGCTGGTCTTTGACGTTATTCATAGGCGTCATAGCTGGGTAAGACTAAAGGCTGCCTTTCTCCTTTGGAAGTTTGCATTCTGCCTCTTAGCTCAGTGAAAGGCAGTCCTCGGGGAAGCAGCATTCAGGTCAGCACCAGCTCAGGGGTCTCTGGCCCTGTTTCTGAAGGGCATGGTGTCTTCAGTAATAAGGACTTAACCTTTCACCTATGGGCGGTAGCCAAAGGCAACAGCAGTAGGTTGTATGTTTTAGAAGTCTCTTAGCCCTGGTCATCCACTCAACAGAGGGCTTTTCATTGCTGGGGTTCTGTTAGGTGGTCTTTGGTACTTGGAGGGAGCAGTGTCAGTCCAAATGAGAAAGTTCATTAAAAGTAGATACGTATATTTATATACTGAATTCCCTACGTGCATTATAGTTTTTTTTAAAAAGTGAAATAGTTAATAACATGCATCCTTGTGCCTTTTCAGACACCCTTCTTGCTATTTTGCCCACCTCCCACCCTTTTCTGTATTTACCTCCCTCTGCTTCACTAAGGAGCCCCTTCCCCTCCATTCCCCCTCTCTATTGCTCCCAACCCCCCTCTATATTGGTGCGATGGTTGGAATAAGAGTGGCCCCTTAGCCACACATATCTGAATGCTTAATCATCAGGGAGTGGCCCGACTTGAGAAGGATTAGGTGGTGTGGCCTTGTTGGTCAACAGGAGGTGTTTAGACATCCACACTGGATAAGCCAGGGTGTTCTCCCGTGGTCAGCAGGGAATGCTCAGGCATCCACGCTGGATAAGCGAGGGTGGGTGTTCTGTGGTTGGCAGAGGAAGCTCAGAACAAGAGATGAAGGAGGCCGCTTGGGTGTGTTGGTATCCTTGAATGTCCATTTTTCCCGTGGGAGGGTTGTAGGTCTTCATTTCTCTTTTGTAAAGAACGTGGTCTGCCCTTGCTATATCTTCAAATTCTCCTTTCCTTCGACAGATGAGGTCTCCCAGTTTCTGAGCACTTCTTAGGAAACTCTGGTGTTGGCAGAAGCTCCAGGCGCCTCTCCTGCCCCCGCTGGCAAGTTTGCACAGAGTTCCCGCGGCGACATTTTGCCTGTCAGTGTCCTTGGTTCTCCTTTGACCGTGTTTAGCCGTTTTATTCCAAGCCCCATAGTCATCCAGTGTCCATCCTGATGTACTTGCCTTGGCACAGTCTCCATGAGCAGACTCTTCAATGTGTGTGGTTCCTTACACATGTTATAGAAAGACACATAAAGAAATAATAATAGAGGTTGATCCCCTGCAATCTAAAACCCTCTAAGATGGACTTCCTATTTTAGATTTTCTTTTTAAGTTTGTTCAACTGCTAATCTATGAAAACATTCCAACACACACACACACACACACACACGATAAATAATACCCAACCGGTGTATCCTTTTTTAAAGTTCTGTTTCTCAGCTTCTCTTTTTGATTGTGAGACAGGGTCTTAACTCTGTAGTCCAGAAGAGCCTGGAACTACAGTCCTCCTGGTGCTGGTGCTGGGACCACAGATATGCACCATGGCAGGGCTGTAAGCTCTTTTTAGCTAACCATAGGAAGAAATATTTATTATTTATATGGCTTTCAGGTCTTAGTACAAGGTGTGTTTTTCCGCACACACGTGTATGTGTGTGTATGCATACACACAGATAATGGATTTTTTAAAATATAAAACTAAAACTAAACTATACATATACTTCAGCTTATTTTTGAAACATGGTAATGAATATACATTAATAAGTACGTTATATTCTTTTAAACAGCTGGTATTGTGTATTGTTTAAACAATTTCTCGTCTCTCTGTTCAAATTTCAACTTTATCTTGGGAACAAATTTTTGTTTGTTGAAAGTATATTGTAGAAATCTATTGCGATCTGGGCAGTGAAAATAAACCATATTGTTTGAATGACACCGGTACAATCAGAAAAGAATGGTTGGGCTCATCTTTTCTACTCTGCATGATACGTTTATTAATGCTTTGTGTAGGACTTTGTTTTCATAAGTTGTTTCTTATGATATTTCCAATGATATAATCATTAAGAATCTCCCTATGATTATCATCAAGTCAATATATACAGTATATTCGAGATAGGGTTTCTTTGTGTATCCCTGGCTGTCCTAGAACTTGCTTTACAGCAGGCTAGCCTCAAACTCAAACAGAGATCTGCCTGATTCTGCCTCCCAAGTGCTGGAATCAAAGGTGTATGCCACCATGTCCAGCAAATTTATACTTTTTAATTCAACATTTCAAAATCTATTATATATTTGGATGCTTTCAGTAAATATTAAAATGCTTGTGTGTTTTTCATTTCCAAATGGAAAATAGAATATTTGTATTAGTTCTCATAGATTCCTTTTCTGTTGGCTGGCTTGGTTATTGCAATAATTTTGAACCAAGCCAGAAGTTGTTCTCGCAAAATCAATTTATTCTTTGTTGAATACAAGTACAGTTTATTTACATGAGTTTTGCTTTGTTGAGATTGGAATACAGAATTACTTGAAAAATGAGATGCTAATTCATTATAAAGTTCAGATTATCTTCCCTACTGTTTAGTACAGATGCTACCCAATAATTTTTTTCAGTTTCTATAACCAGATCCCTGATTTTAAACCATTAAGTGGCAGAGTCCATGTGTATTTGAACCTTGGATGTGATCTGTCTTTACATGTATGAAACAGGTGTGCAGCAAGATCTGTGTATGTGAGGCAACGTGAACAAAATGCTGCTGACAGTGATTTCTTTCGCTGGCTGCTGTAACTGCAGTTATTTTCACGCTAGGGTGAAGTCATCCCTTGCCTGCTCTATGGATCGTTATTTCATATAAATCTTAATTCACCTTTATTTAGTGTTTATCCTTTTACACTGGACTGACTGACCCAAGGCCTCAGAATCTCCTTGAGTGGAGGTGAAGCAGACACTATCTGGATAGTTAAAATCAGCACTATTTTGTTAATGTTACAGAGCGTTTGTCTTTTTTTTTTTTTATTAAATGACATCTTGAAATTTTGCATGCAAATGGATGGAACTAGAAAAAGCCATTCTGAGTGAGGCAACCCAGACCCAGAAAGATGAACATGATATGTACTCATAAGTGGATAGCTGTAAAGCAAAGGATAATGAGCCTATAGTTTAAGACCCTAGAGAGGCTAAGTAAAAAATATTTTTTATTCTTTCGGCTATTTATGTACACATACAGTGTATTTTGATCATATCTACCTCTAGCTTCCCTCCTTCCCCTCCACCCAGACCCCTCCAGAGTGTGCCCCTCCTACCTGTGTGTTCCTTATTCTATTTATAATCCAGTTAAGTCCAACTAGTGCTGCCTACATGAACATGGGCAACCTACCAGTCGCCACACTCTGGGAAAAAAATAACTTCCCCTCTGTTACTAGCCATCATTTGCCAAAAGTTCTTCAGCTTTGGTTGGAGCCCTATTAACCCTTCCCTCATCCATGTTGGAATTATTAACTGACTTTCAGATCTCCTGCCGGTAACTGTAGGCAGAGTTTCTCTGTGTCCTGGCAGCTGCTCCCAAAACCCATACAGACTTATCATTAATTATGAAGTCTTGGCCAATAGCTCAGGCTTGTTACTAGCTAACTCTTACATTTTTAACTAACCCATATTTCTTATCTACTGTCTGCCACATAGTAGGACAAATGAATCTCTTTCTCTCCCTGTCTCCTCGTGATTCTGAGACTCCTCCCCTTTTTCTTCATGCTCTCCTTTTGTCTCAAGTCCTGTCTAGCCTCTACCTGTCCAAGCTATTGGCCAGCCATCTTCTTTATTAAGCCACTCACACTGCCATATAATGACACAGGATGAAGGACTGTTCACAGGTAGCCATAGCCGCCGTGCTTATGAGTACAAGGACGATGTTGTACCCACGAGACATCATTTCATAGCACTGAAGTTCCCCCTCCAGGCCTTTCATTTTCTCTGTTCCCTCTTCTGTGATACTCCCTGAGCACTGAGGGCATTGGCACTGATGTCTCAGTTTGGGCCGAGCGTTCAAGTCACTTATTCTCAGCCCTTTGACAAACTTTGAGTCCCTGTGTGGACTGCTACCTCCTGTATGAAGAAGCTTCTCACACCAAGTGTGAGAGCATCACTTGTCTATATTAAACATATAATTAGAAGGTAATTTGACAACCTGTGTCTCTAGCAAAACAGTAGTGGAGTATTGGGTTGCTCCATTAGGGCACATTCCCTCCTCAGATGTAGGCTTTTGGCCAAGTTGACAAGGCCAGGCACAAATCATCTTCTGTGGAGCCATCTTGGAATCTGGTCAGAAAACAATTGGCTACCCCAGTAACAGTCATTGCACCCATAGGCATGTCTTGCCTATGAGGTTGCATGCAGGTTTCACCACCGTGTACGTAAATTGGTGGCTTTCTCACCCCAGCAGTTGTATATCACCTCGGTCACTTTGAAAGCTAGCCAAGAGGGGGAAAGTTTCCAAGTCAATGTAGTTTGATTTCTCCATGTCCTGAAACCAAAACATGCTGTGTCTGCAGCAATAAAATCTCACTGTCCTGCTATGGTGCTAAACCAAGAGGAATGGTGATAGACCTGTGTTGTTTAGAGGGGATGTATACCAGTGACAGCAGGTTCCTCTATAAGTTTAGTATTAATTGTTAAATTAATAATATCTTCTAATTTTCAATATCTTCTAATATACTTCTAAATACTAATTTTTAGTACTTTGCAAAAAATGCTTCAAGTTATTTAAAGTCCAGATATATATATCATATAAGATCTGGTGGCTTTATTCTCCTACCATGTAAACAGGTCTAGGCTACAGAAAGATAGGACCAGCTTATAATTGTCTTTGGAACATACGCTACAGAAGTGAGTCGTCTGTTATATTAGATTATAAAGTAAGGATGTGGGCAAGGGAGGGTATTTTCTTCTAGAGAAACACAATCATTTCTGAAGAATCCCACTTTGTATTTTTCCTCAAATGGTTGAAGGAACAAATGAGATCTCAACATGAATTTCAAAGACCTGTCCATGAAGAATCAGAAGTTGCCTTGCAAGCTACTGTTGAGGAGGAAGGGGGCTCTCTTGTCTACCACCAAGCTCCCTCCTCTGGAAAACAGAAGTGAAAAGTTCTTTTGTTGTCTTTTATCATATCTAAACCAGCTTGAGGTGGGTTTCCATAACACCTTTTCTCAATGCTCTGCATTGGCTGATCCAGCCCTTCTCTCCCATCCCTGCTCTCAGACCATTTTGTTGGCTGCCTCCAGTGATGACTTTTATTTACATTGTGTAAAACTAGAGGGAAAAGTTTATACAAGCCAAGATAGTAACATGTAAGGATGATAGCAAGGCTAAGAACAATATGGCTGCCTTGACAGCAGTTTGAATCAACTACATAGCCCAGGAAAGTTATACACCAGCTTATTATACACAAGGAACTTTTTCTTTTTTTATTACTGAAAAGTACAGTATTTGGTTGCCCTTGAATTCAGATATCCTGTAACTCCCAACAGCCTGAAGCTAGGCAGCTGTATTTTTTTTACAGTGTTTGTTTTTAAAATAGAATAGGTAAACATGTGGGTTTTAAGGATGGGTAGATAAACAGTTTTAACAATAAATTCAAAATCTTGAAAACTAGCCAATTATAATCATGGTTAAGCATCTCTTACCCCAAATGAAAATAGGCTAGCGATTGCATAGTACATTTTCTAATTGTATTGAATATATATTTCACCTTAAGGCTGATATTGTAAGGACCCATCCTTACTTCATTTCTTATGTGTTAAATCTTTTGTCTCACCAAAGTGGGGAGGAATGACTTGATGGACTTAATCATACATGTTCTCATTGTATGTTTTCATGATCGTGGCAGAATGAAAGGTTAAATTCCATGAAAATGGAACACATCCTCATTTAGTGCACTGCCCTGGACATATTTTACTTCATGATGTTATTACATAGGGAAGAACTTTCAGAGTTCTGGGGATTAATTGCTCATAGTGTTTCTTGCCCCCGTTTTGCCCTAAAACAGCGGGTTGATCTGGAGACACATACACGCACACATTGTACTACAGATAAGGAAACATAGATCTCATTGAGGAAAGTGGTTTTTGCTAGGCCCTATGCCAATTAGGTTGGGCCTTGGACTAGCGAGCACTTCTGACGGGAGTGCGGAACTGTTGTGACTTGTTTTCTGTCACTCTGGGACTTTCCACTCTCTCCTTCCCTTTGTCTTCCATTCTTGTTCCCCTTGTCTATCTTAAGACCCAGAGCTCAAATATTAAGATTATTTCTCACCATAACCCTCTGCTTTTAGATCTCTGTGGCGTGAGAACCTTCCTGTGGTCGGTTGGCCTTACAGCCTCTTCACGATCATTTTGTTGTGACCACCTGGACCTGGGGAAAGTCAGCAGAAGTTAGATTTTCTCCTAGCTTCCTGCTGTGAGTGGAGAGGGTACAGGATGGGACTGGAGCTGGATCTGTAAGGGATCCCACTCATTGCCATCTGATGAAAGGATACAGAGGGGACAAATACACTGGTCACTTCAGGAGCTATTTATATGCTCGCTAGCTTGCACCATCAGCCACACACCCCGGATTCTGCTCACTTGCATTAGTTTTGCTGTGTGTAAAAGATTAGATCTTTTGTGTTAGACAAGACTGAGTAACAGACCTGCTTTCTTTCTTTCTTTCTTTCTTTCTTTCTTTCTTTCTTTCTTTCTTTCTTTCTTTCTTTCTTTCTTTCTTTCTTCCTTCCTTCCTTCCTTCCTTCCTTCCTTCCTTCCTTCCTTTCTTTCTTTCTTTCTTTCTTTCTTTCTTTCTTTCTTTCTTTCTAATCTTAGTAACTGTATTTGTTGGAAAGCCTTGATCTATTTTTCTCAAACTAAATACCTGTATTTTCTCTTCTTGGCTAGAAGTTGTGGGTCCCCAGCATTAGGAGAAGAAAAGATATTTTGTTATATATGAAGTTTTTCTTATCATATATGGTGAGTTAGGGCCTTGCTGGAAATTCTCAACAGATGGGCTGTGTAACTAGTCTTTACCAAGAATCCTTCCATGCCAGCAGGGGAAAGCCAGTGCTTCGGATATTATTTACACGTTGTTAAAGTATTATTGTGATAACTTTTCCCACATAAATCAACACATTGGTCAACAGATTTATTCCACCTTGTTAATAAGCTAAATCTCTCATCACCCACCTTTTTAAGAGGTTGTCTGTCTTCTCTAGCCTTTACAGATGACATCATCAGTGAGATTCTTGCCCTTTGCTCACTACAAATTTATTAGGCACACGGGAGCAGATCCTAATAGAGCCAGACCTCATCATCTGAGCGAGATTTCCCCTCAAGAACATTTCAAATCTTAAGATCTTCATCTCTTAATCCTTAGAAATAGGGTTTTTAAGAAACGAAGGACTGAGTCAGCTGAGCCTCCCTTCATTGTTTTAGATTACGCTATGGCGATCCACCTCATCGCATTGTCTTTGGCAGGCGATTATTCTGGAAAGCGATTACTGACTATTATTCTCATAATGGGTTTTTATGTACGAATGCCCTGTTGCTCTTTGGGGTTAAGAGAAGAGACAATAAATACTTATTCACAAGGGGAATTTTTTCAAAAGCTAAATGGAATGCATAATTCATAGAAACTGTCACTGGTAGGCAAATCAAATCCGTTTAGCCAAACACCATGTTAACAAGAAACGAGGAGCAAGTGGAAGGCCCGACAGGACTAGTTTTGGTTAGTTTATAGATCCAGACCACCAGGGAACCCAAAGGAACAGCGGCTTAGACTACGGCAAAGTTTATTTCTTCCTTGTTTTAAAAAAAAGGTCTTGTAAAAAGTTAGTGCAGGAGAGATAAGGCATCTGGCAAGGCCAAGATCTAGATTCCTGTCAGCTGATGGCCCCACCTCCTGTGATCCTCATTCCCACGGTCATCTTAAGGTCCAATATGGCTGCACCAGATATCGATCACATCAGCGTTCTTGCTGACAGGAGGCCACTGAGTACGAGAAGCACATGCCCAGAGTTGCTTGTAATTTTGGCTTATATTTTATTGACCCCAGTGTTCAGCATACTACCACATTTAAGTCCCAAAGAGGAAGAAAAATAAGATAATTGTTGTGGGAAGCCATGTGTAATGTTTACATTTTATCATTCTGAAAAAGAGGAGACGAGTTATCGGGGCAGCTTATTAACGTGTGGGTGCCTCAGTCTTCTCATCTACACAATGGAGCTAGTAATGCCGTATAATTCTGAGGACAAAATTATCTTTTAAAAATAGTTGTGTTTTAATTAATAAAAATTATTGAAACTGAAAAAAAATGTGTTGTGTCTGCTCGAACATGTTTGCACACTCTATCTTGAGTGCATGGATGCTCATCTAAGCCAAAAAGGGCATTGGATCCTCTGAAAGTGGAGTTACAAGCATTTATGAGCCACTGAACACAGATTCTGGGAGCTAAACTGGCCCTCTAAAGGAGTGTCAAGTGCGCTTAGCTGCTGAGCAATCTCTCCAGCTCCAAAATTATCACAGATGAGGCAACACACAGTAAAAGACTGCATATCACTTAAAAGCTCCGAGCACACATTACTGCATCAAACCCTGTGAAGCCGAACGGGCTGCAATCACAGCAGAGATGGGTACCAGTGTGCTCCTGTCTCTCCACCAGCCTTGTTCATTATTTGATTAGCATTTGATAACCTTTGAGTTTCTGCTAATTTGAAAGTTCAAAGGCTTCTCAGCACTTCTTAGTAGTGGAAACTGTTTGCGGAGAAAACCCCTGCCGTATTTAGTATCCAGAAAGCGTGTCTGTGGAGCCTCGATTGGGAAGGAGGGCCAAGGATCTAATTCATCAGCTCAGACTCCTACTAGTACGCTGTCCACCCGTAAGGGAGTTTTTATCCATTCGTGTTATTGCATTCCTGTCATGGAAGATTCTTGCCAGATTGAGAAACAGACGCCAACAAATGAAGTTCCTGCTCTCTTAGGCTTATAATCTAGAAGATGTCATCAAGAGAATAGACAAATTGGCGATGCATTTTATTATCGTCAACGAGTTAAGGAAAATAACTGTACGCTGCAAGAGGCAGAGAGTGATGGAGGTTCAGAGTCATTTAAATAAGATAGTCAGGGAAGGGTCTGAAGAGACCAGGTCATTTGAGCACACATCTGAAGGACGCACATACATACAAGGCATACAGTGTTTGAACGGGAGAGGAATGATTCAGGCAGAGGCAAGGGCAGCTGCAGCGTCCTGAGGCAGAAGTGCCCATGTGGTATTTGAGCAGCCGGAGGACTTGGATGGGGAGATGACATCCCAGAGGTAGCCAGAGAGAGCCATTCTAGCTCTTTCTTCTTATTTGTTATATTTTATCCCCTTTAATGTCATGAAATAAAGTTCACAATTAACTTTTCTGTCTGCATATCGATGTCAGTATGACTTATTTGTAATGTACTGGAAAAATGAGAACAACTTGTAATGAAATTCTATAATGCAATTGTCACAAGCTTTTATCTCTTGATAATAAACGCATCTGGGTTGACGATTATAAAGAACCATAGAGCGCAAGAAGGACCAGAGGATGGGAGAACTGTGTAGGCAATGCTGTCAGCATTAGAGCGTACTACAGGGTGCTCATATCAGACTAGAGTGTATTCAGCAAGAGACACAGCAACGTAAGGACTTTTAAAATGGAAAAATGATATTTTGCTTTAATGAAACATTGAGTCTGTATTGTGACATGGGACAGGGTGACGAAGTATGATAAAACAAAGATACAAACTAAACAAATTTTGTAGCTTGAAATCTTAACACATTCGTTTCTGGTAAGAAGAATAATTTATTAACAGATAAGAGTACAGGATGGACTGGAAAAAAGGGAAAATGCAAGACACGGATTGGATAGTTTTAGAGGAGAATAGCAGCTTAGTTAAATAAATAGCTTAACATAATCCTTGAAAAATTAACATTTTGTTAAAATGCATCAACTAGCAATAACATTCTAATACTGTTTCCTTATTAATGAACATCCACTTCTTGCCAGGCATTGGTGGCACATGCCTTTAATCCCAACACTTGGGAGGCTGAGGCAGGTGGATCTCTGTGAGTTAGAGGCCAGCCTGGCCTACAGAGTGGCCAGGACAGGCTCCAAAGCCACACAGAGAAACCCTGTCTTGAGCACCTCCCCCTGCCAAAAAATTCCATTACTCTGTTTCACAGAGCTGCTAATTTCATCATACCCGATTCTACATTTCCAGCATGAATTTCCTTATCCAGTGTGTTTGTGTGTAATTGCCGCATGACACATATGTGTTTGGTCACAAGAGTGCTGCGAGCCGAGTGGGCATAGCTGACATGGGGTTCCAAGCCTGGATAACAGAGTGCAGTTAAACAGACAAACCTTTCTGTGCTTACATACAGAAAACGGCATGAGATCTGGCACGTAGATTTATAAACTATTATATTTTACTGGCAAGTCTTGTAGGACTTGTTAAACCTATGCAGACTGCGGTAGTAGACTTTGGTTTCTGTTTTGTATTTAAAAGGCATATTAAATTAATAACAACAATAATAATTATATTATTTTTGGTGCAGCTAACCTGTAAAATAGTGTGGGTTGCTTTTGAGCATGTCAAATATACTTCCAATGGGTGTGTTGATTAGATGGTGGAATCCCTATGTTGCATGCCATTCTGAGCACTTCCGCTGAGGCATCCATCCATACCCCAAACATTCCAATCCTTATGTGCCTCTGGGGCACACAGAAGTAATTTGCCACCATTAGTAAGCGCTGTGAGAATCATATGCTGCCCCGTTGCCTTGGCACGCCACACCTCTGTTTCTTTCTTTACAAGCTTGGGGCCTTTAGGTTCTCCTTGTGAAGTGGCCCCAGGTTGTTTCTGTTTTCCATTCTCCATGCATACATCTCCCTTTGGTTTTCTCGGACTTAGTCACCGAGAGCTGGGTAGAAGCCCCTTACTCCAGGGTCCAGCAGCATCCATGCCTGCACCACTTCCTTGACAGTTTACTGTGGCCCAGGAATTCAGTACCCACCTGAACTCAGTTGTGACTTTTCTCCTGTTCCTTCTGTCAGGTTCCCTTGAAACCCGAGAACCAGGAAGAACCTTTTTTTTTTAATTGCTTATACTCTATGGGAGCTCCTTTTTTCTGTGTCCACGTGTCCACAGTGAAGAATGAGGTGAAGGCAGAATTGCAGTGGAGGGGTTGTAGGGAATCATCACTTCACAACTGTCTCTTAGTGTCCCCAGAGACAAAAGTGAAAACAGAACCTATGGGAAACAACCAGTTTGCCAGGGTCACCTAGTTAGTAGTGGAACAGACTCTAGGCTGTAGATACCCAACGGCGACTGTAGCATCCTTCCGCTTCTGTATTGTTGAGTAGATATTTAAAAATCTCCTACAACTTAAGGCCAACAGCTCAATACAATGTCTTCCAACTGGATTTTAAAAGTCATTCTTATGCTGGTTTGTGGACCGTTCGCCATTGAGTAATTATAATTGGTGCTGAGATTGGTTTTTGACGATTTAGGGTCTCTGCCTTGCATCACCTTCCCCTTTCCTCTTCGAATGTATCCCTGCAGGAGCCCTGGGAGCATACTTCCCTTGAGAGTGGAGGGCGCTGTTTCGGCTGTCACTTCTTTATGCTATTCTACCATACGGTGCGCTACTGCCAGGTGTTACTGGTGAGCCTCACCCCTTTGTGCAACTGTGCTTTGAATTCTTTTGTTTCCTTTCGAAATATTGGATTTTTTTTGTTTCTTCCTTCCCATTCTGTTTGTTTCAGTCAGTTTTTCTGTGTGCTGCAAGTAGCGCCTCTCCCAAGGCTCTCCTCCTAATATCTTATTTCTGTTCTGCCTGGGGCTTAGAAACTAGATAAATAAACCTGCCGATATTATTTGTCAAGTGAGAGTACATAGCCTCAGAGGCAGGGCCTCTGAAGCTTTCCTATGGGAAAGTGCGAGCTCCCCCTCCAACCCTAGGCCTTGGCTGACATCGCTTCGGGCCTCTTTGACTAGGTCCTGCTTCCCAAGGTCTCTGCCAGGCCCCGAGGTTGGCAGACGCCTGCAGAGTGAAAAGGTGAGGAATAACCAACGTTTCCATTTTCTCTTCTTCTTGGCTCAGATGCCGTGAAAATGGTTTTGTATTTGAATAAGGCGTATTAAGGCACAGAGCTATGGACCAGTTCCTTTGCAAACCAAAATGAAAAATAACAACCTTGGAACCACAGAAAACCCTTAGGCCATTTGACTGTTTTAAGATGCAAACTGTAATGCTGACCTTGGGGGATTTTTGAACCACAGCCGTCAGTTTAAACAAAGATCCAAAACTAATTAAGCATTTGTTGGTTGGATGGGGCATGAGTACGAGAACGGGTTGGACAACTTTTAAAAGTTAATGACAGTTCCCCAGAAAGCAAATAGGAGGTCTAATATTGCGTCCACATGGCCTCTAAGACCAGCTGCAGGGTCTGGTTTTAGCCTTTTCTTCTTCTTACGGAAAATGGTTTTCTGCCCACGGATACGCTGTAATTTGTGAAGCTAATTTCCCTGGACTCTCTCCTTTCTTCCGGCTCTTCTCCTAGTCTTCTTTCTCTCTGTTGTCACTACAGTTTATAGCCTGGCTAGTTTACTCTCACTGTCCCATCTGAAGCTTCAGTAAACATTGTCAGCATCTTGGCCTTTAGAAAATCTTGACTATCGTGATTAATTTCTGGATCATTGATAAAAATACCAAATTTTCCTGTCTTAAAGGTGCCAAATATACATACATCACATCATATATGCACAGCAGTATAGAAGAAGCATCTGTGTGTAAATTAGAGTCAGGCACAGAGCCTGGGTCAGGCCAAGTGTGCAGGACCAGCAGGGAAGTGGCCAGTGGGTAGCACATGGCAGCGGGAAGGAGCTCCATCTTGATTCTGATAGAGCTGGGTGACAGTGAGCTACACAATACGATTCCTATTTTAGAAAGAGCCCTCTAGAGGCAATACCTCTATTGCCTTGTGGGGGCGAAAGCTACAGCTGAAGGTCCACATTCAGCTCACATCCAGGGCTATGAGTCTACAGAGCGGAGCACAAGATAAGCCAGAGCAAGAGACATTTAAGTGAGGGACTCAGAATTTGGTAGTGGTGATGATGGTGAGCCATTAAGCTGGGCTATATGCAGTTACCGAGTATTCCGTTCTCCTTAGCACTGGTTACCTCTGAGAATTAGCGTATGAAGCGAGGCACCCCATCCTGGCATTTTATATAGACTTTGTTTTTGTGATCTTCCCTGTCTCCCTGGCCCCTCCTGCTGCTCTCCCATTCCACCTTCATGTGCGGAGGGAGAGAAGACCTATTGGCGAAGGAGAGAGTGATTAAAGATACCGTAAGCAGTACATTTACTGCTCTTAGTATTTTTGATATCTATGTTTGTTATATTTTTATATCAGTCAAACTAATATATCAACATCATTTGAGAAGTTGGTGTAGTACTAGGCTCATAAAAACAGTTCCATACTAAGCATTTGCCCCCCTCCTGTTGCTTCCTGCCTTCCATAGATAGCTGCTTTTCAAAAGGTTAGCTGTCACAATTTATACATAACTTTATATTTATATATAATTTTGTATTTCTACAGCATGTGCTATTGCTGCTAGCTTTTTTTTCATTCTTCTCTCTCTCTCTTTTTTCCCCTAGGGACATTGTTGAGGCAGGGTCTCATTGGCAGCTCGAGCTGGCCTTGACTTCACCATCTTCCTGAGTAGCTTGGCTTCTCCACTTCTCCAGTGCTGGGCTTGCAGGTGCACACCACCACAGGCTGACACTGCTCGCTTCCCCCTTCTCCCTGCAGCAGGCAGACTCTTTTGCTCTCCCACTGTGGAGTTTGGCCATTTGTTGTCTTTGCTAGAGCCCACCCCATTTCCTCCAGTGCACAGACTTTCTTACCTTTCTAATACAGTGAATTCGAATTCTTTGTGTTTGAAGTGCTATACTTAGACAGATGTTATGGGGGAACATCACATTTCTCAACTAAATGCTTTTCCTTCTGGAGCAGTGCCTGCGAAGGGTTTCTCCTGTTTTTTTTTATGTGCACATGATTGATTTGTCAGGAAGACAAGCATTAACCGTCTTCTGAATGCATCTAGGCACATCAGGTAATCATTCCTGTTCTTTCTTTGAGCGGTTTCGCTTGAGCCTTTGGTCTCAGTCAGGCTTGAATGTTCTCTGATCTGCTCCTCAGTTCGCTCTGCCTGCTATCTGAAGTCATGTGTTGATTTTTTGATCTACTGGTAAGGTAGGAGATGTGGGAAGTGTGTGTGATGTGTGTCTGTTTCTGTGTCTGTGTGTGTGGGTTGTGTATATGTGTGTTAGATTTTCACATCTGAAAATTTCATTATTTGGTCTCCCTTAAAATAATAGCTTCGCTGGTGGTAGAATCCAACCTAGGCTGTAAATTCCTTTACTCGGAATTTTGGACTTGTAGTTCTGTCTTCTGGTATCTGTGGCTGCAGGTATGAAATTTACTAATGTTGCAGGGGAGGTCTTGTCCCTTCTCTGGTGTTGGAGAGGAGGTATGTGGTTGCACAGCGGGGTTAGGGGAGCAGGCTGGTTTTGGTCTTGGTTGCCCATTCATTCTTGGCACTTGGGGTCTCTAGTTCCTTCCTGAGGTTTTGCACGAGGAACTATATGGCTTGCTTTCCTTCTGGCTTTTCATTCTTTTGTAAGAGTTGATTACTTTTCAGAGATGTCGCTAAAATAATAAGATAATATTTACATGACACTCTCTTGTCAGCTTAGCCATGTTTGTCGTTATTTTTAATGGGCCCTTTTGTTTATCCATTTATACTCTGGTGCCTCGCTACATGCATTGCAAGAGTCAGTCTCAAAAATAAATAACCGCCTGTAGAATTCATCTTGAGGTTCTTATTAAATCACATCCAAAGCAAACTCCCCTTCTTGCATTTGTTCACACCTGGGAAACACGGTCTTCGCGCAGTTAAAACGGCTAAGGGCACTTGTTTCTTCTGCGCATGCGTCTCCAGATTCTCTCTTAGTGGAGAAAATACTGAGCATGAGCCTAGGATGCTAGAAATTAGCCCTGAACTTGTTCACAGGATACAGCAGCTCTGGGACTTTTTTTTTAAATTTTGTCTCAAAACATTTAATCCCTTGAATTGTAAAAATATCTAGTTGGTATTCAGAGAAAAGTTAAATTTGTTTAAAGTATACTCTCTCCAGTTTTCTGGTCCACAGGGAATATTTTTTAGATTTTATCATTGATTACGATCTACTAATTTTAATTTAGAATTTATTTTTTCTTTTTAAAGTATTGAGCCTTTGCGTACAGGGCAAACTCGACCACTGAGTTACCTCCCCCACATGTGGTTTTCCCCTTTACCTTGTTCCTTAAACAATCTCTAAATTTTATAATTTCACTGCTGCGTGAAAAAGTGTGACCGTGCAGAAAGTGAGGTATTTTGATTGTTCTTAGGGTGTACGTTAACAGTTACTGCCACTGTTACCCTACTCCTTTCTGGATGCTAAACCATTAGCTTGTGTCTTCTTGCTTCAATCTCTAGCCAGGAAAAGCAAGAGCAATTCTCAGAGATATACTTGTCAATTGTAATACTGCGAAGACAAATCCTTAAAAACATAACATTATAAATATATTCAGAGTTGAGAAGCAGAATAATCCTGAAAAGCAAAGAACAACAAAAACGCAAATAAAAATGATAACGTTCACATTGTCTTGCATTTTATTTTAGATTTGAATTTTCAGCTCTTTCCAGCACTTCACAACCAAGCCTGGCTGTTTTGTTTTTGTGTTGCTCTTTTGCTACAGTGTTACGATCGGGAATCATAGGATCTTGAGTTTATAGGGTACAGAGATCAGCTCTGGTTTATCTTTAAGAACTGCCTTGGTGCCAGGTTGAAATGAATGTTTTGTTTCCTAGAACTTTCTGCTATATTGGTAATAAAGGCACGCAGTATCCTGTTCTCAATTTTTGTTTTTCTAATTGCTAACCCTGGTTAATTCATCGTGGCTCATGTGCACAAAAGGATCCCCAAAGACTTTAAACAGGAATAAGACTTCGGATTCCCAAGAAATAGAAACCATTCAGAAGCACTAGTGTGACACTTTCTACCTCCTAGTTTTTGTTCGTGGGCATTGAGAAGGGTCTGTGCTACACAATCACTAGGCTATGCCTTTTCAGCTTTGCACACCTCTCTTAACTTTACCTGGTTGGTTTGTTTTAATGTGCAAAATGAAAATGATAGTGGCCACTACCAAGTGTGTTTATCGTGGAGACAAAGATGAAATACTCATGACATGTTCACTTAGGTCTTGCCATACAGGGTGCTCAATACTTGATAGCGTTCATAGCCCATAGTATCATAGTATATTCTCTCTCTCTCTCTCTCTCTCTCTCTCTCTCTCTCTCTCTCTCTCTCTCTCTCTCGTCAAGCATCTAGCCTTTGGAGATGAATTAGACTTTTTGTAACTAGCAAATATCACTTATGACAATTACTTATTAATAAAAATAAAATGGGTGGACGCTATGAAGTAAAATGTCCTGGCGTCAGAAACCCAGGTGTAGCAATTAAGAAGAAAGACATTTTATTTTGTGTGAGTATTGAAAGGACCTTGAAAATAATCACAAAAGACATTTCAGAACCTGTAGGAGTGTAGGCATCCTACAAAGGACTTCCTCAAAGAAGCTGGTAACCTTGAAAATGCAAAGCAGAATGATCAACTCCCTAACTCTCTGGAATGGCAACCAAGAGAGTCTCAATACTCATGAGAAGAAGATTTAGGGAATTCTTTCCTATCATCTGATTTTTCCTGATATTTCTAGACAAATCTGAATTCCAGTTTATTGAAATTGAGACCTCCCCTATATTTAAAAAATATTTAAAATGTTTTTAAATTATTAAAGTAATTTAATTAATTACTTTAATTAATATTTCTCTTTAGGGTAACCCTTGAATAATGAAGAACAGAAACTATTAAGGAATGTTCTTTGAGGCCTATTTCTGATATTCATGTCTTCGGGTAGGCCATGACCAGCATGTACCTAAATCTTCATGCCTTACTCCTAGTAAAACTTTTTTATAGCCAGACAAGCATTATTTTTAACAAGAAATTGATTGGGTCTGTG
Source organism: Microtus pennsylvanicus (assembly GCF_037038515.1). NCBI lineage: Eukaryota > Metazoa > Chordata > Mammalia > Rodentia > Cricetidae > Microtus > Microtus pennsylvanicus. Next base: position 54,022,252 of record NC_134592.1, on the reverse strand, counting down.
CTGAGTACAAGATAAGGTCTAAATTTAAACCACATATAGCACCTAATAGAGTATGACCCTCATAATTTGACATTCTCAGCTGCATCTTTATCTTGTCTTTTGCCTTCCCTTAGTAGTTCTGTAAACCAGCCAGGGCTACATAACAAAAGAACTCCCAAAGCTTAGCGGCTTTAAATAGTAGATCTCACATCCGTAGATTGGCTGGTGTCCTAGTTAGCTACTGCTGCTGTGATGAGATTCACTGACAGAAAACACCTTAGGGGAGAAAGGGTTTATTTCAGCTGACAGTTGCACTTTGTGATCTTGGGGGAGTCAAGGCAGGCACTCAGATAATGGTCACATCACATTCACAGCCGAGAGCAGAGAGACGTGAGAGAATAGTTGCTGAATACTCTCTAGTATTCCATTTCTCCAGGCTCAGAGATTTCAGAGCTTCTTTCCTAGGGAATGGTGCCGCCCACAATGGATTGGGTCTTTCCAGATCAGTTAGCACAAGCAAAACAATTCCTTGAGGACACACCCACAGGCCAACCCAGTTAGATAACTGAGACTCTTTTCCCACATAATTCTTCGTTCTGTCAAGTTGATAATTAAAGCTAAGCCTCATAGTTGGTATCAGCTGGTTTAGACTGACTGTGCTTTCTCGTGCATCTCTTGCTCACTTCTCTTATTTATATCACTTGTTCCAGGAGGGAAACATATATGAATGTTCCTAATCAGATGTCCCAGAGAGGTTTATTAAACAAACCTGATCCAGTTATAGTTTGAATGTTTCCTCATAAAATTTATCCTGATTACAGTTTCCCCTCCCTCTACTTCTCCCAGTTCGTCCCTGCCTCTTCTCCGATCTAGATCCACTCCTTTTCGGTCTCTCATTAGAAAAGAGCAGGTTTCTAAGAGTTAACAATGAAACATAACAAAATAAAATATAATAGGATAAAACAAAAACCATCACTGAAGCTGGACAAAGAAAATTACAGAAAGAAAAAAGCACTAAGAGAAGCCACAAAAGTCAGGGACCTACTTGCTCATACACTCAGGAAACCCATAAAATACTAAGATGAAAGCTTTATATATACACAGAGGTCCTGGTGGAGACCCATGTACACCCAGACTTGTTCTGCAGTCTCTCTGAGTTTATATGCATCTTGCTTAGCAGTTTCATAGGACTTTGTTCTCTTTATGTCCTCCATCCCCTCTGACATTTATACTCCTTCCACCTCCTCTTGTTTAGGTTTCCTAAGCTCTGAGGGATGGGATTTGATGGAGACATCTCCCTTCTAGAGCTGTGTGTTCCAAGGTCTCTTTCCCTCTCCCTCTCTGTCTGTCTGTCTCTCTCTCTATATATACTGTCCACAAAGAAAGTAAACTCCAAGTGGAGTTTGTTTGATGCCCATAGTCTTCTCTGAAGTATATTGGTGCTTCCAGAAACAGACATGTCTCATTTTTATATATATAAAAAAGAACTGCATGTTATTAAAATATCTTAAATGCCATATTGTGCAGATCTCTGCTGTGTTTGAAGATTGTTTGTTTATCTAAAATATATTTGTTTGACCTTGAAAATATATCTTATATGACTACAAGTTTGATTGTAATAGGTAACTAACCTTCATTTAATTATTATCCCAAATACTTGGAAATAATAACTTTCAAGGACTAGAAATTTGCATTACATTGTTAAATGAACTGTGTAAGTATAATATCTTGAATAAGATTAGAAACATATGTATAGTTCTACAAAAATAATCTTAAATTTGTATCAATATACAAAAATCCACACCAAAATAAAATATTTAAAACTAGTAGTTGCTTATTTGGTTTACATGTAGATTCAATAGTCCACCTTTTTATCCTATCATATCTATATACCCCCTTCTTTTTTAGGATATATCTCTGAATCTAATCTCCTTTGTTCAACTTTTTCCCTGACCATTACCAATAACAATTTATAGCCACCCTAAACGATGACAAATATTCATAACCCTTTGGACAACCAAAAACCACCCTCCCCACCTCTTGGGAATGTGAGCATCATGTTCTTAAATTTACTTCCTAGGAGTGATGGCATCTTTAGGGGATTCTGAAGAGAAAAAAAATGGGTTAATTGTCAAGTTCTGGGAGAAGTAGCTGTATCATTTGTTGTTCAAACTCTGAATAATGGGAAAATGTAGGGCTTGTCTCAAGTCTTGGCTAGAGTTCTGTGAGGCTAGAGCATCTCAGTTAGCAGCCTTGAAATGGTCCCGAGCAGTTTGTAATCCACAGCTGATCTTTAGGTAATGTTTTTGGCTTAGTGGTGTTAACGTAGTCCTGGTGGAATTGTTATTATGGGGACCCATCATCCTTTTGGAGACTTCAAAGGTTGTTGTTAGACATGGTAATGGTTCACTGCTGGAAACTTCAACATTTTAAATGTCATATGCAACAGATCTCAAACAGGTTAAAGGATCAGTATTTTGGTGTGAGAGGGCCTTCTGTCTATGTGTTGCTTTCATTGGTTAATGAATAAAGAAACTTGTTGTAATAGGAGCGGTGGGCTGGGCTGCATCCCGCCACCCGGCTAGTGTATGCCCTGAAATAATTACATGGAAACTGTATTCTTTTAAACACTGCCTGGCCCATTAGTTCCAGCCTCTTATTGGCTAGCTCTTACATATCGATCTAACCCATTTCTAATATCCCTGTAACACCACGAGGTGTCTTACCAGGGAAGATCTTAACCCGCGTCTGTGTCCGGTAGGAGAATCATGGCGACTCTCTGACTCAGCTTCTTTCTCCCAGCATTCTGTACTGTTTACTCTGCCTACCTAATTTTACGTGCTATTAAAGGGCCAAGGCAGTTTCTTTATTTAACCAATGAAACAACAGATAGAAAGATGACCCTCCTCCATCAGAAACTGCCTTGGCCAGTTGATAGGGCAGAACTTAGGTAGGTGGGGAAAACTAGGTGGCATGCTGGGAGAAAGGAGGCAGAGTCAGAAAGATGCCATGGATCTGCCAGAGACAGATGCTGGAAATTTTACCTGGTAAGTCACTGCTATGTGGCGATATACAGATTAATAAAATGGGTTAAATTAATATAAGAGTTAGCTAATAAGAAGCTAGAGCGAATGGGCCAAGCAGTGATTTAATTAATACAATTTCTATGTGATTATTTTGTTTCTGAACAGCTGGGACAAACAAGCAGGCCCTCCTTGCAACAATATTTGATATGTATATCCAGAGTACAAAAAACTTAATTCCTAGTTACCTGATAGAGACTCAAACCAAAATCTAATCAGGAATATCCCTTGTATCCATAATCTCTTCAGGACTTTAATCAGGCAGTTTCTGCATCTAATGAGATGATGGTACAGTTTTTTTTCTTTCAGTTTGTTTATATGATGGATTACATTGAATGATTTTCATATGTTGAACCACTCCTGCATCTCTGAGATTAAGTCTTCTTGATCTTTGTGATTTCTTCAGTGTCCGTAGGATGATGATTAGGGAGCATCAGTGCACATTTAACGTGTGAGATTTGTGGATCCTGAAGAGATTTTGCACAATGATGGAGCTCCTTGTACTTTGATAGACATGCTCTTCTTTAGGTTATGGAAGTTTTCTTCTGTAATTTTGTCAAAAATATTTTCTTGGCCTTTGAAATTGGTTTTCTTCTTATTCCTCTATTCCTATTATTCTTAGATTTGATCTTTTCATATTTCCCAGATTTCCCTGATGTGTGGTGTCAGGACTTTTCAGATTTAACATCATCTTTGGTCAATGTAACCATTTTTTGTATCTTCAGTGCCTGTGATTCTCTCTTCCATCACTTATATTCTATCAGTGAAGCTGATAGCTCCTGTTTGAATCTTAAGTTTTTCATTTCCAGGATGCTCTCAGTTTGGGTTTTCTTTATTGATTCTACTTCCTTTTTAGGTCTTGAATAGTTTTATCCATTTCTACTGACTGTTATATATTTTATATATAGATTATATATAGAGTTTATATATATATATATAGTTTATATATAGTTTATATATAACTGACTGTTATATATTTTTCTGGATTACTTTAGCATTTCTTTAAGGGTTGTATTCATTTCCTTTTTAAGGAACTCCATCATCTTCATATAGTTGGTTTTAAGGTCTTATTGTTGATTGTGTCCTTACACTGGTATCTAGGCAACTGGGATTCAGGTGATTATAGGTCTAGGTGCTTATTTCTGTTTTTTTTTTTTTTTTGTGTGTGTGTGTGTATGTTTTGTTCCTGTTTTTCTGGGTTTCTATTTCTTTTCTGTGTTTTAGGAGAGTGTGATGGCTGTGTCTTATCTAGTAGGAAATTTCCTGTGGACCTGATACATATGAAAGTTCAAGGTAAAGTGTGCTTCTGGTTATTGCAAGCTGACGCTTAGGAAAGGGCATAGGTTAGGGATCTGAGGGTTTCAGAGGAGCAAGAGAAGAGTGTCCAATCAGGATCTGTCTCCTTGGTATGGGATAGACTATGAAGAGAGTTCACCCCAGAGGGTTGCTATAGTGATGGGGACAAGATGGGGTTTGAATATGGAGGAGCAGAAGGAGAGGTGGGGATCTGCAGGCCACCTACCTGAGTCCCTAGCAGAAGTGGCTTTTGGGTTAGTAAGGGTTTCCTGCAGGAGTTGGCACCTGGGATAAAGCAAAGAGTGGTAGCAGGGAGGTTAGAATGGGGAGATCTGTGGTATTCACAGGAGATGGGGTAGGGGGTAGGGAAGGCTGCAGTGGGTGTCCTATTACAGAGTTGGGGGTGAGACTGAAGGATTTGGTCTGGGAAAGAGGGAGAGGTGAAGATCTGAAGTCAGTCTACCTGGTTTTCTGGCAGGTTTAATTTATTATTATTATTTTTTAGACCAGTAGTATTTGATTTTACCCTAGGTCCCCGGAGTGTCTGATCTCTGAATCTTGGTCACCTAAACAGTGTCAGGTATGGGTTCCATGTCAAATGTCATTCTTAAGAGCTTTGTGCCTCCATTGCCCTAGTGTATTTTGTAGGCAGAACAGATTATAGATCAAAGATTTGTAGCTGGGTTGGTGTTTATGTTTTTTTTTTGGTATCTGGGAGTATACTTTCCTGTACCAAAGACTCTAGAACTTAGGGGTGAAGCCTCTTTGTAGGCATCCCCACAACTTCTCCATGTTCAGTGAATTGTGTGGGTGTTGCTTCAGCAATGGGGCCTTGCTATAAGTTTGTGGAGAACAACCTACTGTCTTGGCAACAGCCTGGGTTGTTTGGGGGTTTCCATGGGACCCTTTTGGGCAACAAGTCATTAGATAGTATATTATTATTATTTATCTAATCACTGATACATATGTTCCTTTTGGTGATGATGCCCTAAGTGATCAGAATTGTGTTTTCCTTTCTTCTGTTCTTATGAGGATTAAGTGAGGAATTTGCTTTGAAGACCATAAAATCCTGGAAGCAAGATTATTTTTCTTTTACCTTTTCTGCTCCAAATCATTTCGTGTAATTCCTGGACTTGGTAGTTACTCTCTAAATAAATATTTGTTGAATGAAGTAAACAAAATATGCTTGCTTTTAGAACTCTGAATTTTATCTTGGGGCATTTATTTTTGTTACTAAATCTTAGCGAGCTTAAGAGAATGCTTTTATGCATTCTTTTCAAAGTTTATCATCTATTTTCTTAGCTCTATAAGACAAAAGTATGGACAATACGGAATTTAGTGTGCAGGAAGCCAAACTGAGGACTGGTCATTAACTGTTATGGATATTAATTAATATTTACTTTAATTAAGGTAAACACATACATTGCATAAAAATCACACACACACACATACACACACATATATGTAACTGAAAGAATGAGAGAGTTTCTTCATCAGCTTTGTTTAATAAGACCAACAACAATAACAAAAGAATCATGTTTTTGGCATAGGAATATCCTACTTCTAGTAAGCTCTTTAATTCTGAAGATTTTACAAATACTTTAGAAGTCCTATAAGAAATATGCTATTTAAAGATGTATTAGTGATGAAATGTAATGTGATATTAAGTGATACAATTTGAGGGTCTTTAGGTATAGGTCACTGATAAAATGCTAGCCTAGCATGTACAAGGCCCTTGTTACTGTTCCCTGTAGCATGAAACAGCACCAGTTGCTGTTGTTTCCCTCCTGCCTGGTCCCACAATAAACACACAGAAACTATATTATTTGCAATACTGTTTAGCCAATAGCTTAAGCATATTGCTAGCTAGCTCTTATATCTTTGGTTAACCCATTTCTGTTAATCTGTGTATTGCCTCATAGATGTGGCTTACTGTCAAGTTTCGGGCAAGTTTGTCCTCAGCGGCAGCTACATGACATCTCACTGACTCTGCCTTCTTTCTCCCAGCATTCGGTTTAGTCCCCCCCAGCTCTACTCTGTCCTATCACAGGCCTAGGAAGCTTCTTTATTCATTAACCAAAAAAACAACACATATACCGAAGGACTTCCCGCACCAAGCATCAACCATAGAAAAGATTTCAAGATGTATGGATGACTTTGTGAGACAAAGGGCAGGTGAAATATGCACAGCGTATATTACTAACACACGTGCTTATTGTTTTCTCTAGAAATTCTTTCAGCAGCTGGTTCACCTTTTAATGGTGTTTCTAAACAATATCTGTTTTTTTTTTTAAAGAAAATTTTGTGAGGGTAATAATGAAGAAGAAAACATACTCGAAAATAAGGACTATTACAAAATGCTGATGTCATGGGTTCTCTAGGAAATACCTGAAGCTGGTGTTGTAGCTTAGGGCATCTCTTCATTTTTCATTGCTGTGAAATCAATTGCCCCAAAGCTTAGATAGCTTCAAACAGCGGACTTGTGTTATTTCATGCAGGTTTGGGGGGTCAGGAGTCTAGAAGCTGCCTGTCTATATGGTGTGGCCCTACACCATGCACTGGGTCTAGGTCTTGTCTGGGGCCCTTGTCATTTGAAATCTTGGCTGAATCTAAAGGATCTGCTTCCAGGATTCCCCCGTCACAACACAAGCTGTTGGGTGCAGTTCCTCACCAAAGACCTGATGGCATGCCAGATGGCTCTCCCAGGACCAAGTGATCGAAGACAGTCAGGCAGAAGTTGGGAGTTTTATGGTGTAGCCACACATGACCCCTTCTGCCCTTATTAACAGATCACACAGTCAGCTTGCTCACTTAGAGGGGCCTACTCAGGAGTTGGGCGTCCTTGGGGACAGCTTTGAATGCTAGCTCTCAGAAGCCTTTTGGAATAAGATCTACACACGGTATTATAAATCTTTTTGTTCTTTTTGTTGTACATTGGATAGGCGCACCTTGTTTAATTCGAAATTTTCAGATAATATTTTCACATGGTTTTCTAATAGGATATATTTAAAGGGTTAATCATGTTTATTATTTGACTCAGAAGTAGCAAAAAAGGGAAAGATTTTCAGATTTAGTATTATTTGAGAAAAATACAAACATGCTTACTCTTTCCTCTCACGATGTTGAATTCGAGCTCTCTACTATCTCAAAAGTTACTGTGTGGAAATAACTGAATATATATTAATAAGTGAGAAGAAAGAAACATTAAAAAGGCAATTTACTGAATAACTTACACTACCACATTCTGGAAAAGACTAAAGGGTGTTAGAGAGACCATGGTTGGCAAGGTGGAGGGAGAGAGGCGTGCACAAGGAAACTAGAGTTTTCAGGGTACAAACTGAGGAAATCAGAAAGGGAAATGGTTGGTGGCAGAATTTCTAGATAAAACAAAAAGCACGTGTGTTAGTGCTACTCACTGGGCATAGTTCACCTGCCCTTTGTCCTACAGAGTCATCTATAGATCTTGAAGTCTTTCATGTCATTGCTGCTGTTGCTGTTTTGTGCTACTGGGGACAATAACGAGGGCCTTGACCCATAAGATCACCTATACATTTTGAGACAGTCTTGGCAGTGCTGGGAAGGAGATAAAACCGAAGGCCTCACACATCACAGGCAATTCCTCTGCCCTAAGCCGTATCTCCAGCTGGGGAAACTTCTCTTTTATAGAGTACTCTTGACTAAATAAATAAGAGGTATATGAGTTTTCAGAAATGATAGACACACAATTATTTCCACATGGTCCTATATTAAGATATGAAATAAGAACCATGCTTCATTTGTCTCTGCCTTCTCTCCCACTCCAAGGACCCAACTCTTGCCTCAAATTAATTTTTTACTGGCACACTAGAAACAGCTACATTTTCTGTTTTGTATAGTCTTATCTTCATCTTTGTATATAAATTGAATTTATATGGGGATTGAACCTGGAGCCTTGCATAATATTTACGCTTGATTAAATATACTTGTTTTGCAGTCTGAGAAACATTTCTTGTTGATTTTTTTTTCATCTCTAGCTTGACTGCCTCTTCTCAGGGGGAAGGAATCTTAGCTTCTGCTCCTGTACTTCTCAGCATTCCTAACTAAAGTGCTGTTAGCCGTGCTGCTCACATAGCTAACCTGGATGTCACTCCCTGAATACTTGCTACTTAATTCAAAAGGAATGTCATTTCAACATAACAAATGCTGTCGCCTAGAAGACACATTTACTCAAATTTCTTTCTTCCTTTTGTTTTGAAGCAGTTTCTTTTTTCACTAGTATTGCTTCTATAGGATTCTTCGCCCCTGCAAGATCAATGTTAAAATAATTTGATTTCTTATAAGTAGTATTTGTAAATTGTAATAGTATGTATTTATGTAATTTTCATTTTCAGGAAGTTCTGACTTTGCCATTTTCATTTTTTAGTAGTTTTATTATTATTATTTCTTTTATTTTTGAGTCACATTTCTTTAAATGTTCCTGAAAGAGAAAACCCTGGTGGGCTGTCTTTTCTAGTGGGAAGGACAGCGAGTAAAGACAGGAGCTTGCTTAGCCTTAGGCTCTGTCATATTCTTGAAATATTTTTCTGTTTATTTCTTGTACTAGTTTTGTTGACAAGTAACATAACCAATAGCAATGTAGGCCTGACAAGGTTTTATTTCAGCTTACAGAATATAGTCCATCACTGGGAGAAGTCAGTTTGAGAACTCAAGCAGGAACTCGGAGGTGAAATCATGGCTGTTTGCTGGCTAGCTGGCAGCTTAGCTGGTAAGCTTTCTAAAGCAGCTAAGGACTGACTGCCTAGGGAATGGTAGCACCCATAGTTTGCTGGACCCTCCCATATCAATGAACAGTCAAGACAGTTCCCACAGACATGCTTACAGGACCTGGGAAATTTCTCAGCTGGCATTGCTCAGGTGACGCTAGGCTGTGTCAAGTTGCTTGTTTTAAGACACCTCTGTGTCAGATTTTTCCGTCTTGAGCAACCTATTTCATGAAACAAAAACTCAATAGTTTTAACACAGTGTATCTATAATTCTGTAGTAAAGGACACTTACTGAAGAGATATTCCATCTTCCTTGAAATATAGTCAGATTGTGTTTCTAGAATTATTGAATCCTTTGAAAAGGCTTGAGGACTTTGTGGAGCAGATGCCTTGCACAATTATAAATGACTCCTCTAGCAGTTTTGATATTTACATTGATAAAACAGCCACTCAGTTTCTGTTTTATTTGAAATCATGTATTTTTTTTCAGTACTGACAGTTCTATTGAATTTAGGGTCAAATCATACATGATAACGATATAAAATACTTAACTGGGACAAAAGTAAGACGTGGGAAGCCTGAATGCAAAGTGACCCTGACACATTCCTGCGCCTGCAGGTAGAGCCCTGCCAGCCAGCGCCCGCCTTCAGGTTTGTACCTGCAGGGAGCAAGGGATTGTAACGCAAAGCAGGGTATTTTCAAACAGGTGTGGACAAGTACCTATTCAGGGCCACGGACTGCCTTTTCCTCCTTTTTTGAAATCTGAACTTTGTGGTCCTTCACTTGAAGGTAGTTTACTCTGATGGTATACTGATGACATCATAGAAAGGCATATGTTAGCATCAGGCTCTTGACTCACATCATCGAGGACACTGTCATTTAGGAAGACATTGGATATCATGGCAGGAAGTGTGCCCATGGGGTTTACTCCTCACCCCTTCTCTGACAACTGAAAAAGCACCCAGCTAGCTGGCCAGGCCAGAAGATAGCTGCTGCTTGTGTTACTGGCCCATCCGATTGCCTGGAAGGCCCTGTGCTTGCTTGGTTTGCTTTGAAGACATGACATTCTTTGTGCTCAGTGCTTGGGTTTCATTGCCTGTGGCATTTGGGCTCTCTTCATATGGTACTGATTTCCCCCATGCCTTCTTGCTCTGACACTTTAGTAGACCACGTTAGACACTGAAGGAAGCATTTTTCAAACGGATGATAAATGTATTGAGGATCGTGAAGCTGGACTGCTCTCAGCCTCCTATGTTTTCAGATATTTACAGAATTTTAAAGTGTGTTCAGAGGATTTCCACATCTTGTTGTAGATGCAGAAAATTCCCCTGGTTAGATACAGTTTATGACTCAGAGATAATATAAAGTTTATATTATTACATGGAATGCTGGGTGTACTTCTTCATGATTTCTCTTTCGATAGTCATAGCCTCTGATTTCTGATTAATCCCTTTCTTATAATTACATAATTGCATTGTTTCACATTTGGAATTCCAAATACAAAACCAAATGTTGATAGTAATAGTAAGCATCCTTACTTTGATCTTTAGTGTAAATATTAGTTTCTGTTAGCTCTCAGGCATGTTCTGTTGTCATTTGCTGTCTCAGCCTCATCATAAGCACGAGGCATGGATTATTATTATCCCTATGTTATAAAACTGGCCTTGGGACAGATTCAGTAATTGCTTGAGATTCCCTAACTTGAACGGAGTAAAGATTTAACACCCAAAGCAGAGCTCATGTACTCAACAGTTGCTTTACCATACTATCTTCCCTGTTTGATTTCACTTAGACTATGATAATTTATTTGACTTATACCTTCATGATTATTTTTAAAGATAGGATCTCCCTGTGTAATCCAGCCTGGCTTTTAAACTCACTGTGTAGCCTAGACTGGCCTCAGATTCATGATGTTCCTGCTTCAGCACTACCTTGGGGACTGGCTTTATGGGTATGCTATGGCTTAGAAACTAATGCTTTTGTATGTTTGTTCTCTCTTATTTATTTATTTATTGGCAGACAAAGATTTGTTCTGGAGATTGACCATAGGGCCATGGAAATCTTGTGTTTGCTGGGAAAGTGCTTGGAACTGACCTCTGTCTCCATTCCCTTTTCCACCTTTTGATTTTGGGAAAGAGAGGGTCTTAATAAATTACACATACTGTTCTTGAGCTCACTCTGTAGTCCAGAGAAGCCTTCCTATCTTTGTGCCTCAGACTCTCCAGTATTTGGGATTATAGGCGGGCACTGTCTTGTATGGCTATGCTTCTTTCAATGTGTGAAACTTACCCATTACCTTGCATTTGTGTGTTTGTCACTAAAATTTCTATCGATTGTCAATAAAATTATTGTGATCAATAAGTTGTTGATTTAATTTTTTTTTGATACAGGGTCTCACTATGTGGTCTTGTTTGGTCTTACTATGTAGTCCAAGTAGATGAGGCTGTTCTAGAAGACAGAGTGTTTTGTCTGTCTCTGCCTACCAAGTGCTGAGATTAAGGCTTGTGCTAACCATGACTAGCAAAATTATTGCTTTTTATAATATATGTGTTGAAAATATTGAGTGTGAGTTGATCAGGGTTTATTAGTTTAAAAACAAAAATACACTCATTTTTATCAATGAACAATGTATTATTATAGTGACTGTTGCTGTATTAGTGAAAACAAAAAAAAATCTAGAAGTGAACTGTTGAACAATTATCATATTTATATAGTTTTCAAACTTTCATTGCCCTAAAAGACACTTTGCATCATTGGTCATTCTCCATTTTCCGATCTTTGCTCATTCTCCAATCTTTTAGCTGCCCCTTATAGGCTTTCTGTCTCTATGGATTTACCTATTCTGGATATGCCAAGTAAATATATTTATACAATATCTTATTTGTGATATTTGATATTTTTAATTAGCGATGTTTTTCTAAATTGAAAATTTACTGTAAAAAATTGAGAATAAAAACACAAAAAGGTTGACCATATATAAAACCTACGTATCTCCAGTGCACTTCTGTACAGCTAGAATAGCCATTCTAAAGTTGGGGAACTTCACATTGTGTTTTACCCTTTTATTAAAAAACTTTTCTTCATACACTATATTTTGATCATGTTTTTTTTCTCTCTCTCCTAATTCCTTGTCACCTCCCTACCCACTGAACTTTATTTTTTTTTCTCATTCTTCCTTAAACAAACAAGCAAACAAGCAGCAAGAAGCAAAGGCAAAAAGCAACAAAAACATTCCACAAAAATTTTAATAAAAAGTAGTTGGTTACTCCCATAATATCTGTGCCACTATTCCACCAATGTCTCTTGCAGTCATGGTATTGTTTTAGGTCACAGAATTAAGAGCTGAGTAATATTGATGATTACCTTCCTTTTCTGGTAGGATGCAAAGTACCTGCCAGTAGGAGGAAAGCTTCTAGTTAGGCACTAGCTTGACTTCTTGTTTGATGACATAAGTAAGTGTTGTCTTCAATAATAGGGCTTTACCATCAGGTTGTGGAGAGCAACCAATAACCTTGGCAATAACCTGTGATGTTTGGGAGTTTCCATGGGGCCCATTTAGCCAATGACTCAGCAAAATGTAGCCCATTCCTAGCAATGGGATTTTACTTGGTGGCATAAGAGGTCTATGGGAAATGGTGTCTCCTATTATTTGGTGACTTCTTTTAGATTCCTTTCATATATGTACAGATTTTAGGAAGCTTCCACAATAATAGGTTCACATATAACTTTTCAAATGTCCTTTAGTGTTATCTTTTCTTCCCACATATTCCCTCCTTCACCCCTTTCTGCCAATTCCCCTCCATATTTAATTCTAGTTTCTTTCCCCTTTGTATCTTTATAATACTATATTCTATCTCCCCTTCCTTGAAAGAACCACCCCATGACCCAGTCCCTTTCTCGGTACCTAATCCTCTATGGTTATTCAGACTGTAGCACACATTTTGAAAGCTTAAAAGCTAACATCTGCATATAAAAGAAAACATACAATATTTGTCTTGTTGGGTCTGGATTATCTCATTCACAATGATTTGTTTTTCTAGTGCTATCCATTTTTTCTGGGAATTTCATTTTTCTTAACAGCTAATGATGCTCCATTGTGTGAACATATCATTTTCATTACCTGTTATTCAATTGATGGACATTTAGGCTGTTTATAATTCCTGGTTGTTATGAACAAAGCAATAATGAACATGAATGAGGAAGGATCTTTGTAGTCGGGTGTAGAGTCCTTTGGGTAGTATAATGGGATCTTGAGGTACATCTATTTCCAGGAACTGCAATTGCAATAGTCTCTTGGTGGACTTTTTTCCTTTGATGAGTATATAGTATCCTTCCTTTCTCTTCTGATTAGTTTTGGTTTGATTTCAATTTTGTCAGATATTAAAATTGCTACACTTGCTTGGTACTTGCATACTTTTGCTTTCAATACCTCCACATACTCTTTTTTCATGGGGTGATGACTATTCTTGATAGTGAGAATTGTTGCTTCGATACAGCAAAGAGAAGGGTCCTCTTTTTCTAATCCAGTCTATTAGTCTGTATCTTTTTATAGGGTAATTGAAACCAATAACATTGGTAGTTGTCAATGAGCAGCATTCATTGATTCCTGCTATTTTGTTGTTATGAATAAGTTGTTCATTGTGTCAAGGTTACTTCTTGATTAACCTCTTCAGAGTAAAGTTTTCCTTTTAGTCCCTTCTTTAGAGCTGTATTGGTGGATAGAAATTGCTCATCCTCCCTTCCTTGTGAATGTTTTTCTCAGTTGATTGTGATTTATAGTTTTGTTGGCACTTTTGTCTCTCATATTTGTAGAACATCTTTCCAGCCTCTTTTGGTTTTCAGAGTCACCATTTAAAAGTCAGATGTTATTCTTTTGTACCTGCCTTTATATGTGACTTGGTTTTTTAAAATTTTTTTTTAGCTTTGTAGCTTTTAATATCCTTTTGTTATTGTTGAAGTTTTGTTTGTTTATTACACTTAGTGTTGTAGCTGAACTTTTCCTTGGGCTTCCAGCTCATAAATAATGGCATGGAAACTTATTAGTTATGAAAGCTTGACCTTAGCTTAGCCTTGTTTTTAACTAGCTCTTAATTTCTATTAATCTACATTTTGTCAAGCACCATACATCCTGCTTCCCCCCTGTCTCTCTGTATCTCTCACAAGCTTAGATTTATCTCCTTCTTCCTTTCTCTCTGCCCAGAAGTCCCATCTGTATCCCCTGCCTAGCTGTTGGCCATTCAGTTCCTATTACACCAATGTAATCAGAGACTGCACTTTCATTTCCTGTCCACCCCAACCCAAATAATCACACACAAACTATATTAATTACAACTCTGTTTGGACGATGGCTTAGGCGCATTCCTAGTTAGCTCTTACATCTTAAATTAATCCATTTCTGTTAATCCGTTTATCACCATGAGGCTGTGATTTATCAGTAAGGTTTTGATGTCCTCATTTGATGAGCTACACATCTCTTTGACTCTGCCTACTCTCTCTGTATATTGCTGTTCAGAAATCCTGCCTGGCTTTATTCTGCTCTGCCATTGGCCAAAGATGTTTTACTCATCAACCAATAAAAGCAACACATATACAGAAGGACATCTCACATCACACCAAGCATAGCAATACACCTTCACACAGTGTACAAATATTCCCACAACATAGTCTTCTGATTATTATGTATCCTGGGGAGTTTCTTTTCTGATTTGCTCTATTTGGTATGCTGTATATTTCTTGTGCCTTCAGAGGTACCTGCTTATTTAGAGTGGGGAAGTTTTCTTTTATGGTTTTTTTTAAAGTTATTTTCTGTGCCTCTGATGGTTTCTTCCTTGTCTACCTCTATCATTTATAAGTTATGTCTTTTCATAGTGTGCAAGATTTTCTGGATGTTTTGTGTCTGGATGTTTTTAGATTTTACTATTGATTATTGTCTCTCCTTGTAATGACCTTAGCTTATGACCACAGCTAAGCAGAGTGCTGGCTATTACAACCAGCATTATTTATGGTAAAAGTGACTCAGTGCGAGGCAGCAGTGTTTAAAATGTGTTCATATCCCTTTTTGCTTTTGCTTGGATTAAATTTTAGATTTAATTTGTTTCTTGTATAATGCTTTATAATGCCTGATTAAATGGCAAATGGCAGTGTTTTAGAGCAGCCGATGTAATATTAAACAGTTGTATCTTTTTTTTGTTTTTGATGCAGAGTTTCTCTGTAGCTTTGGATTCTGTCCTGGTGTAGTAATGAGGAGCGGCAGGCCGCGGCCTGGCTCCTGGCTCCTGGCTAGCTTTACCCAAAATAATTACATGGAAACTGTATTCATTTAAACACTACCTGGCCCATTATTTCTAGCCTCTTATTGGCTAACTCTCATTAATCTGTATTTCACCATGATGTCGTGGCTTACCGGGAAAGATTCATCATGTCTGACCTGGCCGCTGGCTCCATGGTAGCTCTCTCTGCCTGCCGTCTTTCCCCCAGCATCCTGTTCTGTCTACTCCACCCACCTAATTTTCTGCCCTATCAAATGGCCAACACAGTCTCTTTATTTAACCAATGAAAGTAACACATAGACAGAAGACCCTCCTACACCAGCTCTTGTAGACCAGGGTGGCCTCAGACTCCCAGAGATCTGCCTGCCTTTGCCTCCCAAGTGCTGGGACTAAAGGAGTGCATCACCACTGCCCAGCTATAGCTGTATTATTAAATTTAATCATCTATTTATAACAGTCAACAATCTAAATGTCCATGAAATAGAATAAACATTTTTGGGGGGCATGTGTGTGATGATAGGGTATCACTATAAGGCCTGAATGTGTTGATGGGGTTTCCTGTCCTGCCCAGTTCCCACAATTGTTAAGTCCCAAAGAAATCACACAGAGGTCTACATTGGATATAAACTGATTGGCCTAGTATCTCAAGCTTCTTATTAACTCTTACAACTTATATTAGCCCATTATTCTTATCTGTGTTAGCCACATGGCTCAGTACCTTTTTCAGTGATGCATCACATTTTGCTTCTTCTGTGGTCAGACAAGGACTGCATCCTCTTCCCAGAATTCTCCTGTTCTCATTGAACTGCCTCTACTTCCTGTCTGGTTGTCCTGCCTATACCTCCTGCCTGGATACTGGCCAATCAGCATTTATTTAAAATATAATTGACAGAATACAAACTATTCCCACACCATGAATGGGCTTGAATTCATTATGTAGACCAAGCTGGCATCTAACTCAGAGATCTTTCTGCCTATGTTTCCTAAGTACTGGGTTTACCTAGCCACACAAACATGTTTCATGTGCTTTAAAAAAAAACTTTTCTCATTTACTGAATGTTATTGAGTACTTTATATTTCTCTTAGATTTCTAATTTACTGTTTTAATTGTCTTTGCAATATTAAATAATGCATTTCAGTGATTTTTTTATAAGTTGACATTACTTAATTTTTCTCTTAAGGGTATTTCTTTGATGGAACAAAAGTACCTCAGACAACCTCAGTCACAAACACCTCAGATAAAAGAGGAGAGAGAGTCACAGGAAAATTTGAAGGAACAGCCAGTCACGGTAAAATCTTTACTAAATATCCTCTTTCTTTGTGTTAAAGTAGTAGTGTGTCTCCTATGGACTGAGTATTTGCAGAGAGCTGTTTGATTCTGAAGACATGATGATCGGTTGGTTGCTTTACATGAGAGATTTGAAAATATGACCCCATATATGTGTATATATGGTGAGAACATACATCATTTTAGGATAGCATTCAGAAAACATATAGAACCTTCTCTTTACATGAAGCCCTGAGGCCTGTAAGCAACAAGGGTACCACAAGTGGTAGACCTGCGACACTTACAGATGCTTTTGGTTGGACTGGGTCTTTTGTCCCCTTTGTATGCAAACAGCCTGCCTGAGGCCCATGTGTGTGGTGGTACTAGTAGCCACTTGCCAGTGGTATGTGGATAGACCAACTGACACCTGATGATAGGCGGCTGTGGGCTTAACATGTATCTAGGGTATCTGCCTCAAGGAAATGTTGTGTGATTTCCCTCTCTATACTGTGAGTATGTTTTATTACCATTGGTTAATAAAGAAGCTACTGTGGCTATAGCAGGACAGAATATAGGTAGGCAGGAAAACTAAACTGAATGCAGGGAGAAAGAAGGCGGGGTCAGGGAGATGCCATGTAGCTGCCAAAGAAGAAAGATGCTGGAACCTTGCCAGTACGTCACAGCCTCGTGGCAATACAGAGATGAATAGAAATGGGTTAATTTAACATGTAACAGTTAGCTGGTAATATGCCTAAGCCATTGGCCAAACAGTATTGTAACTGATATAGTTTTTGTGTGATTATTTTGGTCTGGGTAGATGGGAAACAAAGAACAGTCTCCGATTACAAGGTAATACCATCATCAATAGAAATCATCAATAGCTGATGACTTAGTCTGCTCCTGAACTGCTTTAGACAAGGTTGGTAGAAGGGGCAAAGGAGGAACAGTTCTTGTCCAGGAGTGATTTCTTCAGTACCTAGGCCAATAAGACAGCAGTTTGCTACTTTAAGTATTCTAGTAAATGTTAAGTATGTGGTCAATGAAAACTGAAACAATTTCTTTTCCATTATTCATTTGCTCATTAAAAATAGTGATAAAATGCTGAAGATCACAGCCCCACTGGTCAGCCTTAGAGACCAGACCGTGGTGACACACACCTTTAATCCCAGTAGCCACACTAGTTGCCATAGAAACCGGGCGGTGCATGCCTTTAATCCCAGTGGCACATGCCTTTCTTTAATCTCAGACTAGAGAGGATTATAAAATGGGAGGAGACAGCTCTCAGTCACAGTCTTACTCTTGAGATTCCTGGAGGCAATTTTTGCTTTTTGGGTCTTCAGGTAGAACCCCAATTTCTCTAATTGACTTTTTATTAATTGTGCTTCAAATTCAGGACTTGGACTCAGTACCATCATGTTGTTCATTTTTCTTTAATAGCACCAGTCAAACACTGTCTAAAAATTGTTTTATAATAATTATGGTTAATGCTATATTTTTATAAGCTCCTGATCCAGCTATTCTTGTACAACAAAGACACTTGTGTTTGACACTGCATCACAACTTTGATTATATCAAAAAACAAAATGGTATAATCGTACTGTAAAGCCACTCTATATAATTCAAACTTTTATTTATAGATCTATTGTTTGAGGCACTGAGGTATTTAACTCCCAGTGGTCCATAATCCCAAACCCAAATAATCTTTTAAACAATTGACTAATATAGAAACGTGTCTATGAAGACTTTTTTCCCTTGGGATTTAGTGACATAAGGCCAGGGAAAATAATTTGCTGGCTTTCAGGTTTTTCATTAAGTCAATTTGAAGTTTTCTTTTGAAATCTGCAGAAAAAAAAAACAACTTACCAGCTCAGATGACTTTCAGACATACATTGACCTATTCATTCTGTTGCTGCATAGATGAACAGAGTGAAGATCCACAGACCCTGGAAGGACCAGAAAGATGAACTTTCCGTCTTTGTGTTTTCCTCCAGCAAAATACTTACGAGGACCTTCCTGAGGCCGTGTCCAGCATCTTCCAGATTGAACGGGAGGATCTTTTTGATTGGGGAGCCATAGGAGAAGAGAACTTAGTGTTTAAGTCCCAGGAAGCAATAGAAATGGTGCCACTGGAGGACTTCAGCAAGCCCTTGGAAGCGGGTCGTCCCTCATTTGATGTGAAATCAGGCAGGCGGTCAACTGTACAAGTAAGCATAGCAAAACACTACTGTCAGTGTTGGGAACACGTAGAATTGTGCAAAATGGGGATGTGCAGCTGTGAAGAAGTACCCAGGCAAAGGTTGAGGTTGTGCCTCTTGGAAGGAAGGACAGATTTTCAAGGTAAGAGGGCATCTGGGCTCTTCATACGCTGGCCACCGCTTTCTACGTAGCATCTGATGCAAGTCGGGAAGTGTAGTCCCAGGACTAAGCCTGGGTGAGCTTGGTAATGCTTACACATTTGCCTTGTAACTCTGGGGGGGGGGTGCTTCCCTGTTGGGCAAGTGTTTTCCAGAACTTTATGGTTGTTTATGGCTGTTGGTTTGTATCATCTCAATGTCAGTTACTATCCATGAACTTTAACTCTCCATATTGGCCAAACACTTTATTCGTTGTGTCAGTGGTGCCGGAAACCAAGACAGACTGGGAGACCAGGCAACTTATTTTTGTAGCTAATAGATACATCTAGATGAAAGAGGAAGTCAGAGGAAGTCACTTTAGCTACTCAGACACATTCTGGGAGATCTCCAGCAACAAACAGAATCTGCAGGATCCCTGCCTATTGGCCATTCTCCTCCTAGAAACTCTTTGCAAGAATAGGGCCTAATAGTGTTCTGAGGTAAGTCATTATCAACAGCAGAGAAAAGTGCATAGATGTGATAGCAACTTGGTGAAAAAATGCCAGATACAACAGTAACAGGAATGGGTAGCTTTCTAGAAGAGCAATTAACAGCCTATAAAATAATGTGTCCCAAGATCGCAAATGGAAGAAAGTTTAAGAGCCGTGAGAGTCTCTAAACCCAAATCTACAATTATGACTGATTCTCCAGCATTCTGAAAACACATGAAAGACAAAATGCATATCACAAATAACTAGGAAAGTGGCCTGTGGCTGTTGAAAGTTACCTCAGAAGGGCTGAGATTCAGGCGTTGAGACCCCTGTAGGATTAAGAACAAAAAATAGGTGATTTTTATGTTATTTTGGTGCAGAGGTAGAGATAGGGGGAGAAAGACAACCCTGTCATCATGGATAAATAAAGTAATGACAGCAGACGACAGAGCTTCCTAAGTTTAGTTTTGGGGAAAAAAAGATTGAGGTTTTTAAATAAACAGACGTATGACAGAGAAAGGGAAGCCGATGAACCCCTGCATCTCTTAAAATCTGACAAGTGGTCTTTAGTTTAGAAAGAAGATTTTTTTTTTCTAAAACCTGAACCCTGAGATTTGTGAGAGATTTTGAGCATTAATTCTGTTTGAGCAGGTTGGCTCAGGTCGGTGCTTTCCACCTGCGGTGGCGTTGAATGGCAGACTACTGCTGGTCACTGTTAAATGACAGAGACCCAGAGCCTGCTTTGGGATTCAGAAGGTGAGATGGGCAACTGCAGAAACTCTAGGCTCTGAGGGCAACGACCTTGATTTCTGCAATCTCTGTGCTCCTCCGGTCTTGTAGGACACTTAAGAATGATTAAATAGCTTATTAAAAACTTTGTGCCTCAACCCTTCTAATAGGAAGAGATAATTCTTTGAACATGGATTCCGTAGGGATGAACACGGAAGACCAACCTTCTCTCTTCTCTTAGAATTTTATTAGATGGAGTATCAAAAGAAAAAAAAATAGCTAGGTATGTTGCTTACCGCGAGCTCCATGGATAGGCCACAGGGCTCTGTGCCCAGATTTTTCTAGTCATATGAGCTGGGCCTAATTACCAAACTGCCTGTGTTGATGGATAATGACAGTGCCACCTTGTTGACAGAGGCTGCTCATTCGTTCCCTGCTGCCCAGACCCAAAATAAACACACAGATACTTTATTATTTGCAGTACTGTTTGGCCAATAGCTTAAGTGTCTTTCTAGCTAGCTCTTATATCTTAAATTAACCCATTACTATGTGTATTACCACATGGCTATGGCTTGCCAGGCAAAGTTCCGGTGTCTGTCTCCTGAGGCAGCTACATGGCATCTCACTGACTCTGCCTACTTTCTCCCAGCATTCAATTTAGTTTTCCTGCTTAGCTCTATTCTGCCTTATCACAGGCCAAAGCAGCTTCTTTATTCAGTAACCAATAAAAGCAGTGCATCTACTGGACTTCCCACACTATTTCCCCTTTTCTATCTAAATAAAAGGGAAGGTTTTAACTTTAACATAGTAAAATTGCATATAAAAAACAGGTATCAAGCAAGATTTACAATTACAATATTTATATATCTACTTTATCTTTTATCATAACTAAGGAAAACTATAATTATAGCTATTTGTTTTTCAACTCCATCAAAGACCCCAGGAGGATGCACTATTACCCATGTTAACAGGAAGTGCATTGTAAGCAACTTCTAAAACTCTAGAAATGACAGAGACATCTCGCTGCCTGGACAGTCATTCAAAGTTCTTCTGTACTGTTGGGGCATCCATCTTTAGCCTACAGGCCCATAGTTTCAGGCAGACTTTTCCACGAAGCAGGATATTTCAAACACGTCCGCCAACACGACCTTGCTATGACAGGGATGCTATGCAGATGTGGTATAGAAGGCACTTAACATCTGGCATACAGACATCTTAGTACGATTAGTGATTATTATTTGCTATGCTCCTGAGAGTGTTGCTGGTGAGATTATGTTAGAAATACTGACTAGATTTGTACCGAGTCAAGCATTATATTGTACATGATTAGTGTGTGATCTACGGTTGTGTCCAGTTTAGCAGACTCCTCGATAATGTGGACGAGAATATGGGAGATTTACTGATTGGGTTCAGTGATAATGTCTAAAATTTTGGTGCTTAGAGGTCAGATTAAACTTAACAGGCATGAAGATTTATGTTACATTTTGCCTTTGGGTCTACCGAAGTATGGGAGGATTTAATAGCAAATGTGAATGACCTCAGAACTTTAAATTATAATGTCATTTTGTGATAGGGAAGACAGATACAGTGGCAGTTTACATAGGAAGATCACCTTTCAGTTGGTTGATCTGATTATATCATATGTCAAACATTGTGTTCATATCTGAGCATCCACCCACAGGAGGGTCCCTGACAAATTGGACTGAAGGAGGAATGAAAAAGCCACCACTTCAAATCCATCCCATGTAAGGGACAGTTGAATGGGCCAACATTGTTTATCCGGGGGGAAAGCTGACTGGCCCAAGGCAATACATATAGTCATGTATGCAGCTGTCTGTCAAATGGAAAGGAACTAGATTGTATTTATGGTTCCTGGGGTTTGGATTTAGACTGGTAGATGAAAGTCGTTCTACTCAGGAATAAAGAAATAAAACAGAAATGTCAGTAAATGAAAGTGTTTGGAAAAGAAAATGGCTGACTCTGTATGGATCTATGTTCACTGTTCCTGACCTTGTTCATTCAGATGACCAAGATAGGTGGAGATGCTGTAGGCAGAGTTCAGGTATGAACTGCAGGAGAGAATGAAATGTTCTCCCTTTGTGTTTTTCTAACTCCTTACCTAAGAAGTAAGCCCAAAGCCTGCAGCTAACATGTAACATGTGAGCTCCCTTTATCTAGTCAGTTCCTACTTTTCTAGCTATACCTTTACCTTTGCAGGGAAAACCTCCCCACTTCCTCCTTCAGCTCAAAACAAAACAAAACCACACAGCAATCAATCCAAGAAGAAAACCCTGTATGTGAATTATTACCACCATATATTCTGAGAACATGGTGATTAATGGAGGGGGAAAACATCAGGCAAGAAGAATATCAGGGGAGACAGTCAGGATGCAATCCCCATAACTCACACGAATGCCAGGAGCGTGCTGTCGCATGCTTTTAATGCCAGCTTCAGATGGTGGAGACAGGGATCCCTGGAGCAAGCCGGCTAGCAAGACTAACTGAAATGGTGAGCTGTGAGTTCAACTGAGAACTGTCCTCCCAGTGACTAAGGTGGAGAGAGAGAGATGGGGGATGCTCTCAGTACCAGTCGTGGACCTCCACATGCACACAAACACATGTGAGCACATATATGTGCACACACATACCATACATGAAGAAAAAACGAAGAGTAGACGGGGCTGGGACACAGCTGAGTGGTAGAGTGTTTGCTTAGCATGCCTGAGACCCTGGGTTCATCTAGTGTTTTTCTTTAGTAATTTAAGGTCAGAAATGCAAAAGATTACAAGAAAATATGATGCTAACATTTTTATTTTTGATAATGTATGTCCATAAAATTAAGAATGGCTTTAGGAATAGTAACTTATCTTTAGTATTTATATTCTGATATACACACGGAAACCGGGAGTTTATGTAGGAGACATAGTATTAAATATGAGAGAAAGCTCTAACTCTTCATATTCTGGTTTTCCTTAATGGCATGCCTTCTGTGTTTTTAAAGGTGAGATCTCCAGATTTATTGCAAATCAGAGGAAGAGAAGTCAAAGGATCACAAAAAAGAAAATCAGTTGTTAAGTCATTGAAACCAAGAAAGACTGTAAAATCTCAGGAGGATAAAAAACTAATTAAAAAGTAACTTCCTTAAGTTTATATATTTTCTGTTTTCTTTTTAAATATTTATTATTATTTTACATGTATGAGTATTTGCTTGCATACATGTATGAGCAACAAATGCATTCCTGGTGTCTGGGCCAGAAGACGGCATTGGATCTCTTGGAACTAGAGTTAAAGATGGCGTGGGTTCTGGGGATCCAAGTGCCCTTAGCTATTGAGCTGTCTCCATGCCCCCCACACCCCTTACTTATCCAGAGATAAGTGGCTTGATATGTGAAAACGTATTGTTGGGAGGAAAACTTAATGTCTCCTCATGTAGTGTAGAGATCCAGGTGGAAACTTCTCAAAGGAAGAACTGGTGGCAGGCTCCCTGGTCGGGGTGCACGTGTATCCTCCACACTCCCTGTTTCTGGTTCTGAGGAGTAGTTCTCTAACCTGGGATCAAGCGTGGTAGAGATCGTGGATTTGGTCTTGGTTTGATTAACTAACTGCTATACTTTATTCTTTAATTTTATCATGATAAAAGAAAGACCTCACTTGACATGGTCATAGGCTCATCAACTTAGTAGTTTCAGTTTCTCTCGAGTGTCCATTCATGTCCTCTCCACTGTCCCCGCTGTATCTTTAATGAGGTTTCTTTCATTATTATTGAGAATTTATTATCATACAGTATATTTTTAAAATACAGTATATGTTTTTCTGTCCCTCAGTTTGTTCCCAGATCCTTCCCACCTCTCCCTCTCTACCCACACAATTTTATATTCTCTCTCTCTCTCTAAAAAACAAAGGAAGAGATGAACAAATCCCAAAACAAAGACAAGAAACACACACACACACACATCACCTCACAAAAACAGAAACCAACAATCAAAAGACCAATGAGGCAAAAATTGTCCAAACAAAGCAAAATGAGACAAAAGTCTACAACAACCCCATTTAATGGGGTTTCTTACCACACACGAATGTAGCCTGAGTTTGACTGGTGGCACTTCAGATCACAGTTCAGCTCTTGCCACTCATCCTTGTTGAAACTGGTTTTCTCTTCATTTCACCACTGGCGTTTTATGGGCTGCTTTATTCTAGATTATATCCTTCATCTAACTCTTTACGGAGGTTTAAAGAAACTTTAATTATTGGCTCTTGTTGTTGCTTAGGAAACTGGGAAGGCCTGGCCATGGAAGACGACCTGTTTGATTTTCCTTTAACTGCTGGCTTGAACTTTGTAAATGGACATTACTCACCATTTAGGAGTTGAGAGTAGATTCATGGGTAGAGAATTCCCCAGCTGATGAAACAGTGAAATTGGCATCTAAGTGACCCTGTGCATGCCATTGCTTATCTGCATTGCTTTAAGCTCATTTAGTTAGCAAGATTATGTATTAAAACAAACAGTGACAGCGGGCAACAAGTATTTTACCTTCAATAAATAGTTACTGTCAGATTACCAATGAAGCAGAAACTTCTTGATTTTTCTTTTTGTCCCTAAAAATCTTTGCATTTAGTGCATTAAGCAAAGTAGTGCGGCCACACACAGAGTCAGGGTCTTTTTTTTTTTTTTTAAATGTCTTAGCGTTTCAAAGAATGACAAATAGTCCCGCTTAAAGAGAGTGTGCTGTAAAAACACAAAGGCTTTCTTGAGAATGCCAAAAATATTTGCAGATCTTATTGATATATATTTGTTATTTTAATTCACGATAGCTAATTTTCAGAAACCCTCATAACAGAGAAACTAGACTGAAGTCCGGGGGAAGAAATATAGGGCATTTAAAGAATTTATTTTATACAAGAGAATCTTGGAAAAATATTGCTGAAAGTCCTTAATACACTGCTCCTTTGTGTTTAGCCAATCTATCTTTTCTCACCAGTGACTAACGCACAAAGTCAGAGATTGCCCTGAGAACTCAGTTCCGCATTGCAGCATATTGCTGTTTAGCTGAGTATACCAAGGAAGGTTTGTTTGCTAATCCGTGCTGTTAAAATGACGGGAACATCAGAATTCAGATAGTGGCAATACTTTTTTTTTTTTTAAAGTAAAACAAAACAAAACAAACAACACACCACAATGAGTGGCATAATCTGAGGCACACTCTACTAGCCAGGACCTGTCTGAAACAGGATGATGGCTCAAGTAAGCTTGACATGGGAGCTTACCTTTCTGTTCCTTTCCCTGCTCCTCCCCCCCTGCATCTCTACTTCCCCCCTTCTCTCCGTTTTCTAGTAAGGGAGAACCCATAGCCCTGCATTCCTGGTCATTGCTTGTCACGCTCCCAGTTAGGTTTCCTATCTCAGACATTTCGCTGACTTCAGATGTACCTCTTCTCCTCCCTCACAGTGTTCACAAATATCATACCCTGTCCTTATGGACTCTATGCTATTTTGGAAAAGTTATAGACTGCTTTGTGTGTGGTTGAATAATGTACATGTATGCCTAGCTATAGGCTAAATGCTGTATATGCAATTCAGTAACAGTAAAAATAAAATGAGAAATTCTAAAGCCCTAGAATATCCAATATCCATTTTATTTTTTAAAAAATCCCCAGTTATCATAAATTTAAAATCTCAAAAAATTTTATTCCATCCTTTTTTTCTAAAGGTTTTTTAGAGAAATTGATAATATAACTTGCAAGCTCAAGAACTAAGCTTCTGCCCCTTCCCCTGTCCACTCCAAAATCTATATTCTTTCTACTGTGCTGCTAGTTGGTGTTTTCTAGACACATGAGCCAGTATATAGATCAGCACTGGCCACTGGGAAAGGACCAAAGAAACAGACAAAAAAAAAAAAAACCCCAAACAAACCAGGGCTAGTACAATGCATGGAGAGAGAGATTTATAAAATACAGACCCCCTTCCATAATCAAGGGGGCTAGGGAATAAAGCAGAAAGTGAAGGAAAGAAAAAAAAAGAACTTGTCAGAGGCATCTGTCATCAAGGTATTGTCTGAAGGATGTTTAGACATGAACGGAAGGGCAGACAGCAATCTGTCTTTGTGTGATGTCCTTCAAGCTGATAGCAGTTGACATCTGTTACGCAAGAAACTGGTCTAAATGCATTTACTCTTCTTAAGTCAAGACCTATGGTCAAATGAGAACTTTACAAGTATTTAAAAGCAGGGAGCACAATCCAAGAACTACACTCTTAACATGGGTGCTGGAAGCCAGGAAGGATGCCGTTAAACTTAGAGATGTCAGACAGATGTAGTAAGCAACAGAGAACAGCTGTGCCGAGTAAAGGGAGCAAAGATGGATCTGCAAATGAGAAAAGACAGAGAGCATGGGACCCAGATCACCTGGTCAAGTCTTGTCTTTGAGGAGGACCATGACTGGAGTGAGCTGGTAATGAATAGAGAAGGGACAGACCTCTCCTTTGCTTTGGTTTTGCAAGTGAAGGAGAGATGTCAAATATTTCGTCTCTTGAGCACGAGAAATCTAATTAATTGTGATAGCAGGGATGAGATTTGGAGCATTCAGCAGAGGGGAAAAATATCCCTCTGGAGAGGATTTTGCCAGTGTTCAAAGAGAAGTTCAAACCTAGGAGGCACACCGAACTGGGGAATTTAAGACTTCAAATTAAAACAGAATTGAGGGAAAGATGGAAATCTGGGGCTAGAGGGTGCTCTGAAAAGCTCAGAGAGGATGAAGAGTTTCAAGAGGCGCAGGCTCTGTCTTGCAGAGCACGGCTTACGGATGGCAAGCTCCTTTGATCCAGCGGAGTGGAGAGCTGGCGTGGGATAGCATCAGATGAAGGACACTTCTCAGGAATTCTCAGTCTGAATTAATCGGAAAGGCATTGGGTTTACAGAGAGCAATAAGGCACTTGGATCCCAGGAACTGCTAATTTGGTGATCTAGGCAAGCTAGGCCTGCTCCAGAGAAAGAAAGAAAGAGAAAGGGTGATCTCTCTGGTACAGATCTATGAGGGTTAGAATGTGTAGAGCACCTGCACACAGCCTGGCACACACTAGGATGCTTAAAGGGATAATTGGATGGCAGGTGGCATGCAGCATCAAGGAATCAGGTCATCATGACTTCTTTGCAAGAGAGAGGCACATTTTTGGGAGTGGGAAGGGATGTAATACCTGAAGACACAGTGTCCATGTTCCACAGATGAACTTCTATAGTATGGGTATTCTTCCATCTTTTCTTTAGGAACCCTAGACTGAGGAGAGACCACTGGAGGAATGCGTTTGCTTTAGACCTGTTCGTTGCCTGGTGTTGGTTGCTATGAATTTGAAGCTCTGAGCATTTCCCAAAAACTGCAGTATTAGATTTATCATAAGCCATGATTATAGTTTTGTGTCTGATCCCAACATTTCACTGTTTTAGAGCCCGAACTGAACTGCCAGTATCAATGTATTTATCTAACACCCATTAAATGATGAAAGAAGCTCACTTTCTTTCCTCTTACAGAATCCCACAGGCCCATCCAGTTCCTCATCTCCATAACCTGTGCACCACAGTCCCAGCTGCGGAGCTGCCTGTGAATCTGCGCCTGGCTTCTCGAGCGTACCACACCCCAAACAGAACAGGTCACAAGGCCATGCTTGGGCTACTGGGAACGTCACTCTTAGATGATTGCTGCTTAGATGAACAGCGAGATAGGTAAGCATTTTCTGGTTATTTTGTTTTAATCTGTCAAGAATATTTACAGAGAGGGAGAGAATGCAAGAGAGAAAGCCTTCTAATTAATCCACTGATGCCAGAGCCATCATGATGTAGCCTTATAGGTCCTACCTTCAATGGTTTTATTGGAAATTAAGTTTTCAACTCAAGAACACCAAGAGCCACATCACTCACCCTTAGCAGTAATTTATCAATTTGATTGATGAACCTAGTTTCACAAGCATCTGTCTGTCTTTGTTTCATTAATTGTTTTCTTTACTTTATGACCAACCTGGGGTACAGATGTGGAAACGGAGGCACATGAAAGTTAAGCCCTTCATCTCATTTTATGCAGCTAAAAGAATCACAGTTTGGGGATGAGAACACAAGCATATGTTTGAACTGGAGTCCACTGTCACATTTTGATCATGGATAGTATACAGGGCTATGGTTTCTCTTCCATTGGAATTCACAGATTGTTCTGTGACTGGTACATGATCTGCAACATTCTCAGAAGAGGAGAGGAAGGGAAAGAGATAATATTTGCTTAGTAGCAAAAATATTCCAAACTTGGTGTTACCTGTTTTTGCATGTTTTCTATTTGAATTTTCAACTGTTAAGGGAGAAGTCGTAATTTCCATTTTAGTCATGAAGAAGTTTACTGAAGTTATCTCTGAGTACTGAATGGAACCCAGGAATGTCTAACCCAGTTCTGCCATCGTACTTGACCTATTTGTTCTAATCAGCCCCCCAATTAAATTTTAACATCCCAGACCCCAGATATATTGATATCTACTTTAGTATTATATGTTTTCCTTCCTATTCTCATGCATATAAAGAAAAATCTTTTATCACCCTATTCTCCTCATACCCAAAATGTGAGCTTTCACTTCCATGGAGTGTGTCTCCTGTCCACCATTGACAGGTGCTCTAGTCTCAACCTTTCAGAAGATTGGGAGGACTCAGAAAAAAGTCCATTACCTGCCTAATAATAAATATTAAATTAAATGGGAACGTTTTAAAATTAGAGTTTATTCAAGATATTCAAGAATAAGATTTCCAAAGATCACTTCTGACTGTACTTCTGAATTACTAAGGCTTACTACTCTTCATAGTATATTCTGAACCCCTTTGTTCTGATTGGCTTTGAGTATAAATTGGAGCACTGTATATATTCTTTTACAGTTTAAAACTCATTCTTTTTTTTCGGTGGGGAGACAGGGTTTCTCTGTGTAACCGCCTTAGCTAACCTGAAACTTGCTTTGTAGACCATGCTGGCCTTGCCTGCCTCTGCTGGGATTAAAGGCAAGCGCACCACCACTGCCTGGCCCATTTTCTTAGCGTTCAGCAACCATAACGAAGTTTAATTTGACTCCTTGAAAGAAAGAATTCAAGCCATTATCATACTTAATTTTTAATTGAAGCAATGTATTTTCAGTACTAATGTGCCAATCACAATATACATGTTTTATCAAGTCAGGGGTAATTTTTTAAAATGAATGTATGGGTGTCTTAGGGTTTCTATTGCTGTAAAGAAACACCATGACCAGGGCAACCCCATAAAGGAAACTATTTAATTGGGGCTTACCTACAGCTTATAAATAAATCAATAAAATGGACTAAAGAGCCCAATATTGTCATGGCAGGAAATATGGCAGCATGTAGGCAGACATGGAACTGGAGAGGTTGCTTAGAGTTCTGCATCTATATCCTGAGGCAACAGAAGTAACTGTGTACCACACTGAGCATACCTTAGATTTGGAGACCTCAAAGTCCACTCCCTTAGTGACATGCTTCCTCCAACAAGCCACACCTACTCCAAAAAGACCACACCTCCTAAAATTGGCACTCTCTATGAACTAAACATTCAAAAACATGAGTCTGTGAGGGCCATTTCTATCCAAACCACCACAATGGGGTTTGGAAATTTGGAAACTGTTTTAGTGCATCTGATAAAAAAAAAAAAGCAGCCTAAAGCTGGGGGGAGGGGAGAAGGAGATACAAAATGCAGAGTGTGTGTGGTCTAGTAATTTTAGGGTTCTACTTCCTTCTTTTTCTTTGGTACTGAAGATTGAACCCAGGCCTGATACATACATGCACATTCATTGCCACTAATGTCCAATCCCCTAATGAATCCTTGAAAAAAATTCTCTAGTTTCAAGGCTTTCCCTTTAACACTCTAGGGGCCAACCATCGTTTTGGGTCCTTCCAGCTCTTGTTAGTCAGCAAACTGCTGGAACAATGCTGCTTTCTTTCCAGCTCTAAGTTTTTCTTTTTCCAAGAGAGTAAGTAAATGCTCTGTTTGATAAAGATAATTCTTGCCAATTTGTTTTTAAGTGCCAAATAAGAAGTTAATTTAAGTACTGAATATTTAATTCTCTAGCATCCGTCTGTTGAGGATTACCTTGCTAAACATAGCTTAACCTTTTCAAAAATATATCTGTCTGCTAAGCCTACAAGTTCAGAGAAATGTATAATTTTTCCAGAGTTCTGGAGAAAGGTAACTGAAAACAAAGCAAGCATCTCTGACTGTGGATTTGCTTTACTGTAATAAGAGTAGTTAACTCTAAATCATAATAATACTTGTGGGTATGAAGCCTTAGTGCTTTGCTAACTCTACACATAGTTATTATTATTTATGGTAAATACCAAGACTATTTTAATAGAACGGTAAGGATTTGCACTCGTTTGTTTGTTTATTTGTTTGTTTGTTTGTTTATTTATTTATTTATTTATATTCTTCTCTCATACAATACATACTGACTTCAGCCTCCCCTCCCAGTTCCCTGCCTCAGTTTCTCTTCCTCTATTCTTTCCAGTACCCCCATCCCCTCTTTCCTGGACCCCTAGATACACTCTTCCTCCACTTCTCTCTAGATAAGAGCAGGCCTTCCAGTGATACCAACCAAATACAGTATAATTAGATTCAATAAGACTAAGAACAAACCCTTATATCAAGCCTCCAAGTAGGAGGAAAAGGGTCCAAAGAACAGGCAAAAGAGTCAAGAGATACCCCTATTCCTACAGCTAAGAGACCCACAAAAATTCCAAGCTAAACAGCTACAACATGTATGCAAAGGATCTAGCAAAGATCCGTTTAGGCTTGATGATTGCCACTTCAGTCTTGGTGAGCTTCTACGAGCCTTGCTTAGTTGATTTTGTCAGCCATGATCTTGTGTCCTTGACCCCTGTGGCTTCTACAATTCTTTCTCCCATTCTTCTAAGGTGTTCCACCTGAGTTCTTGCCTAATGTTTGGGTGTGAGTCTCTGAATCTGCTCTGATCAGCTGCCAGAGGAAGCCTGGAAGCCTCTCTGATGGCTATTGGCCTAGGCACCCATCTATGAGTATAGTAAATAAAATATCATTGGGAATCACTTCATTGATTTTTTTCTTTTTCGTCTTTCTTCTTTTTTCCTTCCTTTCTCCTTTCTTCTCTCCCTTCCTCCCTCCCTCGTTCCCTCCCTCTCTTCCTTCCTTTTTTTTGTTCCCCAAGACTTGGTTTCTCTGTGTAATGGCCCTAGCTGTCCTGAAATTCGCATTATAGATCAGGCTGGCCTTGAACTCAGAGATCCACCTTCCACTGCTGCCCAAGTGTTAGGATTAAAGGTGTGTGCCACCAAGCCTGACTTAGTATGTGTTTTCTTTATTGCTTCTATTTCTATTTTAATGTCTTTAAGATTTTATTGGTTTATTTAACTGTTTGGTTTTCCTTGGCCTTTAAGGGATTTACTCATTTCTTCCAATTTTTTTTGACTTATCCTCTTTTTTCTTTCTTTCTTAAACATTCCTTTTTATTTATTCTTTGCATCTTTCACATCATGTATCTTACCCCTATATCCCTCTCCCCACAAAATAAAATTTAATAGAGAGTGAAAAAAGGAAATATCTTGCCATGGATGCTATTGTGTGACATAGTGTTCATTACAAAGAGTCATTGGTCTGGTTCAAGGCCTCTGGTTTCTACCACACCATTGATGCTGGGCCCTCACTGGTTTTCTTCTTGGATATCCTGTTGTTGCCTTGTGTCCTGGAGATCCTGCAGCTTTGGCTCTGCAGGTCTGGTCTGCAGATCATAGATGGGGTGTATATTGGGGTGGGCCACCTCTTAGCCTTGGTTCTGGCTCTTGGTAGTTGCAGGGTTAGTCTGTTGCAAGGGAAGGCAGCTGCTTATTTATCTGCCTGGCTAGCTTAACCCCAAAATAACCACGCAGAAACTGTATTAATTAAATCACTACTTGACCCATTAGCTCTAGCTTCTTATTGGCTAACTCTTACATATTGATTTAACCCGTTTTGATTAATCTGTATATCACCACATGGCAGTGGCTTCCCGGCAAAGATTCAACATGTCTGACTCTGGTGGCAGCTTTATAGCGTCTGTCTCCTACTCTGCCTTTCTTCCTCCCAGCATTCAGTTCTGTCTTCCCTGCCTCCCTAAGTTCTGCCCTTTCAACTAGGCCAAGGCAGTTTCTTTATTCATTAACCAATGAAAGCAACACATGGGCAGAAGGACCTCCTAGACCATTAGTCTGCTAGTCACCTTTCCTGTCCTCACCACCAGGGTGAGCTCTCCAGCACTGCCTAGGCTACTTCACCCCTTGCACTGCATTATTTTGAAAGCTGCTTCTCCTTGGAAGAGGTATGAAATGTCCTGTGCCGAGACAGGTGTATAATTATCTCGGCATTATTATCTCTACATTGTACAACTTACAAATCAGGTATATGAAGAACGAGTGTACATGGAAGTTTTTCCAACTCCTTCAAGGAAAGTAGTGATATTTGGTAAGAAAAAACAAATTATGTAACAGAGACCAAAGAGAGTTGTTCATACAAACAAGGACTTAGTCTATGAAATATTTAATTTTGCAAATGAAGAAATTGCAGCATGGCATTTAGGAAACGGGTTCATATGCACACAGCTGGTTAGGATGCAGGCTCAGGCGACCCCGAATCTCACTCTGGTCTCTGCTGCATCTCTTTATGCTTTGTCCTGAGTACCTATTCTCCCCCTGTTGTCAGTCCCTGGCTGCATAGGTAGACACCTGCTCACTCACCCTTCGTAGCTCGCATGTGTTTTATTGCCATCTAGGTTTGGAATCAGAGTCTTTGCTCAAAGTGTTGTGGGGGATTGTTTCTTACTACATGACTTGACCAGTGCCTGTGCCCTTCCAGGAATCTAGAGAGAGGGCATGACTAACTGTGAAGGACTTCCTTATGCTAATTCTGCAAGTCCATAAAGCTTTGGAGTTTCTGAACGTTGTCTGTTTTCTCTGTAATTCCCCATCACTCACTGCACTTTCCTGCCCACTAGAATGTGCCCTCATCTCATGCTAAAGCTTTCTGTTGCCAGCTGTAGGGTACCATCGTCTGTGATCTGTTGTACTCCATTCGTCATGGGCTTTGCCTCTTTCTCTTTATTTCCTCCCAGCCTGGGTATCAGGGACCTCATTCTTATTATCTGTCACTTCTCAGTAGTCAGCCTCTTCCTGACCTCGTGGTATTCTCCTCTTGACCACCTTGCTGTGTGATCTAGGCAATAACCCGAGGTATTATATCAGAGAGTCCTGTATGTCTGCGCTAGACATTGTGCCCATGCCTGATGTTCACGGAGGCCAGGAGAGTGTGTCCCATCCCTTTGAACTGGAGTTAATAGTGTTGTGAATCACTGTGTGGGTACTGAAGATAAAATTGGGAACGGTGGAGGAGCTGCAAGCGCTCTTAGCTGTGGAGCCCCATCTCTCGTGTGTTTCTATCACCACACAGAGGGGTGATGACAAAAGCCATTTCACTGTACATATTAGTATTTAATAAGATGTTCTAAGATTGTATTTTTGTTCTTAAATGGAAATACATGAAAATAAATGATTTGTAATCTTTCCCCATAACTTTCTAACTTTAATGTATTTGGAAAAGCTGTATTTTTTTAAAAAAGTAAAACAGTCTCATTCCACCAGATGTCACTGTTTGCATGTAGCAACGAACTTTCAGTGGTTCCACAGTAAAACCCCCATCACATTTTACAAAAATAAAAATCTGAATAGTTACAAATATATTTTTCTATAGGCTCATAATTTTTGATATTGTATTCGTTGCTTTCAAAAAAGCATGCAGATTATTCATCTGCCTCTGCTGCAGATTTTAAAGAAAAATTACACAAGGATAAAGAAACTTGTGTGTAGGTTAGCATCTAAGAAGTTGGCTTGGAAAGTTTCTCCAGTCCTAGGAATTTTTTTTAAAAAACAATCTCTATAAGTTGCAGTCTTACAGATTGTGGAACGAGATCCTATAAGTGGGATGTAAAAGTTTTGTGTTTAACTATGAATATTTTGAAAATGGAATATAGAACAGCCTATTGCATATACATGGTACCTTGCTAAACTTTTCGAAAGCAAACTTCTTTAGTTTTCCTATGCACATATTTTGTGAATCACCAGAAGGTGATGGTATGTTCCTGAGAGCTTTCCCTCGGATTTTGTGCCTTGTAGCAAGGTCCACTTTCTAAGGAAAAGAGAGTGAAGCTGCTGTGATTGTCGAGCTCCTCTCCCTAGGGTCCTCCTAAGGCAGAAGAGGCTGCCAGAGAGAGAAACTGCCATGGCTCCTAGGCTTTGGTTCACTGGTGCTTATAGACAACCTAGAGAAGCGTTCTCTCACTCCAGGTCACATGTCCTCTGATCTCTGGCGGCAACTCACAGTAAGAAACGTGTTTCTTACCCTGGTTGACAGTAGACTGATACTACTGACTGTGACGGTAGATTGGTGTCGACTCTGAAAAAGGTGTAGCTTTTACTTTTAGAGAGATGGGCTTGTTTTTCTCCTTTAGCCTCTTCCTTGATTGTAATAATAGGGATTAAAATTTCAGCCATTTACTGAACATGTATGATTCGAAACACCCACTGCATATATTATTCCTAAGCTGTGGATATAAGAACCAGCCAGTGTTGCCGTTTACAAATGAGGGAACAGATTGAGGAAGGGAAGGTATTGGTGTCGGTCTATTTGGTGTTGGTCTAACAGAACGCTCAAGATTAGGTAATTTATCAAAAACCAACCAAGTAGCCAGATTTGTACTGGAGTCTTAGATGTTCTAGAGTGGTCAGCTGCATCTGGTCAGAGACACACGCTTCTGCAACTCATGAGAAAAATCGAAGATGAATTCCCATCCACCAGAGCCAA
This sequence comes from Microtus pennsylvanicus, assembly GCF_037038515.1. Classification (NCBI taxonomy): domain Eukaryota; kingdom Metazoa; phylum Chordata; class Mammalia; order Rodentia; family Cricetidae; genus Microtus; species Microtus pennsylvanicus. The sequence goes on along the minus strand of NC_134592.1, from coordinate 53,987,178 downwards.
CTTACTCCTATAACAAGGCATTGATTCATTCAACAGAGCTGTAGCCTTATGACACAAATGCTTCTCGTTAGTCCCTACTTCTTAACATTGCTACTTTTGGGAACAAGACTCAGTGTGAGTTTTGGTGAATACAAATCATATTCAAACCATAGCACCAACATAATAGCAAGTGGCCAATTTAGGATTAGAATCCAGGCTACAGCCTCATTGCAGAGTCTCAGTCTTCTCACAGTATCAGTGATAGTTGAACTTTCTTTCCCTTTTTTTTAAAAAAAAGATTTCTTTATTTATACATTTGATTGCTCTATTTGCATATATGTCTGCCTGACAGAAGAGAGTATTAAACTGAAGAGGGCATCTGGGCATTATTATCCCATATGGTTGTGAACCACCAAGTGGTTGCTGGGGATTGAATTCAGGACCTCTGAAAGAACAGCCAGTACTCTTAACCGTTGATCCATCTCTCCAGCCCATGTTTAGACTTGCTTAAGCATAAAGACCATTTGGTGTGCTTGGTCAGTATATTAATTCTCAAACCTACTGAATCAGAATTTCCAGAGAAGGGCTGGACGATGTAGACTTGATGGTCACTCAGGGTATTGTATGATCGAGCTGTTTTAGAAAGGCTAGTGATAATCAGAGGCTCTCAAACGGTACCAGAATCAGCTGCGGGGATGGTGAAACCATGGATCACTGGGTTCACATCCCTAGTCTCCCATCCATTAGGTGCATCTCTACCAAGTACATATAAGATGTTTGTGACAGTTAGGGAGTCCCCGTGGATCTACTCCAACAGCCCATGCTGGGCTCTGGTTTTCAGGACCCCACCCCCCATTCTGTAAGGCCCTTTTTACTTAGCCAAAGTTCACCATCTCCATCATGACTACTACATCTAAGCCCTTGGGAAATGGACAGTTAGTGCAGTCATCTCCCCAGCCTCATGCTCTTTTCCTATGAGATAAATACACAAGGCACGATGGAGTATATTCTATAATGAAAGAGCAGATCAAACACAGTAGGAAGTTTAAGGAGACAAAGGTGAGTTTTGTCTGGGTTGGGGGAGAGTTGTACAGGTCTTGGAAAAAGAGTTCAAGTTTCTAGCTCTTGCTCGTTCCCATTTCCAGAGCCTCGGGGTCCTACAATTGTGTGTTGGCTTGGCTGCTCCAGTGGTGCTCTATACGTGGTACTCGGTCTCCAGTACCTAGTTCACCTTTTAATAGTATATATGGATCGAATGGCGCATTGCGGGAGTGAAGTAGGATTGGCATGGTCAGTGGACTCCAGCGTTTGGAGGAGCCTGCCTGCAAGGTGCTATAGTTGAGGCCCCGTTGTAAGTTAATCATTGGAGCATTTGGAGAGGAAGTGATTGACTCAAAGTCTGCCATGGGTCTGTAACAGGAACTGGAGGAGGGAGAGTCTGGAGGTAAAGAGCCAGAAAAGATGATAGCACGGGAGTCAGATGAGGAGCTGTGATGGTCAGGAGAGGCACTGGAGCGAATGAGCAGAATGGGCAGCTGCCGTTGGAAGTGAGGGCACGGTTGGAGATCAGGAGACTTTCGGTCTGAACTCAGAAAATGGTGATATTTCCCAAAGATGAGAACTTGAGGAAGGTTGAATTCTCTTCTCTCAAAATAAGGGCTCATGGAAAATGAAGAGAGAAAATTACAAATAGTTGATTCACCTCTGTCATGTGGGAACTGTTGCTAACATAACCTTGGATGGCCATTCCACTAAGGCTCTGGGCATGTCTGCCAAAGCTGGCACTGTGGAATGCCAGCGACACCTTCCATATTCTTTTGACCAACTAACACATAACAATTAATTGTGCCTTTGGAAACTGACAGTCCATGTAAATGACGGTTGCCACCCTGTTTATGACTCCCAGCTGAGGAGAAGAACGGCAGTGCTGTAAGCGCTTTATGTCACCCTGCCCCTGACCATCGTCACCTTCCCTCCACGGTTGGATGTATTTCTACTCCAGGCTCATTTTCTTAGTCTCTAGACCCGAGCCTGTTATTTTCCAGACCTACCGGTCAGGACTGAGTTGCAGAAAACAGAAATACTTTTAGCTGTTTGAAGCAAGATGGAATTGAGGAATTGAGCAAGTGCCGATTAGTGGAAGGGTTGAAACAAATGGGCATTCACCTGGGAAGACGTGCAGAAATACCCACACTGCAACTGAACTGGCTGCCAGGGGAACCACTCCTCCTGTCTCAGGAAAGCTGAGAACCCAAAACCCATTCTGCTAACACGGCCCCTTAGTTAAGAGTCAGGGAATCACGTGTCTTTGTCCCAGATTTTTAGTCTTACTTGTTATCCTCCCTGGTAAAATAAAAATGAAATCAAACAAAAGCAGTAACTTTGGAACACTACTGTGGAAGAACTCGGTGTGTCTTGACTGTGCTTGCAACAGAAACCTCAGAACCTCCTTTGTTCTGCATGGTACGTGTGTGAGCACACCTGGAGAGAGGTCCTAGGTCACATCTAGGACACCCCAGCGGCAGGAGAGTTCTCACCTCGCCGTCCTCACCACCATCAGGAGGACTGACTTTCTGTGTATGCAGCTTGCTGGGAGCTGCTTGTAATTTCTCTTTGAATCCAGATATTTGACTAAAGACAGGTAAAAGGTGACTTTCCCCAGAAGTTGGGCTCTGAGAGTTCAGAATATTATGAGATGGCAAGTCAGTTGGGTTTGTGTATGTTTAGCCTTGACAGCTGGTAACTCACGAAGCTATTATAGGTGCCTTTAGTGGAATGTTAGGAAATCAGAGTGTGTCAATCACGTGTGATTGACACTGCTGGAATCCGACCAAGCCTGATTTATGTTTATTTTATACTTATTACAGCATGCTGACAATAGAGCATTAACTATTAAGAAGTCTCTTAAGTCATTTATTATTGATTACCTCTGCTCTCAAACTTTGTTTTATACTAAATAATGCCTGTATGCTACCCATTCTTAGCTATAAGCCTGTGTGGTCTATGGAGGGAAATGTGATGCTAAACATTTTCAACTTGGCAAGATCTAAGCCAAAAGGGAAAACTACAGTGCATTGGCAGTTCTACTTAGGTCGGTGTTTTGACCCCAGTCTAAGAAATTCTGTTTGACTGTGGATTTGGAGTGGAGAAGAAAGCTAGAAATAAGGTTTTAAAATTTATTTATTTTTGTATATGGATGTTTTGCCTGTGTGTATGTCTATAAACCACATTATACCTGGTGCTTGCAGAGACCAGAAGAGATTTTTGGACCCCTTGAAAGAGCTGCTATGTAGGTTCTAGGAATTGAACTTTGGGAGAGCAGCCAGTATTCTTAACCACTGAACCATCTCTCTAGCCCCCGAATAAGGTTTTATTTTTTTGTTGTTGTTGTTTCATATTTAGAAAGTGAGCTTCCACCCCATGTAATGAATCAAATGCATCACAAAGATTACAAATCAATTGTGTTTAGAGCCATATTTTTAAAAATTTGAATTTACTTCTCTATGATCTGCTTGGTGCAGATATTAAATATCAGTACATTTCTTTAAGCAGAGATAAGTGGAAAGAGGGTGTTCCTTTTTTGCTTTATCAATAACTTTAAAAACAAATTTATTATTTCTGTCACATTATAGAATATTGTATGGTCTTCCTGTTGAGAAAGAGAAATTTAGCAGCATTCCTCCAGTCCCACCAGAGGAATTCCCTGAATTGGTGCAGACAAGTCAATGGCAAGCTCACCAACCAGACCTGCGGCTCTCAGGAGAAGAAGTAAGAATTCCCTTTAATACGAGGTTTCTCTACCTCATGTGTTCTTAAACTTTTTGGTCTGTACTCTGTTGGTATTCTTGAACGTTCTTGAGGACTTTTATATTGTGAATGTGAACTGTATTTTTGAACATTAAAATGGTAAAACCACGAGTGTTAAATGTGATTCCACAGGGCATGTTTATAAAGTCACGGCTGCCTTTTTCCTTGCAGTGTTGTCTGGCTGTGTAGGCCAGGTTAGGCTGCTTCTAGCTGGTGATCCTTCTGCCTCGGTCTCCTGAGTGCTGGGATTACAGCCACACACTGCCATGCTTCCTTTCATTACAATCTCCAACACCTAAGTATATGGAGAAAACTAGGATTTGTTCCTAAATTTACTCACTTGTCAAATATCTTCATATATTGGATTCTCATAAATTCTGCATATTTTTTGTTTGTTTGTTTGGTTAGAATACATGAGAAAAATTCTGACTTTAAAAAGATACGTAGCTGGAAAAGACAAAAATATTTCAGTAGCTTTTCTTCTGTAGTTGTGGGAGGGTGAAGATACCAGTAGACTATTAGATGTTATTGCTATATTATACCAGGATCAAATAAATTAAATACTCACAAAGAGATATACTCAAAAACACTAGAAAATAAGAGCAGAATTCCAAATAGGTCCAAGTAACTCAAAGACAAGGAAGAATAGAAAACAGAGAGACAAAAGGAAACTAGAGAATAAAAAAAATAATGTAAATATAATGGTCCTTAATTAAATGCAAATCCTCTAAATATACTCAATGACGGAGAATGTCAGAAAGTGTTAAAAAGCAAATAAACATAGCCCAACTATGTAGTTTCTATAAAAATATGCTAAAAGTATGAGATGGTTTGATTTATATTAGAAAATTTAAAAAGCTATCATGTAGACACTAATCAAACAAGGAGCTAGTGGCTGTATTTGTATCAGATAGTGAACTCCCAAACCTGGCAAGTTATCAGAGACAGAATCACAGGCAGAGTGTAGATACACCAGGACACAGTCATGGCAAACTGTTTATGTAGCCAATGTAAAACTGTAAGATATGTGAAAAAATTCTCAGTCACAGAAGTGACAAGAGAAATGAGGAGTTCTATGATTGCACTTCACTATTTCAAAATATTTTATTTCCAACATCTGACTGCAACATCTAGATAATCAGTAAAAGGTATAAAAGGTTCAGCAAACAACACTGGTTTAATCTCTGATTAAATTTATATTTAATCTATGATTAAAGAGAACATTTTGGGAATCTTAAAATCTACTGACCTGATGAAAATCTATCGTGTCAAAGACTGTGGGAGGTAACCCAAAGAAGGCAGAGAAGAAAAATTTTATAGCAGTACATAGTACAATAGAAAAGAGAAAATTCCAAGTCAGTAATTTAAGCTCCTACCTCAATAGTCAAGGAAAAGAAGTACAAAGAGACCTAGAGGAGGCAGAAAGAAGAAGTAACAAGGAGCAGAACTCAGTGGAGTCGAAAGCAGCAGATCAGAGCAGCCAAGGAAAGTACATTCTTTGACGAGGTAAAATAAGCGAAAATCTCTAGGAAAAACAAGGAAAGAAAGCCACAAATTAACATTAGAAACGAAAACATCTGCAGACCCTGGAGGAGAACAAAAGATTGTGGTGGCGGTAGCATCATAAGCTACTCTCTATGTACATAAATATGAGATCTCCAAATAGATGGAGCAGTCTCTTTCCACAAAACTGCAGCTAACCCTACACGAGAGATAGAACTTTCAACCAGCAGCATAACTAGTAAGGAAATCGAATGATCAAGAAGCACCCTCTTCTTTCCTCATTTCCAGACTCTGGTAATTTACTGGATTTACTGGAGAGATTTATACTAAGTGGTGAAACTAGGTACTGGTTTTGGATTAGGAGTTGTTTTCTCACTCACCTTCTTTAAAAGAAGAATGTGGCCATTAGCCTTTGGTTCTGGCGTGGGATTGGGGATGGCCTACTCCAACTGTCAGCATGACTTGCAGGCTCTGTATCTTCTACATGGAAAATTTGTCAAAGAGCAGTGACTTATGCTGAGAACATCCCAGCGGGAAGAAGGAGAAACCATGTTTATTCCTCAGGAATACTGAAGTGCCCTGGAGTGCGCTGACGTCCTGTGACGGTGTCCTCAGCAATGCTTTCAACTCCAGCTACTGTTCATGTGTTTGAAACCAAGTCTGTTTCTTTTGTATTTTCTCTTTGGAAATTGTAAGGAGGTGATCTTAAATAAATTAAAAGTGGGAAGCCGAAAAAAAAAAAAAGAAAAGAAAAAACTGACACTAGTTCTGTAAAATCCCTTCCCCAAAGAGAAGGAACACTTCCTAATTTTTGGTATTAAGGACATAGAATTGAAATATACACACAAGGAATTATATGACATGGGATAAAAGGGTAATTCCATATTTAAGGTTGTATCATAGTCCATAATGAAGAAAAATTGCATGATTGCATCAATCAGTACAGAAAAATAATTCAGTGAAACCAACAGAATTTTATGATAAAATTCTCAGAACAACATGAGTGGGGGGGGGGATTCTCTGCAATCTGATAGGGACATTCAGAGTCTGCACTGTTGGGGTTAGGACTATATTCTGCTACAGAAATAATTTGAGGCCAGCTTGAGACCATGATTTAAAAAATGAAAGAAGGAAAATAGAAAAATATCCACAGGTGACTACTATACAGTTCAGCAACTGCTTGCCTGAGGATCATAAAGAAATGGTAACATAAATCTTGCCTGGACTGCTTGACTGTATGCTGTATGAACTGGACAAGCAGGACCCATAGAAAAATGACTGTTGAACTTGCCAAAAGGTGATACAGTCCTTCAGGGTTCCTGCTCTATAAGAGAACTGCCAGACATTTTGCAGGACACAGATTAAAGCATCTGATGAGCTTTGCCATTACAAGGCAAATCAGATCTTCAAATTTCCTGCTTCATGGAGAAGCCTGCCAGATATTATGGGCCTATAGGCTGAAGATGGGTTCCCCAGCATTACAGAAGAACTTTGGGTGACTGTCCAGGCAGCAAGATGTCTCTGTCAATTCTAGAGTTTTGTAAGTTGCTTACAATGCAGTTCCTGTTTACTTAGATGAAGACTTTTGTTGGAGTTGAAGAGAGAGTCTTTGATGGAGTTGAAGACAGATAGTTATAGTTTTCCTTAGTTATGATAAAAGATACAATAGATATAAATATTGTAACTATAATTCTTACTTGATACCTGTTTTGTTATATGTAATTTTACTATGTTAAAGTTAAAACCTTCCTTTTTATTTGGAAAGAAAAGGGGAGATGATGTGGGATTCCCCTCTGTATGCTATGAATATGTTTTATTATTATTTATTATATGGTTATTAAAGAAGCTGTTGCAGCCCATGGCTGAGTAGAGTAAAGGTAGGCAGGAAATCTGAACAGAGATATAGAGAGAGTAGGTGGAGTCAAAGAGATGCCATATAGTTGCTGAAGGAGGCAGGTGCCCCTGAATCTTACCAGTAAGCCACAACCTCTTGGTGATATACATATTAATAGAAATGGGTTAATTTAAGATGTAAGAGTTAGTTAATAAGAAGCCTAAGCTATTGGCCAATCAGTGTTGTAATAAAAAAAGTAACTTTATAAAAAAATATATTCCAAGAACTTTGGCTATAATGTTTTAAGCAAAATATTGCACATTGTGTTGGTTAGTTTTAACTTTTAGCTTGGCACAGTCTAGAAATACCTGCCTGCCTGTGTACCCAGCTTCTGGGTCCAGTACCCTGCTCTGATCTGCTGACTGAACTGGGCTTGGGCTGGGTATCTTCAGGCGTCACCCCATTGCTGGCTCAGAGTTCTCTATAATTATGTGTCTGTTTTTTTTTTTGTTGTTTTGTGTGTGTGTGGGGGGGGGGTATTGCCACTTTTGTAGATTTCTGAAGTTCTTTATTTTTTTCTCTTAAATAATAGAATAAATAAAAATAGAATAAAGTCTCTTTATTTTTTCTTTTTTTTTGCCTTTCCTTCAGTAGATCACACTGAGGTAGACTCTTGTTTGCCATTTTACCTGTAAGCTTTCCTATTATGTAGTATTCCTCACAATGATGAATTGTGAGGCTGTAGAACCCATTGTTGATTTCTAGGGCTCCAGAGTCTGGTTTCCAATGAATGTCTCACCAGAGTAAAAGATGAGTGATCTTTATGATACTATATCTTGATTGAATAATTGTTAGCATTGTATGTATGAGAGCATATTATAATTTTTAAGATGTTGCCTTAAGGTCAGTTGGGTAAAGGTGGAGGGATCTTTGCATTATTCATTAAAATGCATGTGAATTTACCAAATAAAAAGTATAATATAGCTGGATCTTGAGGTAGATCAACTCCCAGTTTTCTGAGGAACTGCCATGATGATTTCCAGCACTCCCACCAGCAGTGGAGGAGTATTCCCGTTGCTCCACATCTTCTCCAGCATGAGCTGTCACTTGTGTTTTTAATCTTAGCTACTATGACATGTGTATGATCTCAAAGTCCTTTGATTTGCATTTTCCTGATGGCTAAGGACGTTGAACATTTCTTTAAGTGTTGCTCAACCATTTGAAATTCCTCTATTGAGAAGTCTCTGCTTAGATCTGTACACCATTTTTAAATTGGATTATTGTTTTTTTTTGTGTTTAGTTTCTTGAATTCTTTATTTATTTTGGTGAAATATATGAAGTTCTACACACAGACACACATATATACACACTACCTTTGTCAGATGTGGAGTTGGTGAAAATCTTTCCCATTCTATAGGTTGTCGTTTTGTTTTATTGATGGTATTTTTGCCTTGCAGAGCCTTTCAGTTTCATGAAGTCCCATTTATTGATTACTAATCTTAGTGCCTGAGCTATAGATATTCTGTTCAGGAAATTGTCTCTTGTGCTAATGAGTTCAAGGCTATTCCTCATTTTTCTTTTATTACGTTCAGTATGTCTGTTTTTTTTTGAGGTTGTTTATTTATTTAGTGGGTTATTGAAGGGGAAAGGAGAAGGGAAAAAAGGAGAGAGAAAGAGAGAGAGAATGAGAGAGAGAGAGAGAGAGAGAGAGAGAGAGAGAGAGAGAGAGAGAAAGTAGAGACGGAAGCTGCCTCTTTGAGAGGGAGATAGAAAAAGGTATGTGGTTTTATATTGAAGTCTTTGGTTCACTTGGTCTTAAGTTTTGTGCAGGGTGATAGCTATGGATTTAGTTGCATTTTTCTACACACTGGCATCCAATTAGAACAGCATGTTGAAGATGTTTTCTTTTTTTCCATTGTGTATTTCTGGCTTCTTTATCAAAAGTCAGGTGACCATCTATGTGTGTATTTACATCTGGATCTTTGATTCAATTCCATTGAACAATTTGTCTGTTTTTATGCCAATACCATGCAGTTTTTATTACCATAACTTTGGGTAGAGTTTGCAATCAGAAGTTCTTTCATTGTTCAGGATTGTTTTAGTTATCCTGAGATTTTTGTCTTCCATATAAAGTTGAGTATTGTCTTTTCAAGGTCTGTAAAGAACTGTGATGGAATTTTGATGGAGATTGTGTTGAATCTTTAGATTTCATTTGGTAGAATGGATTTTTTATTATGTTAATCCTACTGATCTATAAGCATGGGAGAGCTTTCCATATTCTGATAATTTTTTAAATTTCTTTTTTCAAAGACTTGAAGTTCTTATCATACAGATCTTTCTTTTGCTTGGCTAGTTTTACCCCATGATATTTTATGTTATTTGTGGCTATTGTGAAGGGTGTTGCTTTCCTGATTTCTTTCTCAACCCATTTGTAATTTGTATAGGAGGTCTACTGTTTTTTTTTTTGTTGTTGTTAATCTTGTATCTAGTTACTTTACTGAAAGTGTTTATCAGATAGCTGCAGCAATTACTTGGTAGATTTTTTGGGGCCACTTATGTATATTATCATATCATCTGCAAATAACAGTAGTTTGACTTTTCCCTTTCCAAGCTTATCCCCTTCATTTACTTCAGTTGTCTTGTTGCTCCAGCTAAAACTTCAAGTAGTGTATTGACTAGATATGGAGAGAGTGGGCAGCTTTGTTTTGTTCCTTATTGCTTTCAGTTTCTCTCCATTTGGTTTGTTGTTGGCTATAGGCTTGCTGTAATTTGCCTTTATCATGTTTAGGTAAAACCATTGTATCCTTAATCTTTCCAAGGTTGTTATGAAGGGGTGTTCGATCTTGTCAAAGACCTTTTCTGCATCTAATGAAATGATCATGAGGGACAATCCAGTGTCTTTAGTAGTGAAATGAGGCAATGCCATAGTGATGGCCACAGCTTTCTAAAATTCTAGTATTTGGCCAGGAACTCCTTTCTGTTGGCTAAACTTTTGGCACTGACAGGTTTACTCTTTTGATGAAACGCTGGCCATATAGTGTCATTCTTACTGGTTCACAGCTCGCTATTTTCCTTTTTAGGTAAAGACTGTCTACTTTAGTTCACAACTCAAATAGCTGCACATAAATTTTTCCTCTGTGAGGTACCCCTACTGATCCTCTTTACGGTCTTCTCATCACATTGAAATTCAGAAGTTGTGTACTGAGTGATTGAGATTTAGAAAGCTCTATCATGGTTGTGTGCTTCTCACAGGGCATTTTATAGGTGTTTTGTCTGGGTTCATGCTGACACCATCCATCTTGTTCTTTATGTTTATCCAGCAGTGCAGTGTCATAGTAAGAAAGCAAATCAGCCCCTTCCCCCATTTCAGAATAGATTTTGAAATTTGATGTTCTGCTTTGAAGTTTAAATACCTTGAAATAAGCTCACATGTCTCTCTCCTTCAGTGAACAGAATGTTCCAACCTCAGGTCATCAGTGTGGCTATGTGGCTTACCAATAGTAGGCTCTAATGCTAATATATACAAGCTCAGAACCATATATATGTACATATGTATATTTCTGTAACTGTAAAGGTTCTGTTAGACACTAAATGGAAGTCAAATGTTTTCTAATTAGTGATTCAGTTGCTGTGTGTTTCTGCTTTCCTGTCAAATTCCAATCTCCACTAAGTTAATCATGTTCCTAAAACCCTTAGAACATTTTGAGCTTTAGTGATTCAGTTGCTGTGTGTGTCTACCTTGTCAAATTCCAGTCTCCACTAACCAAGTTAATCATGTTCCTAAAACCCTTAGAACATTTTGAGCCCTGCAGAGTACTTTCCCTTGATTAGCATATCTTTACTGGTTTAATTTGATAAAAGCTCTCCTGAAGGGACATCTGTGCCTTTCCTTGAAAACAGAGCACTGTTGATCAGCCTCCCTCCTACAGGTTCGTATCTTGCTCACATCTGGGATGATAACCTTGTTCTAGATGCCTAATCTGCTATCACGCTATCTACTCCATAGTAGGAAGACCTTACTGTGCCGGAACATATCATTTGTATACCTGGAACCCTCTTAATTTCTAGATATTCTTGGGAAAAGTTGTCAACTGCTTTGGGAAGAATTTACCATTCTTAGCAAAGACTTACTGGCTTTTGTGTATATTGTATATTACTTGCAATAATCCTCATAAGATAGAGGGCAAGTGAGGCCAAACACTTTAGCCTGGCAACTACAAAATCTGCCTTTTCCTCCCTCCCTCCCTCCCTCCCTCCCTCCCTCCCTCCCTCCCTCCCTCCCTCCCTCCTTCCTTTCCTCTCTCTCTCTCTCTCTCTCTCTCTCTCTCTCTCTCTCTCTCTCTCCTTTTTGTTGGCTTTTGAGACAGGGTTTCTCTGTATAACAGCCCTGGCTTCTCCAGAGCTCTCTTTGTAGACCACGCTGGCCTCGAAACCACAGAGATCCACCTGCCTCTGCTTCCCAAGTGCTAGGTTATTAATGGCACACACTGCCTGGGAAAATCTGCCTTTCTTTTCCTAAAAATTATTTTGATAGATAGGAAATATCAATAAAATGTATGGGATAGTAGAGGCATGTGTCTGACTAGAAATCAATATTAGTATTCCTATTGTTGTGACTTTTTTTAGAGTTGTGTCTTTATATGTTCATCTGCACTTCAGAAAATGTTACTGCTAAGAGTTCATGGCTAATGCTTTAGTAGTGCTTGGAATGGATGTTTTATGATCATTTCTGCTCTTTTATTTTTGACAAAAGCAGTCCTGAATTTTGGGGGGTCATACATAATTAATCTACTTAAGTAGTTTCAAAAGTCAACAAATTTAAAGAAAACTGCCAATGATATAAAGCATTCAAACAACGATTATTTCAAAATATAGCCAGTTTCTTCAACTTCTTTTCATGAATGCCTAAACATTTTTTTTGCAAGCACCTATTTCTTTTAAAAATTGTTTTTATTTATTTTGTTATTATATCTTTACAAAGACAACATGGGGATTTTTCTCATTCCTCAGACCCTACTGCCTCTATTAGTAATGTAGTAGTAGTTGAACAGTTGTCTCCAGAAGACATATCCAAGTGCCATCTCTTGGTACTGTGAATGTACCGTTATTTTAGAAACAAGGACTTTGCAGATATAATTGAAATTTTAGGATAAAATTATTCTGATTGTAGGATAAGTCTTATATCCAATAGTAATGGTATACTTAGGAAAACAGAATGCCTCTCATCACTGAGCGAAGACTCCAGTTCTGAGAATGGCTTACATGTAATGAAGTTGTTGTCCAAAGGGGCCCACGGAGATCCCCAAACCACCTGGGATATTGCCAAGGCTACTGGTCATTGTCCACAAACTGACAGCAAGGCCCCAATGTTGAAGGCAACAGCTACACAATTCATTGAATGCGAAGAAATTGCACTGGTATCCACCTAGCACCTTCACTCCTACTGGCTAGTGTTTGTGGTACTAGAAGGTTCTCTGCATACTCCCAGGAGAAAAAGATAAACACTAACCCAGCTACAAAGTCTTTGATCTACAATGGTGAACTTCCTGCAAGATGTACTAGTACAAAAGAGGCTCGAAGGTTGTAGGAGTAACCAACTAATATCTGACTGAATTTAAGGCCTACTCCATTAGATGGATCCCATTTCTGACACTGTTCAAGAGGCCAAGATCCTGACACTAGATAGACCAGAAACATAGGAGAAATCCAAAAACTACTGCACTCGCAGATCCAGGGTCCTGCTCAGCCACCATCAGAAAAGCTTCCTTCTGTAGGCCACGGGAACAAACACAAAGGCTCACCGTTGGACATGCTCAGAGAGTAAGAGACCTTGGAACACTTGTTCCTGAGTGGGGTGTCTCCATCACATCCTTCCTATCAGTGCTCAGGAAATCCTGGAGGAAAAGAGGAGAAAGACTGTAAGAACCAGAGGAGATGGCAGACATCAAAGAAAAAGAGGCCTTCTAAACACAGCAGGAGTGATGCTCAGAGAGGCTCACAGGGACCGCTGCAGCATGAACAGGGCCTCCACAAGTCTAACCCAGATGGGTTCCCAGTGCTGAGAGGGGAAGTGGACACCAACTCCCATCTGTAACCCAAAAGCTATCTCTAACTGATAATCTGATGTGGGGTTCCCCTCTTTATGCTATGAATAGCATTGCTTAATAAAGAAACTGGCTTGGCCTGATAAGATAGAACAGAGCTAGGCGGGGAAAACTAGACTGAATGCTGGGACAAAGAAGGGCGGAGTCAAGGAGAAGCCATGGAGCCACCTCTGGAGACTGACATGCTGGAACACTGCCGGTAGGCCAAGAGCCTCGTTATAAAATATAAAATAATGGAAATGGGTTAAATTAAGATGTAAAATCTAGCTAATAAGAAGTTAGAGCTAATAGGCCAAGCAGTGGTTTAATTAATATAGTTTCTGTGTGGTTATTTTGGGTCTGAGCTGCCCAGCAGTCAGGAAACAAGTGGCCCTTCTACAACAGATATCCTCCTGCAAAGGTGAAATTGTCTCCAGCAGATTTTCACTGGGCATACAAGCCATACACACGGACAGGCTCAATGCCCAGCAGTAGGTGGACAATTCAAAACAAATTCAGTGGTATTTTTTTAAGCTTTTTTTTTCTGAATCTCAGAATACATTGTCTGGAATTTTAATTTTACCTTACAGGTATTTTGCTGATATATTAAGGTTCCCAGTTTTGTGTTTTTATGGGATTTCTGTGTGTGCGAACGTGTGTGATTCTATGTCTTACGTATGCTCCTTGTGATTTTTCTCTGGCTCTTTTTTTCCTGATTGTTTTTTCCTATTCTGTTCTTTTTGTTTTATTATTATATTATTACTTATTTTTATCTTATTATTATGTTTTAGATGACTGTGTTTTCTAATGAGAGAGCAAACCCGGTATGCATTTGGATGGGTGGGAAAGTGGGGATGATCTAGGAGAGAAAGTGGAGGGAAAGCTAGAATCAGAATGTGTTGTATGTAAATCTATCTTCAATAAAAGAAAAATAGAAAAAATAGGGAGGAAAAGCAGAATGCTATGTGAAGTTGGGGCACACAGGGATTCAAGTCATGTGATGACAGAGAGTAAGGTGTAGCTGCTGCCCAAGAAATGCAAAAGTTGTTTGTAGCCTCGAGGAGCCAGTGAGGAGCCAGGGAGAACTCTTCCCTGGACTCTTCAGAGAAAGCATATGCCTCGATTCTGGAGCTATGAAAGAATGCTTTCCTCCTCATTTATACCAGTGGGGGATGCTGAGGGTGGCAACTCTGGGAGATCTCTGCGGTTGGTGGTATGTTTGTTAAAATTAATGGATCAGAATTGGTGTGTGCTTCTCACTAAGGTTCATACTCCATCCAGCATTCCCTGCCTTTACAAACCACGCCTGTGTCCCAGGAGTCTATCTGGACACAACACTTTTAATTGCCCCGTTTCTTTATTTTCTTTTAAACTGTGACACTATGCCAGATTTTCCTCATTTCAGTGAAGATTTTGGGATTTCTCTTCCACCATTCTGTAAACAGCATCTCAGCTGGGAGTGACTGATGTTTTGAGTTGATGGGTTTGTGAGACTCCAGAAGAAAGACTGCTAAGAGACTCTTCTAACCTGCAAGGCCTGTGCTGTCAGCATGACTTCTCGGCATGATGCTGACCTTGGTCACAAATGTCTTCCTTGAAAAGTTTTACCTGCCTGTGCTGTGCTTTTTCTTTAAAGGAAATTAAAACATAGAGAACTTTGCCCCACCTCCTTGAGGTTAGCGTACTGACAAAAATTAGCTAAAATTCTTCTGTGTAGAAAAATGTGTCTATTATTCATTCATTTGCTGAAATCAGCATTACGGATAGATATTTATATTACCCTTTGTGTTATAATCCAGTGCCACTTCATTCCTCCTACTCCCAATGCTGAAATGGTTTGAGCCTTGGCTGCTGGCAGCTCCTTTATTTGGCCCCCTGGATCTCTTTCAATGCATCTCACCATTATAAGTTTTAGGGCAATCCTTTAATTTTTGGAACTAGAAGATGTTCTAGAATTCCATTTTTTTCCCTTTAAAGACAGTTTCCTAATTCCATACAGTACAAAATGTCCCAAACTCATATTTCCTGATTTCTTTGTGTGATGCATCCTGATCCCATTTATGTGATTAAACCAAGGTCTAAATAGGATGTATGCTTGCTGCTACTGAGGCATTGTTGCTTCAAAGCCTTGCCAACAGACAGGAAGAATTTATGTGTCTCCAGCGGAGCAGTAGCACACATGAACTCACAATTCCTGTGCAAGTTTAAGCTAGACAAAATCCCAACATGGAAGGAGGGAGGAGTAGCCCTACCTGAGGAGCTCTGAGCCTTTGTTAGCTGGGAGAAGAAAGTCACTTTTCCTTAATGATGAGACCCCTAGTTGGTTGATTATATTCTAGGGTATACCATTCCCAAGAGTGGTAGAGCAGTACCAACTGGACTAAGTAAGGACAAAAGGGGAGAAAAGTCAATGTTGGGTAGGTTGTGGAGTAGGGGCAGAAAGGATAGATGGAGGAGGAGCGGGAATGAATATGATCAAAATACATTTATGGAATTCATAAAGATTGATAAAAATGTTATTTGTAAAAATATGTGTCTGTAAATGTAGCTGTGTGCATGCACCTATATTAAACTAAATGTGAGTTCATAATCCACTGTGTTATAAAACACATTCTAGTTCCCCCTTGTTTATCTTTAAACTCTCACACCACCAGTGGCAAACTGGCTCCCAGCAGCCTCCACTGCTGCATTCAGTATCCATTGAAGTTCAGTGTCCACAAAGGGAAGTGTGGGAACTGCTAGTCCACATTCCCGTGGGTCTTCAGCAGCTAAAGCACAATGCCGTAGTGATGGTTTCTTCTTTAGTCACTGAGCTCAGTATCCCGCCTGCTTGTGTGAGGTTGCTCCACATGTTGATGATACAGTGAGAATGTTTCGTTATGTTTCACATTCTATCCTGGATTTCTCTTTACTCCCTTTAAGCTTTTGTTCTTCAAAGCTCAGTAAGTTTTAGCAACTGCATGATGTCATGGAACCACAATTCTGGTAGCATCCGCCATAGTTTTCCCCTCTAAAACAAATCCTCTTTAATTTATGACTTAATACTTCACTCTATGTCTTTATGATCCTAAGTAATATCTTTGTGTGTTTGTGGTTTCTAGTTTATTTATATAAATAACACTTGGGTGTGAATTTTTCTGAAAGGATTAATTGAAATACAGTGTAAGTCCCATCTACATCTTACGATTGTTGTTTCTAAATGTTATATATAATGTTTATAATGTTATCTGCTTCTCTCCTAAGGTACAATTAAATTGGGCTTTATTTTTCCATTTAATATGCTCTGTGAATGACCTATACATCTCTCCTCATATGCACACATACGTATATGTGTGTGTATGTGTATGTATGTATATAGAAGAACTTGTTTAGAACACACAGCAGGAGGCGACTTAAGACGTGGCATGCATATCTTCTGTCTCACTAAGACTGGTCAGCTTGCCTGCAGTGGGGTTCACCTCACATTGCAGCATCTCTTAGCTCTGCTGGCTTTACTCGTCTTCCTTTAAGCTCACAGTGAACCACGTCAGATTTCCTTGGTTTTCAGAGTCTGTGATCAATCAAGCCATTTTCTCAACAGCTAGAAACAATTTGACAGGAGCTTGGGCTTTTAAATTCAGGGGACATTTAGGACTATTTGTCATAATCTTTTGTAATACTTTTAAAGGTATCTGCATATCCAGGAGCTTCAAAGATGTTTTGGAATCTTACTGCACCCAAATTCGCGGTTCCAGAATCAACCATGAGGGAAGCATTATATGCGAAATACGAGGTAATGGTTGCATTTTCTAGATTGTTATTTTTGCCATTATTTAATAATAAGCTTCTATAAATTGCTTCTGACATAAAATTTACTGGACAGTTATTATATAATTTGTAAAGCAATTATTGTCAAGGTCAGGATTGGTTGGATGACACTTTAGAGATGATTTAAATATATAAATAATGGTCACACTTATCATTACACATGTATGGGAATGCATCCTTATATTTTATCAAATTTTGGTATACATATCTAAGATTTAACTATGATCAATGTCCTTCTTTAAATTAAACACTTACTGCAGCTAGGCAAGAATAATCTATTTTCTTTTTGGAAGAGTATTTTATTCGAGGCTTCCAGTTACAAAGTCATGCAGGTTGTGTAGAGAATCCTCATGGTATTTCCATTTACTTTTTGGCACATGAAGACAATGGACATTTATCATGAAATTTTAGGTAATATTTAAGAATTCCTATTAAATTTGTTGGCCGTAGTAATCTGGTAATCGTATTATTGATATCTGCCTCACAATTAAGACTTTATAGTTCTCCTGGAAAACCAGATGGAACGTCTTTCACACTTTGGTGGAGGAGCAAACTTTATTTCAAACCAATCTATGAGGGTAGCCAGGAAGAGAGTACATGGCCCTATGTCCTGTTGGCACAGGCTCATGTGGGAATCCCCTCAAGGTCTAACTTATCACCAGGCACCTGCTGCATTTTCTCCTCGGGCTGAATCTAAGATGCTGTCTGTCAGATGTCCCTGATGTTTCAGGTTTCCAAGCATGTCCTCATTTAATGGAATAAGATAGTTAATTCTTCTTTGAAGCTCTAGTAGAATTCTGAACTAAATCCATCTGTCTGTGAAACTTTGTTAGTTGAGCAATTTTAAGTCACTGCTTTATCTTAAAATAGTATTTATTGGGTGTGCCAGGGCCATTGTATGCACGAAGTTATGTGACTACCTGCTCGAGACCTAAGCAAGATCAAATCGGTCAAAATACCAGCATGGAACGAGGGAGGGCTCCTGAAGCCCCACCCTCCCTGAGGAGTTATAGGTTATAGTTATAGGAGTGAGAGTCAGTTTTCTTTAGGAATGTTTTACCAAAAAGGCTACCTATATATATATGCTCCAGTAGAGGGACCTTCACCCATAAGTGGATTCAGTGGCTTTAAAAAGTGAAACACATCAAATTAGGAGAGGAAAGTGTGCCGTGGGGGTAACCAGTAACCGAGTGAGGGATTGAGAGGTGTATTTGGTTAAAACCCATCTATATGCATGTATGAACTTCTCAAGCAATAAAAGTTTAAAAACATTAAATAACAGAATAAATGAAATAAAAGAGAAGGAAGTCTTGGGCAGCAGTTCTGTGTACTCCCAGGGCAGGAAGAAAGGGGTTAATACGCCGAGCCAGTCAAAGGTGGCCTGTTGCCAACCGGAACGTACCTGGGCTTTCTGAAAAACTATTAGCGTGTTTAAATGTCAGGTAGGAAACAGTGCAGGTGTCAGTGGCCAGCATGACAGGCTCTACTGGCTGCTTTAACAGCTTTGTTTTTCTTATAGGGTTTGGGATGTGTGCCCAGTCACCTGGTGGACAAAATGGCAGTCACAACCAAGATGGCTGTCATCACATTGAGTGGCTGCCTCCATGGGTTATCTCCTTTGTTGATTTTGTTAGCAGTTATTTTTGTTTACTTATTTAAAAAGAAAATGCTAGAGTTGATACAGATAGGAGGAATCTTCTTGAAAGTGTGAAATTTTTACAGAACTGAACCATTCGGGAAAGTTCTAATGATTTAAATGTTTTCTTTACTAATTTTTGAGCTACTTATATATTGTAGTTTTTTAGTCAGCTGTTAACTTATTACAGAAAACCATGTGTTTTACAAGATACTTGTTACTTTCTGTCAGTTTTAATCTGTTTGTAATGTTGCATAACTTTTCTATTTCTCGTGGTTTTCATATCTATAATGGGATTTTTAGAAAGTAGCTTAATTTTCTTGTTTTTTGCTTTGTTTTCAGTTGTAAAGTTTATCCTTTATCAAACTACTATACACATGCTAGTAAAGAACCATCATTAATACATTTCTGGTGAGATTTACAGTGTCTGATCTCAAGCTGTTAGATATCGTGGCCTGTCAGCAGAAAAAGGAATGAATTCAGCATACCTTCTTTGAGTAGAAATATTTTGGCTTAATATTACATCCCATTTTGCCATTATGAAAATTAGTTATTTTTCTTTTGAATTCTTTTTGATTATTGACTCCATGGCTTATCATAGAATGTTGATATTCTGTTTAGTCATTTCTTTTTTTTTTTTTTTTTTTTTTGGTTTTTCGAGACAGGGTTTCTCTGTGGCTTTGGAGCCTGTCCTGGAACTAGCTCTGTAGACCAGGCTGGTCTCGAACTCACAGAGATCCGCCTGCCTCTGCCTCCCGAGTGCTGGGATTAAAGGCGTGCGCCACCATCGCCCGGCTCTGTTTAGTCATTTCTTTAATTTCTTTTACTTAATTTTAACTATTTTCTTATTCTTTTAAAGTACTATAAATATAACTTACGACTTTTGTATAAGGATTTGAGTTATTTCACCATTTTTCACTTAGCATCTTCATTTGTTTTTAAAAATAATTTGTTTTAGGGGGAATAGTTATCATTTTCTTTTCGATATTCCACTTAGGTGGGGTGGGGTCTTAAAAGTTTAAAACCTTATGATATTGTTTTCTTTAAACTATATTATTAATCCTTAATAACATATAGTATATATTTTTTAAATTTTTAGAAATTATTATTTGTGCTGTGGTTTCATGGTTTATTACATATTCCAGTATCCATGAACTAAGCCAGGGACATTACACATAGTTACCATTGTTGACACTGAGTTGGACTAAGCAGAGCATAGCTTCTGGGATCAGAGTCTTGGATTTGAATCTTTTTGCTTCCTAGGTAACTCTACCTATGCCCCTAAAACACATTTTTTATATTAAGCAAGTTTTGAAGATTTAATGAGGCATTAAACTGTGTGTACACTGTTAGGAACCTTATTTTGAGAAATATTTTGACAGCTTCTGAAACTTTAGTATATGTGCTATTTTTTTTATAGTAAACAACCATTGATTTTTAATTGGTTCCTCTGTTTTGACATAAAAGATGGTGTGGAAGCTTTTGCCTTTGTTTTGTTAAAAAGTGTCCCTTTAAATATTTGAAATTCCAGTTACTTGAATGTCTTATGTGCGCATAGGACAAATAGTTGCAAAAGTTCTGTTTCATATCAGGTAATCTTTGAAGAATAGCAGTCTCTGAGCATCTTTCTGCTACAGCTAGTAACTTTTTTGCCTTCTATTGTGCTACAGTTTTTTTTTTGTAAAAATATACTTTCCTGGCTAGTTTAATATCAACTTGACACAAACTAAAGTCATCTGAGAGAAAGGAATTTCAATTGAGAAAATGCTTCCTTAAGTTCCAGCTAAAGGCAGGCAAGTCTGGAGGGTATTTTCTTAATTAGTGATCGAGTCGGGAGGGCCCAGTCCAGCACCTCGTGGTGGTGCCACACCTGGGCTGGTGGTCCTGGGTTCTATAAGAAAGCTGGTTGAGTAAACCGTGGGGAGAAAACCAGTAAGCAGCCCCCCTTCATGGCTCTGAATCAGCGCCTGCCTCCAGGTTCCTGCCCTGCTTGAGTTCCTGCCTTTGATGATGAACAGAGATGTGTAAGTGTAAGTGAAATAAACACTCTCCTCCCTTCATTAATTTTGGTTAGGATGTTTCATCATGACAATAGAAACCCAGACACAGTGATTTTTCAACCTTCCCAATGCTGGGACTTTTTAATACAGGTCCTTATGTTGTGTTGACCCCCAGCTATAATGGTTATTTATTTGTGTTTTAATAAATAAAGCTTGCTTGGAGATCAGGGGGCAAAGCAGTCACACTAATCAGCCACACAGGCCAGGGAGTTATGTCACACACCTTTAATCCTAGAACTCAGGAAAGAGAGGCAGATAGATCTCTGTGAGTTCAAGGCCATCCTGGGCTATACAAGATTGATCCAGAAAGAGATCCCAGTGGTGATGGTTCTCACCTTTAATCCCATAGTTTGAGAGTTACATACTTTTAATCCCATTACTAGGGAGGTGGAGACAGAAGCAATATGGCTGAGCAGAGAGAGGAACTCAGTTGGGTGTGGAGTCTGAAGATTTGTGGAGAGAGGGCCTCGTCCTTTCAGTTCGAAATTTTTGGTAGAAGTAAAAGGTCTTTCTAGTGGTTGACTGATGTGGGATTCCCCTCTGTATGCTGTGAATATGTTTTATTGACATTTGTTAATAAGGAAGCTGCTTTCGGCCAATGACTTAATAGATTAAAACCAGGCAGGAAATCTGAACAGAGATGTAGAGAGAGTTGGTGGAGTCAAAGAGATGCCATGTAGCTGCTGAAGGAGATAAATGTTGATATACTTTACCCAGTACAAGGCAAAAGAGAGCTTCAAATTTCCTACTTCATGAAAAAGTCTGCCAGATACTATAGGCCTGTAGGCTTAAGATGGATGCTCCAATGTTACAGAAAAACTTGGGGTGACTGCCCAAGCAGCGAGATGTCTCTGTCAATTTTAGAGTTTTGGAAGTTGCTTACAATGCACTCCCTGCTTACCTAGGCAATATTATATCCTTCTGGAGTCTTTTATGGAGTTGACAAAAGATAGTTTTAACTATAAAAGATAGATTAGATATAAACTTTTAGACTCACAAGGATAGAATCAATGACAGAGTATTTTTCTTAATTTGCCAAATGTAAGTGGACTAAATATTGTAACTATAATTCTTGCTTGATAACTGTTTTGTTATATATAATCTTGCTATGTTAAAACCTTCCTTTTTAATTAGACAAAAAAAGGAAGGTGATGTGGGATTCCTTTCTGTATGTTGTGAATATGTTTTATTGGCAATGGTTAATAAAGAAGCTGCTTTCGGCCAATGACTTAACAGACTATAACCAGGTTGGAAAAGATATAGAGAGAGAGTAGGCAGAGTCAAGGAAATGTCATGTAGCTGCCAAAGGAGACAGATGCCAAAACTTTACTTGGTAAACCACAGCCTTGTGGCAAAACACAGAATGATAAAAATGGGTTAGTTTAAGATAGAAGAGTAGTGAGCAATACACTTAAGTGACTGGCCAAACAGTGTTGTAATTCATA
Source organism: Microtus pennsylvanicus (assembly GCF_037038515.1). Lineage (NCBI taxonomy): Eukaryota > Metazoa > Chordata > Mammalia > Rodentia > Cricetidae > Microtus > Microtus pennsylvanicus. Next base: position 53,965,024 of record NC_134592.1, on the reverse strand, counting down.
TAGATTCTGTGTGATTATTTCGGGTCTGGGTGGCTGGAAATGAACGAGCAGCCCCTGCCTACAGTTGGCTGCTTTGCTTTTCTGATCTTCAGCTTGAAACCCAATATCTGTCTCTGGGTTTTTATTAATCATGCTACATTCAGCCATAAAATTATTTTCTTTGCTATTTATAACTGTCATTTTGCTACTGTTACGAATTGTAATGTAAATAATCTGTATTTTCTAATGATCTTAGGAGACTTCTCTGAAAAGGTAGCTCAATCCCCAAAGGGATTGTAACCCACAGGTTGAGAACCACTAAAAGGATGAACAAAATTTAACGTTGATTCCTAAATTGCCTTAGCAATGATAATATCACACTACTTTTAAAAACTGATTTTTAAATTTCAGTATTTTTTAACTATAAAGTTAGCACTTCATCATCTAAATAAAGAATAGCAAGGTTCAGCTAACCATGAGATTGTCAGCTTGTCAAATTTAGGTCTTCCAGTTGCTTCCGAATACCAAAGTCACTGGCTGTAAGATTCATGAGCATATTTTGCATGGCTTTTTCCTCTCATAATAAGACACAGGTATTGTAACTTACTTGGGTGATAGAATTCAAACTTTAAGTCATTTAAGGAAACTTATAATCTAGTTTACATTTAGAGTACTTACTTGTGCTTGAGAATGAAGTCATTTGTTAATAGTAAGGCCTAATTACACATCCTGTTAATCATTTCGGTGTTGATATATAAGACATCTAGTTCTACTCTACCAGACTGTAATGTCACCAATATTTCCTAAAAATTAAAATTACAGAAATCAAGTGCACATTCCCATTTGATCCAAGGCTGGAGCCGTACTGTGGATTTTGCATTAATATGACGCCTCTAGTTGGATTTTCATGCATCTCTGGAAGTGATTCTTTTACTACAGGTCTTTTATTTATTTTGCTAACAATGTTGATCAGTGAAATAACAGTGAGTATAAGCATTGAAAATATCCCATGACATTATTTAATACATAATTTAACCTTTTATCACAGAGTGCTCAGACAAGCAGAATTTTAACTGAGAAAATTCCTGAAAGCAAGGAAAGTATGTTTATTTTGGATACATATACCAGAAGAAGTTTTAAGGTATGTATGACTTTGACTCTGAATTTAAATTGATTAGAATATCTTCCTTTAGTTCGGGAATTGTTTCTGGAAACCATTTCTTGGTGTTTTATTACTTTGAGGAATGTTTCAGACCAGCCAGCTGTGTCTGTGCAAACACATTGATTCCCATTGTGGTGTTCTTAGAATGTTCAGAAGATAGTATTCATTAATCAATTGCAGGATATTTGTGTGTTTCTTTCCTAAAATTGCAAGCTTCCCAATTATTTTTTTGCCTAGGACTTAAATGCTAAAGTGTGTGTGTGTGTGTGTGTGTGTGTGTGTGTGTGTGTGGTGCGCGCACGCGTGTGTGTGCATGTATGCCATGGAATGGGAACAGGCTTGCGAGATCCCACCCACAGCTGAGGAGGAATTACCATTTGATGGCTGCTGTGGGAGGAGCGTCAGTTTTCTTTATGGATGTGGGATTTCGAGCGCTATCTGTGTTTCAGTGGATGGCCCTACGCAGACTCAGCGGATTTAAGGCCTAGAGCACATGGAGTTGGAAGGAAAAGCGGTAGATGGCACAGGGGAGAATTGTAGGGAAGGGGTGGGGGTGGATTAGATCAAAACACATTATATGCATGTATAAAATTCTTTTTTTTAAAGATTTATTTATTTATTATGTATACAACATTCCTTCCATGTATGTTCACATGCCAGAAGAGGGCACCAGATCTCATTACAGATGGTTGTGGGCCACCATGTGGTTGCTGGGAATTGAACTCAGGACCTTTGGAAGAGTAGTCAGTGCTCTTAACCTCTGAGCCATCTCTCCAGCCCCGCATGTATAAAATTCTGAAACATTAGAAAAGCAGGAAAGGGTGACGGTCCAGGGACAAGTACGTGTCTTCTTCATGTCTGGCTGATGCAGCCTCACGTGTCAGCGCAGCCTCTGAACACTCACCAATCAGTGTCGTTTGTACCAGCGAAGAGGCTCGGCCCCAGAGCGCCTGTGCGTCACGGGTTCTTGATTTCTGTTATCTCAAGCTTAAATTAAGAATTAGCAATTTTCATTTCTATAAAAATGACTAAATGACGTGACAGGTCTTAGGTCGCTTAAGGAAACAAACTTAATGAGTAAGAAAGTATATTTTAATTAGAATTTGTACTTTTCATTAATTTATAAGAATTATTATTACTTAACTGTCATATGACACTTTTCATTTGCTGAACAGTGACTATGGTTAATGTGCTTTTACCTGATTATTTTACAGTCTTTAATAATGAAAAAATCTGCATCATATGAGAATATTCAAAAATATTCCAGTGCTCCGTACACACAATTAAAGGTATTCTAACTTTTTGACTTTTAAATTCTAAAATATGTTTGTATTTCTAGCAGTAAAAATCATGTTATGCTCTTTTCAAAAGTTTGAACAGTTATACTGTTTCTTACTATTATACCTTGAGTGAATTGCAGTTTCATGAGATAGGGATTATAATAAATAATGCAGGGGCACTATCTCTACAGGCGTGAATGCATTTTAATACACACGTAGCTTTTGTGAAATTCCTGCTTGTGGAATGTGGGTGTACACACACACACACACACACACACACACACACACACACACACCATCTAATCCAGGTCTCATGCTTATGATCCAGCACTGGGGAGACAGCCAGGAAATAGGAAGAAAATGATACAGTAAAGAGTTCAACATAAAATTTCTTTTATTACTGATATTATTATAAAGTTATAATGATTAATGTTTAGCCATTGCAAGTCACTTATAAATATTATGTTAATATATTCATGCTAAAATTAGGTTTATTATCAGATAATATAAGAAAATGGATATTGTTATTTAAACTTACAAATATTGAATGGAAAGCTATTGTAGAGTGTAGGTTAATAGTGGTATATGAGAATACAATGTTGTTAAGGTGTTTTTAAAATAGACTCACAAGTTAATTTTATAAAATAAGGCCTTTTAATAATTTATTATGTTTAATTAATGTAGTATGTTTAATTTACAGTGTTTTTATGAAAACTAACCAAATTATTGTTCTTTGCATTAACCCATTGTTAACCTTATAAATTGCCTCTTGAATAAGCTTAAGAACTGTACCGGACATGTAAAGAACTCAAAATGAAAAGCCTCAAGTTATTGTACAAAATGAAAAGAGAAGGAACTCAACAAAATTTATTTTGAAAGCCATATTTACTCTGATACCAAATCCCAGAAAATGACTGCCAAAATTAAGTCATTTTCTTTGGTAAACTTAGACACAAAAACTGTCAACAAAATTTAGCCTGCAAGCTGCATTCATTAGCACATCAAGGAGAGGGCTAGTGAGGGGCCTCAGCAGGTAAGGATTTTTGCCACTAAGCCTGATACCTGGAGTTTGATAGAAAGAAGAAACCAACTTTCACAAATTGTCCTCTGGTCATCACACATGCACAAAGAACATAAATAAATGTGAAGAATTAAAAACCCATCCATTATGATCAAGTTGACTCCATTCTAGATGCAAATGTGTGGTTCAGCATGCACATCAATAAATGTAACACAGTACATAAATAGAATAAAATGTAGAAATCACACAATCGTGTCAATAGATAACAGGATAAGCAATCTTGATGCTAAAATCCCCAAAAGAAACTAGAAATAGAAGGAACCACCCTCACTGCGATTATGCTATCTATGAACAAACCTATATCCAGCATTACACTAACTAGGGAAAAAAACTGAAAGAATTCTCTCTAAAGTCAAGAATGATACATGTGTGTTCACTGTTTGTACTTTAAATCAATACAATGCTAGAAGTCTTACTTAGCAATAAGAAAAAAGGAAGAAATGAAAGGGTTACAAATGGGGAAAATGACAAATTATCCCCATTCACTGTCTTTCTTTACCTGGAAGACCACAAATGCCCTGTAGACCTGATAAGCACAAAATAGTAGGACACACAGTCAACACATAAAAATCATTGGCTGTTCACACTCACCAATAATTAACATCCTAAGATAGAAACAGGAAGGAGACCAATACCATTTGCTATAGCTACAAAGGGAAATAAAAAGGGTGCATATGACTAGCGAGAATGTAAATCACTATAGCTATGGTGGAAAATCAACAGAGTTTGTCCAGGAAACTAAAAATAGAACTATCAATTATCCAGCTTAATTGCTTCCATGTATATTCCCGAATGAATCAAAATTAGACTACAATAAGCATATCTGCATACCCAAGTTTATTGGAGTTCTGTTCACAAGAGACAAATTATCATCTGTCTGGATCCCATCAGTAGATAAGTGAGTGGATACAGAGTATGTGGAATACAAACAATGAAGTCGTATTTAGCCATAAGAAGGGTGAAATTGTGTCCCTTGAGCGGAAGCCGGTATAGGCTGGAGATCATCATACGATGTGAAAGAAGTCATCTGAAGAAAATGAATACTGTATTTTCTCTCATGTGGATATCTAGATTTTTAAAAGACATGGAAGTAGAAGGGAGACTGTTTGGGAAGAGAAAGGCCATCAGGGTGAAGGGATCAGAAAAGAACGGGGATGAACATGGTCAAAGTACTTTACAGGCATGCATGAGAATGCCATGATGAAACCTGTTTGTAGTGATAAGGAGCTGCGGGATGCGTTCCATCAGGATCCTGGCTCCTCAGCTAGTTTACACCTGAAATAATTACATGGAAACTGTATTCTTTTAAACACTGCCTGGCCCATTAGTTTCAGTCTCTCACTGACTAATTCTCACATCTTGATTAACCCATTTTTAATAATCTGTTTAGCACCATGAGGTGGTGGCTTACCAGGAAAGATTCTAGCCTACGTCCTTCTCTGGTCGGAGAATCATGGCGACTGACTGACTCAGCTTTCTTTCTCCCAGCATTCTGTTCTGCCTGCTCCACCTATCTAAATTCTGCCCTATCAAAAAGCCAAGGCAATTTCTTTATTAACCAATGAAAGTAACAAATAGAAGACCCACCTACATCACCTGTTGCTTTGTACAATTCATAGATACCATTGACAACTGTAAGAGTATATTATTTAATATTTATTCAATAAAGCCAAGCCACATTAATTGCAGTTGTGATTGTATTAACTTTAAGTGTAGAACAACTCAATTGATGATATATATTTCCACCTCTGTTTTCTTATGAAGAGATCAAACTCTGCTGTTGAGTTGCAGAAAGAAGAGACCCCATCACCGTTTATAGTTAAGGACGACTTCGATAGCAACCTGAAGCAGCTGCTGTTTCAGAAGAGGAAGGAGCTGGAGCGCCAGCTTGCCAAGCAAAGGGGGATATTTGATACCCCCTTAACAGTCAGCCTGGAAACCATGAATGAGTCAGACAGCTTGAAATGCCTGTCATTTTCTCTTGTTGAATTATCAAAAAAAGCTGGCATTACCTACATTGTGTATCCCAAGAAAAAGAAGAAGATATTTAGGAAAGGAATGAAATTCCACAAGTATGGCCTTGTGTGTGAGCAGCTCTCCAAGCCTCCAAAGAAATTAGAAAGGTTCTGTTCAATTTTTATGGCTTGTGAAGGATATTATAGTTTGGGGACTTAATTTTATGATTTCATTCAGTATTGTTACTGTTAATTCTCCATGGAAAATATGCTAGTTGGAGAGTAAATCTCCCATTTTAAAATATGTAGGCATTTCATAGTATGAATATGTGAATTGTTTAACTTCCCGTTTTAGGACTGAATCTATTTTATGTCTGAAAGTGTCTCTCAGCAGAAAGAAACAAAATAGAGCTATGCGTTTGCTAAATTGGCTTGATGCACAGGTCCGGTCCCTATTCTAAATGAATACCATCCACTCCAAAACCAAAGTAGATGGCTGATGGTTAACTCTTTTCAAATTTACATTTGTGCTGAATTGTGCAATAAATATAATAAACATTTTGTGTGTTGTGAGCCTTTCTTCAAGGATCGACACACAAATGTAATTATGTTTGATCCTCAATTGGAGGTAATAATAGCTGGCATATTTTCAAAATGTGGAGAACCTGAAGTGGAAGCAACGCCAGCTCCTGGTATGATCATGTTTACTGTGGAAGACACAGATGCTTCTTGTAAGCCATGCATCTGACAGAAGTTTCCAAAAAAGCCAAGGAATGATTTTTCTCTTTAGACATTGCTGGGTAATAATCTGTTAAACTCACACCCACTTGGAAAGTGAAAACTTTGGGGCGATAAGGGAGTAGAAAGGTTTCGTTTATTTTATTATTAAGACGCACGGGCTCTTTGGTGTGGTTGGTGACTTATACTGGGACTCTGGAACTTAAAACTTTTTGAGTGACAGCAGGGACAGTAGTGTGGAGGTGCTACTCAGATCTGAGGTCTCCTGTGTGCTGATCTCCACTGCTCCAGTGTAGAAGGAAGATTTTCAGGAGGTTTCATATAGATTTTTTTTTCTGAGCTGAAAAAAAAAATCCCTTAAAGAAGAATCAGACATTTGAAGTGGTTTTTTTTTTTTTGATACACTTGCTGATTTCAAAGTATGAACCTTTGTCATCACAGTAAAAGACAGGGCCACATTATTTTGACTGCAGGGCATCCAGGAGGAGCACAGCTCTGTGCACCAGCAGCAAAACAACTGTTTGTGTCCTGGTCGGTGCATCAGTACTTTCTATTTCAGTGTAGATAGGAAGTAATGGTTAGCTCAGAGCAAGTTAGGGAGCAATTTCTACAGTTAGGACATCTCCCATTGATTTTGGTGACTAAGAAATGCCATTCTTACCATTTTACATCTAGCTTTGCTCTTGTTGAATGACAGCCATTCTTGGCCAACCCCTTAGAGATTCGAAGTAGGTCACATGTGCTTTCCCATGTGAAGTCATGACTTCCATGTCTTGACTCGAGAAAGTTGTTCCTGCAGAAGGTCATTTGGACTAAAGTCCCAGACTCACACATTACCTTTCAGTCCCCTTGAGACAGGCTGCCCCTGCTACTCTCCTCATTAGCTTGGTTTTGGCAGAAAGCCACATACCTGCAATAACAGCAAGGCTTCACTGTTTCTTTAGATCTTATCTTCGGCTCTGAGCCCTGAGTCATGAGACAGGCCAGTGAGGGACTAGAAGGAACTTTTGGTAGATGATGTCTTTGCTCGTCTGGCATGCTTCAGCTTTTCCTTGTTCTGTTTCTCTAAGAACTGGAGACAGTTTAGCTCCAGGAACAAGGATGTGTCAGCCGTCTCCGCATCTGAATTGTGGCTGCCCTACATTCACCCCTTGGTGACCAGGCCACGCCACGTTATTTCTTAGGCCGTTTCCTTGTCTGAAAGATGAGCTTCTCTGCTGAAGTTACTTCCAGCTCAAAAGTCTCACATGTCAGACGGTAAAACCAGCTTTATCCTCATACAAATGGAATACCTTGGGCAACACATTTAAGCTGTTGAAAACTTCCCTGTCTCCTCCAACAGGGTCACATCTCATCTCAAACTGATTATGTGAACACGTATTCTACCTCTAGAGCATGGTCTCTCTACATCGCAGATGACGCAACAGGTCAATTTATTGTGTTGCTCCTTCAAGGGGGAAACTGTGAACCATACCCTTGGCTATGAAAACGTGGATCTAGACTTTATAACCATGCTTTTTCCTTTCTCTTCCCTTTTAATTTGGGCTATTTAATTTCAATGATCCGAGACTATAGCTTTTCCTTGTAAAAGTTCATCCATTATCTGTGTTTGCTTTTTACATTCCTCTGGAACTTGCCTAGCCGGTTCTAGTTGCTTGCTCCCTTTAAGATATTACCATTATTTTATCAGCTCAGAAGATAATGCGTGCTCATTGTAAAAAAATTAGAAAATATTGCAGTTCCCTCATTAAATCACCACTGACACAGTTTTGAATGTGTACATGGAAACACAGTCATACAAACCTGTGGGAAGAGATTAGCCTTTATGCCTATGCACGTATGTTAAGTGTGTGCTTACATATTGTATAGAGAATATGGATTATATCCACCAGCCTCTGGCATCGATTGTTTCTGTGGTGCAGGTAGTTGTTGGGGATGGGTTGAGAAGAGTCTTTACTGAGAGTTACTTTATGCTCTCTACATTGTTTGAAATTTTTCTACTGGACATATAGTTATGTTTAAAAGTAACTTTTTGATTTTTGTTTTTAAAAGTTTTTTTTGGGGGGGGAATCAGTGGAATCTGGGTATTCTCAAAATATATCTGCATCCACCGTGAATATCTGCAGAGCAGATCAATGGACTCTTCAGATTAAAATGTAATCTGTGCTTTTTCCAGATTTACAGAGCTAAATGAAATACACGTTCATTTTAGTATTTATTTTGGAATTGGATCTTAGAAGCGATGGTCCCCTGTGCGTTAGAGCTGGAAAGTACTGCCGACGGAGCAAGAAGCAAGGAGATAGTGAAGGAAATTTCTACTTTAGTTCAGCAGACTTCAGAGTAAATTTTTCGAGCACCTTCCGTATACCAGATACTAGTCTAGATGGGAAACTACAGATGAGGACAGTGAAGAGTGCTAGCCAGTCCCCTGTCGTAGCATTTATATCCTAGTGTGAAAGTGACAGCAGAGAGATTGACTCATGATGTTAAGGAAGTGATAACAGTTATGGCGAGAATAAGGCAGGGAAGTGGGAGCCGCTGTTTTAGATCGCTAGATGCCTCTATGACTTAGAACTGAACAGTATGGAGGAATGAGGTATTTAGATCTCTGAAGAAAAGGTAAAAGCTTGTGTAATAGCCCCAAGTTGCAGAATATGCCTATTTCTTTTGGACAGCACCCAGAGTGGTGTCTGGAACACAAGAGATTGCTAAGAAAGTGAGGTCAAGGAAGTGTTTGGGCAATAATACCAGGTATTGTCTTATTGGCCAGAGGTCGAGGCTCTGGAGATGGCTTAGTGGGTAAGAATTCTTGTACAAGCATAGGAATGTGAGTTCAAATTCCCAGTACCCACATAAAAATGGCATGGGTGCATGTGCCATCATTGAGGGTAGGGAAAAGCAGAGACAGGTGGGTTCCAGCATCTCACTAGCTAGCTAGCATAGCTGAAATAGAGCTTCAGGTACAGTGGCATACTGTGACTCAAGAAGAAAGTGGAGAGTAATAGTGGGTAACACCCAACCTCCTCCTCTGGCTTCTATATTCGCAGCCACACAAACTTGTGCACATACATGCATACACCATACACATATACAGAAATTAAAAAAGGAAAGTGTATGTTTGTAAGCCATTATGAACGCAAGAAGAGGATAGAGAGTTTGCAGGCTGTGATAAATATAAATATAAAACGAGACCCGGAGAGTGGAGAACATGTTGAAATGATCAAATATATCTTCCAGAAGACTCACCATGGTAGTGGTAGGAATTAAGAAATTGTAGTGGAAGCTGAGAGACACCCACAAGAAAGCAACTGAATGATCTATGTGAGAAATGGCAGCTGGGTCTGAAGTCATAGCAATCCAGGTGGTAAAAAGTGGCCACATTCTAGACAGATGTTGGGAATACAGCCAACAATGTTTGCTCATGGGTTGTTTGTAAGGTATGAGAAAAAATGAATTAAGGATACTCCCAAAGATTTTTACTGGAGCGATTGAAAACGTTGAAAGGTTTTCCCAGATGGTCAAGACTGCAGGGAGCAGGCAGGCATGGAGAGCGTCAGACGATGGTCTAATAGGAATGCATATCAGTTTAGCTCGTCAGATCTCAGGGACACTGCAGGACAGGTAAGGAAAGGCGGATACCTCTGACCCTGGTATGCAGATGGAAGCTTCCCTTGACACACCAGGTCCCAGCCACGGAAAAAGCAAGCCAGACCAATAGCTGTAAGTCAGGTGCCAGAAAGTGGGAACATTGCTCTCATAAATGTAGTTACCACATCTAGACCTAGGGTGGCCAACACCTCCTAATCAACACCTGCTTAAATTTACACTCACGATAAGTTATGGCAACTTTTCTTCCAGACATTCGGCTTTAGCACTGGCCAGACAGGAAATGGAGATGTGGAGTGGTCACCAGTGTTTGTCTTTGAAATTGCTGATAGCGCCATCGCCATGATTGTGTGACTTTTCTTCAGGGATCTGGTGGCTTTCATTGTGCGTTATCTTCCTGCAGGGTGGCGTGGGGTGGGCTGGGCCCCTCCAGAGACTTCTGCTTGGTCTTAATTACCATTATGTCCCTGTCTACACTGAGTTCTTTCTGAGTCACTCACTGCTGCGGTGTTCCAGGATGAGAAATTGACTACAGGGTGGGGCCTCCACAGGTCCATTTTTAGACAGTCCAAGTCCAATAATAGACTTCCTATTAGTTTATTAATTAATTCCTTACTTTTATTGATAGACTCAGTGACATTTGGAACTGAAATGTCTAGAGTTAGCATCTCCTGACCTCCAGAAGGCGCAAGCATTTGTTTTTGGAATCTTTTGGGGGGAAATTCACAGATGCGTGTGTCACATGGTGGGGTCCTCTCCTTGGGATCATGGCAAGCAAAGTTTTAGGCTGTGGACTCTTTTGGTCCTGAGATCTTGGCAAGAAAACATGAACCTCAAACATATAGCTATTTAGTTTTATGCTCAACAGACCCATAAGTTTCTTGCTTATCTAAGACAAACAATACCTTAGCAGGCTGTCCATCTGTCTTATCACTGAGAAACTGTGGCCATTTAGTTATTGCCACAGGTCCTCTCAGAGTAAAATTCTCTTATTACCTTTCTGTTCCTGTGGTTAATTGTTGTAACTGTGTCTTTGGCTTCTGCGATGGCAAGGCGGTTTTAGCTGGGGTTTACCATTCTACAATCCTATTAGTGACCATTGAACGAGATCAGTTCCTTCCTGGTCCTCCACTCACTCACGTCCGTGTCAGCATATATAGTGTTTATCTGTGTGCCATCACCTCTGCATTTTCTGTCTTCTCTCCAGGAGTCAGAGCTTGATTAAGGATGCCGCATTTTACAGATCAATTCTCAGTCTCCCAAGGCTTAGAGCTCACTCTTCTATGGCAGTAGTTCTTAGAGTGTTGTCTTTGAATCCGTGGGTTTTATGTGGAATCTGGCGAGAATGTAAAAACCCTAGGTCTCCACCCTCTGCTTGCCAAATTAGAGATTGTGAAGGCCCCAAATCTGCATTTCAACAAGCCTCCTAAGCAGTTCTGATGCATGGTAACTTCTAAGATCATTTGCTAGGCATTGCGAGGGTAGAGTAACCAAGGGTTACAACTAGGACCAGCAACCACTAATCTCAGGGCACATCGTAGAGGATGGATTTGAGAGGGTGAAGAACTGGCAATTGTGGCTCTCCAAGAGTATCCAGATCTCACAGCTGAGAGATCTGGGGGGAATACACAGATTGTGTAATTGAATGTAGGTATAAGGCTATCGTGTAGGGGGAGATGGCATCTCACAGATGAATGATATGACTTCTCTTAGTCAGTTTCTCCTGTTAGGGAAGATAAGTGGATTTGGGGGAAAATCACCTTTTTCCATGTCTGATTGTGTCCTCTCCATAGTAGCTTCATTACCCGAGTGTACTTAAGAGGTTTGGACCCTTAGTAGGTACTGCTGCTTTCCTGTTCTTTCCAAGTGCTTCACTCAGCCCTCATCAGAGAAGCTTCCGCCTGCATGGAAACTAACATGGAGACCCAAACAGGACTGTGTGCAGAGAGTGAGAGACTATGGAGCATTTAGTCCTAACGTGGATGAATTTACCAAACCCTTACTCCCTCAAGACTCAGAGATCTCTGTGGGAGAGGAGGCAGAAAAATCGTAAGAATCAGAGGGAATGGATGACTACAGGGAAATACTTCAGACACAGCAGGACTAAACAGGACTAATGCACATATGAACACATATGGAGACGACGATAGCACATGCAAGACCGGCATGGGTTCAGGGAAGATGGGGTCCCAGCGCAGAGAACAGGAAGTGGACACAAAGCCCCACCCTTAACCAGGAAGTTGTTTGCAATTGATAACTTCTGGAAAAGGGAAAAATTAGTTTTCTCCAGTGGAGTGTCACTGGGTATAACAACTACATCACAGGGCGGGCCCCATGCCCAGGAGTAGTTGGGCAAGACAGAAAGAACTCGGTGATATTTCTGTGGACTTTTTACTTCGGTTTGCTTTGTGTTGGCACTTTTTATCTTACAGAAGTTTTGTTTTAATTCTTGTTTTGTTTTTGTTTCTCTTTGTTGGAAGAGAGACAGAGAGACAAAGAGAATAAACATATTGTGTGGTTAGGATCAATTTATTTTCTACAATAAGTTTTGGAAGATAAACAGAGAGTAATTATTAAAACCTGGGAGAAAATAGTTGGGGTAGGAAAGGTTTCTTTGAAGTCCTGTTCTTTTTTGGGCAAGTATTATTATATCCAGCTAGAGGTAACCCACCTTGTAAGGCCCTGGAGCATAGAAAGCTTGATTTCAGATGCTTGTGTCTCTCTCTTGAGGTTTCTGATAAAGCAGAGAACAAGGGGTCTTGTGGATGTAGTTTGTAGAAGTTAGTTTCCCAGGCTAGGGAACAAGGTGAGGAAGGAGTGGAACACAGAAGCACAAACAAAACACCTGGCACAGAAAGCCTTTCTCAGGTGGTACTAGATTAGCGATATGAAGCCAAGGGGATATGGCTGAAGAACAGAGAGAGGAAGAGACAGTGGTATCTCAGCGGCCTGGGCGGAAGTGTCTCATGTCCCATCTTGAAGACAGATTGCTCAGTCTGATTTCTTCCTTCCTTCCTTCCTTCCTTCCTTCCTTCCTTCCTTCCTTCCTTCCTTCCTTCCTTCCTCCCTCCCTCCCTCCCTCCCTCCCTCCCTCCCTCCCTCTTTCTTCCTTTCTTCCTTTCAGATTTCTGCCTCCTCCCCACCACTGATTCTAACAGAACCCAGGACCACCAGCAGAGGGGTAGCATCTACTGTAATTGGTTGGGTTAATTAATTGCTAGTTAAGAACATTCCCTACAGTCTTGCCTATAGCCAGGTCTCTCTCTTGGAGGCACTTTCTCAACTGAGGCTTCCTACTCTAAGATGAGTTAACTTGTGTCAAATGACACAGTGCTATGCAGCCCACTGCCCTCGTGTCATAACAGATGAGAATGGCTTGCACGAGAATGTGGCGCGGAGATTATAAGAAGGGAATAAAAGAATGGGAGCCTTTTCTTACCTTTATTCCCCTATTTTGGCACCATGACTTTCTTACACTATAAATTCAGTAAATAAAACACAATGGAGCTAAAACTTTTTTTCCAAACTAGCAGTAGACTGTGTTTATCCTGTCTCTGTTAGCTACCGTACGGTCACAATACAACCAACGCTACTGAATGCTTTTTCCAAACTTGCAGTAGACTGTCTTTATTCTGTCTCTGCTGGCTACCATATGGCTGCAATACAGTCCATGCTTCTGAATGAAAGCCCTGTTTTCAGTGGAGAAGTTGAGGAGGAATGTAGCTGCATCATTTGATAGGATCTAGATGATCAAGTTAAACTTCAGCCTTTGGAAGAAGCATTTCCTTTATCCCTTCCAGCTCACCTCCTAAATTCTCCACTGTGGTCATCCTGGGAGAAGATGAGGTTGTGAGTCAGATCAGAAAGGGGAACTGCTGTCCCCATCCCAGCAGTCTAGAGAGGCTGCCACATCAAAAATGTATTTCCATTTTTACAGAGATTCTTCATATTGTGCTGCAGTCTTACTGATTGAAAAAGTGAAGTTTGATTACATAAATTAGCAAGTTTTGATACTAGAAAAATAATTTCTTGTGTGTGGTTGAGTTGAATCATAGATTGAAAGATAATTGTGTTTCTGTAATTAAAAATTAATCATTCTCTTTGACACTAGATCGACATCTCACGGAATACTTCCTGAGCAGAAAAAGTTTTCCCTTAAAGTTCCATTATACGAACGTCAAATAAGGTGTCCCAGTGTACCCGTGGTTTTAAATTTTGATCAATTTGTTCAAAGTAAAGGAGGAATACCAGAAAATACTGATCCTCGGACATGGGCTATCGAGATCTTCGCTAAAGACAAACCTCAGAAAACACCTGCACCAGTTCCGTCTTTTCAGAAAGAAGATCCCGAGCCAGTGATAGAACTCCCCAAGTTGGAATTATCTGATCATATCAAGTGTGACCTTCCTTCAGATGTCATTAAATATTATGAATTGGAAGTGGAGCGGTTGACTCAAGAGATAAAAAATGAGGAAAGAATTCCCGTGTTTGCCTATTGTCGGCGTGGAGCTATTTACAGAAAACTGGGAAAGTTGCAAAGTGCCATGAATGACCTACAAGAAGTAAGTTTGAAAGAATAAAAACAACACAGCTCACCATTTCCATTCCCTTTCTTTATACAGTCATTTCTGTTGAGGTGTTGAATGACAAATGATTTTAGTACAATTTATGGGATTGTGAAATACAAATATTGGCGTTTTCAAATGTTCATTAAAAGCACCAGACTTCTGGTTTTTGAATTGGGAGGCTTTATCTTATGTTGTATGCATGTAAAGCCACTGGTATTAATGATGCTTGAGAAACTCACTTAATAGTGTCATTTTTTTTCCTTTGGAAAATCAATGGATCTGACTTTGTTTATACATGTGTTTTTCAGGCCATATTTTTGGAGCCATTGTTTCTCAATGCCTATTGGCACCGACATTTCATTTATCTTTTCCAAGACAAAATCAATGATGCTTTGGATGACTTGAATTTTATACACAGATATAAAAAAAACCATGCAGGTGGGTTATATATGGAGACAGCTACAGTATCTGTCTCTTTCCCTTGGCTTTTGTCATGATTATAAATACAAACAAACTGATAGGTAGAAGTTCTGTAAATTGGTATGATGGCTTCAGCGTTAGAGTTCATATAACCCTTGCATTGTTTTCAAATGACTCATTATGCCTGAGTTTATTCCCTGGAGATCCGTTTCAGCACAATCCCTTTCACGGGTCTCATATGGACAATATGAACTCAAAATTGGGAGGTGATTTGTAAGTCTTTTCTTGACCACACGTTTCAGAATGAGAACGTAATACTGTGAAGGCCTCGTAGTGGGTGAAATCCATACCTCGCTCATATGCACTGTTTTCTAACGGCCCGAACTTCTAGACACAGACTTTTCTAGAAATGTGGAATTGTCATGTGCATCTTTGAATCCCCAGCACTTCCAGAACCACACGACAAAACACAAGATGGCTGCATGTCTTCTGATCTGTGTTGGCATATGTGCTAAAAGTCATTCACCCTAGCTTATTACTGCAGTTGCTAAGACTGAAACATTTTACACAGTTACACAGGTGAGTGGTAATGTTGCCACGTCAGAGCAAGACTACTTGAAACTGCAAATGAGTATTTAGACTTTGAGAATAAATCAGGCGTGGAAAAATGAAACAGTGTATACTATAGTGAACATCATTCTAGGAATGCATTTTGAAGCGGGATTGCTGCTTTGAATTCTCACAGCTAAGGAAAAGATTGTAAAGCCGAGTTTTTACCTTTCATCTTTAGAGGCATACTTGTCAAAGGCAGAGATTTTCAGAGAGAAGAAGGAAATCACACTGGCAATTCTGAATTACAGTCAGGCAATCAAGTGCAGACCCAAAGATTCTGATCTCTATTTCAAGAGGGGGGAGATGTATGAGAAGACAAACAGAATGCTGGCCATTGATGACTATTCAAAAGTAAGCTTCATGACACCCCCTGCTCCCATTGATAGATTTTTTTGTATTGCAATCCTTTTTTTATAATATTTGTTTTAAGAGTGGTTGGCCTGTGGTATGCATGTGCACCAGATGCATATCTGGTACCTGAGGTGCCATCAGGTGCGTGGAACTGGGATTACAGATAGGTGTGATACTGGAAACCATGATACTGGGAACCAAACCCCCATTCTTCTACAAAGCATCAAACTGCCCACAACCACTGAGCCATCTCTCCAGCTCCCTAGCAAACATTTTTAACAGTTATCATGTGTTTTATATAGCCAAACTAATTACAAGTTAGGAACTAGAATTTCCATTGTTGGTATGTTGTTATCACCAATTTTGCAATTTAAAAACATTGGTGAATAAATGGAAAACAAAAGGTAGATATGAAACATTGAGGCAACCCCAAAGAAGTCTCAGCTTTTCTGGTTCTCTATTCTTGGAGTAAGAAATGTGGTTTTAGAGACCTTTGAGAATTGCCTTTTCTCTTTAGATAATGGAAAAATTTCCTCTTTCCTTCTGTTAGCTCTTGAACAGCTGATGATCTCTTCATGGTACCTACTAGTTCTTGAAGAGACTGCATCATGGATTCATTCACTCTTCTTTCTTTCATTTGTTGACCCAGGCACTGCATATATAATATAGTAGAAAAATGATGAATGATATAGACATGTTTCTGGATCATGCAGATATCAAAGAAAAGCTACTTGAGGAAAGATAGAAACACATACATGAGATATAAAATGATGATGGTGCCAGGAAGGAAAGAAGGTTGTATGGAGGTATCTGCATTTGTTTGTAGGTATTGGGATACCCAGCAAGGAAGTGAGCTTTTGATTGAATCACACCCTGAGGGTGCCATCAAGGCAACATGACTCCCCTGGCTGCAGAAAGACTTGATGATCTACTGACTTCTAACTATAAATCTTAGTCCTTCCTGAGCATAATGGATGAATTAAAAGAAATTGCATAAATAATTCATTTGTGCATGTTCCCAACTGCCATGTTACTTCTTGATTTAGCTTGACATTCTTCTATTTATGGAAAGTATTGTTGGCTTGTAACTTCTGATCTAGAAGTAACTAAAAATCTCTTTTGAAAATGCAGGTAGCATTACACACACTGAATAGGTTTAATTTAGGAATTTATATGCATACATATATGCATATAACAATGAAAAAGATCATGATTTGAAAGAGCAAGGAGGAATATAAGGGAGAGTTTAAAGGAAAAGAAAGGAAGGGAGAAATGATATATTATAACCTCCAAATTAAAAAAAAAACATTTAGAAATTAGTAATAATGACTCATCTCACTTCCTGCATCTGACACCAGGAGTTTAACAACAGATTACTGTAACAACCGGAAAAAAAAAAACAGTTCCCAATCTCCTTAGCATGTTTCTTACTGCTTTGAACATCCCTGGAAACGTCCTTTGTGCGCAGTTCGGGAGACTCTACCCTCTGCCGCTTTGTATGTCAGTGTGTAGTTACGAGCCACATCATTTGTCTTCTCACGTTAGTGACTAGGTCAAGCTACAGCCTATGTGACTTTCATCCACTGTCAGGACAGAATAGTATGAGACAGCGCAACCTCACTCTTTAATGCTTTTATTTTGGGGATTATAATATAATTACACCGTTTCTCCTGCCCTTTTTCTTTCAAACCCTCTGCATATCCCTACTTGCTCTTTTTAAAATCCATGATCTCTTTTTTCTTTAATTGCTATCACATGCATGCACACACACATATACACACACACACTCCAAATTGTAACTTGTTGAATCTGTATAAAGCTACTCGTATGTATTTTGTGAGGGCTAACCATTTGATACTGGATAAGCAGTTGGTCCGTTCTTCCCTAGAAATGATTATTCATCCCAGCCTCATCATTCCTTAGTTGCCTGTAGCTCTGTGTAGAGATGAGGCCTTGTGCTCTTTCCCTCATCTACCGTGTCGTGTCTGTTAATGTCCTCAATCAGCCCATGCTTAGGAGGTCACATGGGTGAGGCTTAATGGGGTAGCATCTGAGATCGCTAGGAGACACGGGAATTTTTATCAGTGAAAGTTTCAGTGGTCAAAAGCTTTGTTTTTATATTTATCATTTATCTTTCCTCGTAAATGATGTTCCTTCTCAAAAATTTGATGGTGGAACATGTCTTAATATAATCCTTTTTTTTTTTGGTTTTTCGAGACAGGGTTTCTCTGTGGCTTTGGAGCCTGTCCTGGAACTAGCTCTGTAGACCAGGCTGGTCTCGAACTCACAGAGATCCGCCTGCCTCTGCCTCCCGAGTGCTGGAATTAAAGGCGTGCGCCACCATTGCCCGGCAATATTTATTTATTTATTTATTATATTATGTGTATAGCATTCCTTCCATTTGTGCCTGCAAGCCAGAAGGGGGTGCCAGGTCTCATTCCAGATGGTTGTGAGCCACCATGTGGTTGCTGGGAATTGAACTCAGAACCTCTGGAAGAGCAGTCAGTGCTCTTAACCTCTGAGCCATCTCTCCAGCCCTTTTTAGTATCTTGAAGTGGGTTTCTCTTCTGTAAACTTAAGTTGACTGTACCTTGTCTTAATTGTTTCTCACTGTGTAGCATGTTTGCATCCCTGCACCACTCTAGTGTAACGTGTTTGCATCCTTCACCACTCTAGTGTAACGTGTTTGCATCCCTGCACCACTCTAGTGTAACGTGTTTGCATTCTCTCACCACTCTAGTGTAACGTGTTTGCATCCCTGCACCACTCTAGTGTAACGTGTTTGCATCCCTGCACCACTCTAGTGTAACGTGTTTGCATCCCTGCACCACTCTAGTGTAACGTGTTTGCATCCTCTCACCACTTTAGTGTAACGTGTTTGCATCCCTGCACCATGCTAGTGTAACGTGTTTGCATCCTTCACCACTCTAGTGTAACGTGTTTGCATCCTCTCACCACTCTAGTGTAACGTGTTTGCATCCTTCACCACTCTAGTGTAACGTGTTTGCATCCCTGCACCACTCTAGTGTAACGTGTTTGCATCCTCTCACCACTCTAGTGTAACGTGTTTGCATTCTCTCACCACTCTAGTGTAACGTGTTTGCATCCTTCACCACTCTAGTGTAACGTGTTTGCATCCTGCACCACTCTAGTGTAACGTGTTTGCATCCTTCACCACTCTAGTGTAACGTGTTTGCCCTGCACCACTCTAGTGTAACGTGTTTGCATCCCTGCACCACTCTAGTGTAACGTGTTTGCATTCTCTCACCACTCTAGTGTAACGTGTTTGCATCCTGCACCACTCTAGTGTAACGTGTTTGCATCCTCTCACCACTCTAGTGTAACGTGTTTGCATCCCTGCACCACTCTAGTGTAACGTGTTTGCATCCCTGCACCACTCTAGTGTAACGTGTTTGCATCCTCTCACCACTCTAGTGTAACGTGTTTGCATTCTCTCACCACTCTAGTGTAACGTGTTTGCATCCTCTCACCACTCTAGTGTAACGTGTTTGCATTCTCTCACCACTCTAGTGTAACGTGTTTGCATCCTCTCACCACTCTAGTGTAACGTGTTTGCATCCTGCACCACTCTAGTGTAACGTGTTTGCATCCTTCACCACTCTAGTGTAACGTGTTTGCATCCTCTCACCACTCTAGTGTAACGTGTTTGCATCCCTGCACCACTCTAGTGTAACGTGTTTGCATCCTTCACCACTCTAGTGTAACGTGTTTGCATCCCTGCACCACTCTAGTGTAACGTGTTTGCATCCTTCACCACTCTAGTGTAACGTGTTTGCATCCCTGCACCACTGTAGTGTAACGTGTTTGCATCCCTGCACCACTGTAGTGTAACGTGTTTGCATCCCTGCACCACTCTAGTGTAACGTGTTTGCATCCCTGCACCACTCTAGTGTAACGTGTTTGCATCCCTGCACCACTCTAGTGTAACGTGTTTGCATCCCTGCACCACTCTAGTGTAACGTGTTTGCATCCTTCACCACTCTAGTGTAACGTGTTTGCATCCCTGCACCACTCTAGTGTAACGTGTTTGCATCCCTGCACCACTCTAGTGTAACGTGTTTGCATTCTCTCACCACTCTAGTGTAACGTGTTTGCATCCCTGCACCACTCTAGTGTAACGTGTTTGCATCCCTGCACCACTCTAGTGTAACGTGTTTGCATCCTTCACCACTCTAGTGTAACGTGTTTGCATCCTTCACCACTCTAGTGTAACGTGTTTGCATCCCTGCACCATGCTAGTGTAACGTGTTTGCATCCCTGCACCACTCTAGTGTAACGTGTTTGCATCCCTGCACCACTCTAGTGTAACGTGTTTGCATCCCTGCACCACTCTAGTGTAACGTGTTTGCATCCCTGCACCACTCTAGTGTAACGTGTTTGCATCCCTGCACCACTCTAGTGTAACGTGTTTGCATTCTCTCACCACGCTAGTGTATTTACTATAATCCCAAGAGAACAGATGCCTTAATGAAGCGTGGAATGTATTACTTTGACAATGAAAACTGGATTGGAACCATACATGATTTTACAGCTCTGTTAAAACTTGAGCCCCGAAATTCTCATGCAAGGTAAGAGTTATTTTATATGTAAATTTCAAAATGACATATTAATTAAATATATTTGCAGGAAAAATAGCTCCATGTAATCTGACAGCCATTTTAAAACAATGAGTTAATTTTCAGCGTCAAGCCATTTCTTTGCGTTTCCAAGAAGTAACTTTCTAACTATGTAAAGCCTTCCTCATTGGCCACAATTCCCTTCTCTGCGTTTCCTTTTCATTCATCATCTCTGTATCCATGGAGTACATATATCTGGTCAAATATATTCTGTAATATCTTATTGTAATTTGTGTATTAAACCACTATTTCTTTTTGTTTTTTGTTTCATTTCATTTTATTTTTCTTTCTTTTTAATGAAAATAGATTTTTTTATATAGTATGATTACAATTCTTGATTACGATTTCCCCTCATCCTCCCCCATCTTCTTCTCCCAGTTTTTTCCCATCTCCTCTTCTATCCATATCTACTCCCGTCTGTCTCTTTAGAAAACAAACGGGCTTCTAAGAAATAACAATATAATATAATAAGATTTAAAAGCTCACACATAGGAATAAGACAAAACAAACAAACAGAAAGAAACAAGGCCAAGAAAACGCACAAGAAACATGTGTGTATAATATATTATATATATAATAGATGTTATATATACATAAACTTCTACTGTATTAGGTTTCAATACCACCCCTCAAGTAGCCCTTAATTTTAGCTTTCTCTCTACCCATATTCCCTCCCTCATCCCCCTCTTCCATTCCCCTCCTGGCTTGATCCTCCCATTCGAGTCCCTACCCCAACCATCCATAACTATGTATTCTATTTCCGTTTCCTAGGGAGAGTTACCTGTCCCACACCAGTTTCTTACTCTAAATCTTATCCTCATGCTTCTACAGATTGAAGCTTGCTTATTGTTGACCTAACAGCTAATATCAGTGAATAAAGTGGATACATGTATTTGTCTTTCTGAGCTGGGTTACCTCAGGATATTTTCTCTAGCTCTCTCCATTTATCTGCAGATTTCATGAGTAATATTCAATTGTGTAAATGTACCATATCTTCTTTATTCATCTGTTAAGGGTGTTCTAGGTTGTTTCCAATTGGTGGATATTACGAATAGGGGAGCAAAGAACCCCAAATTTTTATTGACCTATTCAATGTTTTTCTTATATAACTCTTGTCTCTATGTTATTTTAAATTTAGGTAGTTCCAATTTGTAAGTGTACTTGTTTGAAATACAGTTATGCCTTATTAAACTTTGTGTATCAATTTTCAAATGTAATTTCATTTTAATTTTCAATAATACTTGTAAACATGGCCATAAAGTGAAATGAGGTGTTCATTCATTTGTAATAATTAAGCCAAGCTAACATGCCTATCACATTACACCCATCTTTCCTTATGATGATTGCCAATTCTTTCAGTGATTTTGAAATATACAACGCGTGTTAACTATAATCACCATACTGTACAATAGATACGTGGGCCTCATTTCTCACTGATGCCTTGTACTTTGACCAGCATCTTTCTTTGTTTATCTGCTCCGCACTCCAGCAGCCAGGACTCCTAGTCCGCTTCTACCAGTTTGCCCCATTCAGGTTCCACACAGTCAAGTCATGTGGTATTTATCTTTTTCTGCTTGGTTTATTTCACTTAGCATAATGTCTCAAGGTTGATTCCTGCTGTTAGCCCCCCCTCCCATTTGTTGAAGGAGTGAAGAAAGGCTAAGTCGAATCTTTGCTGCTTGGTTGAATTTATCTATGGGTCTCAGCTATGTTTTTAGAGTTGCTGATTCAGTTCCTTCACTTGTCAGGGGTCTATAAGATCTATCTATTTCTTCTTAAGCCAATTTTGGTGGTTTGTGTATTTCTAGGAAGCTGTTCATTTTATCTAGGCTATTGTCATACTTTATTACTGGGTAACAGAATATCTAAAACTGAGCAATTTGCAATCATCAGTTTACAGTCCCACCAACAATGAGTAGAGTTCTTTTTACTCAGTATTCTTACCAGAAATTATTGAAGTTTCTATTCCTGATTTCCTGAGAGTAGCTATTCTGAGCAGGACTAAGATAGACTCTCTAAAGATTGTAGGAATATATATGTGTGTGTGTGTGTGTGTGTGTGCGCGCGCGCGCTTTTGTTTATATGTGTGTACATATTGTTACACACACAAAAAGCAACAATTAATGAAAAAAATCACAACTTTTTAAAGAGAGCAAGGAAGGGTGTATGAGGAGGTTTGAAGGGAGGAAAAGGAAGGGGGAAGGTGTAATTATATTATAATCACAAAAATAAATGATATAAATAAAATATTGACAATTTATTTTCTTGAGAATTGTTTAGTTCATTTTTAGTTAGGTCATTTGTTTTCTTTTAAGTTCTTTATATATTCTGTACAGAATTCCTGTATTAGCTGCATAGCCAGCAAAGATTTTCTCCTATTTGGCAGGTTGTCTCTTTAATCAATTAGCTATTTCCTTTGCCATACAGAATTTTAAAATTTTATTGGAAACTATTTGTTGGTTGCTGACCTTATTTCCTAAGTGTATGGATATCTAATAAATCTAATAAAGTCTTTTTCTATGCCTGTATCTTGTTTTATTTGCCTATTTTTTTCTAGCAATTTTATATTTTCAGGTTTCATGCAAATGTCTTCAGTCCATTTGGATGATATTTATGCAACATAAGAGATATGTATCTAAGTTAATTCTTGACATGGGTATCCACCTTTTCCAGGACTAGTTGTTGATATGATCATTTCTTTCTATTTTATAATCTGAATTTGATTTCAGGACTTTTCTACTTTATCAAGTGAAGGGAGTGTTCCCACATTCTCTTAGAAGCATGCCCATTGATATGCTGTTAATACTGAGGTAACAGACTATCTGAAACTGAGCAATTTACATCTGGTATGTTTTTGTCTTTAACAGTGAGAAGGAACTCAAGTTCTGCCCAGTAGATGTCTTTTGAAAGCCACAGGCATCTTGAAACCCTTGAAGAAAGAACATTTCCGTCTTTAAGATTGTCTCCTTCATGTCCTAACGAACCAAAATTTTATATTCATTCTTTGAGACAGGGTCTCTCTATGAAGCCCTAGCTGACATGGTTCCAGCCTTGTAGACCAGAGATCCTCCCACCACTACTCTTGGGGCATGCTACCCAGCAAATTCCCAAAGTTCTTACAGAATCCACATTTGAAGGCCCACACTCTCATAGCACACCTCCAGGCCACATTACAGCTCCAAGGACATAGCCGCTGGTGCTGTTTTCATTCCCTACCCAGTCAGTACTTCAACCACTTCTGAGCTCATCCCTGGGGCACTACACTACCCCGTTCCTAGCTCTGGCTATCACAAAAATAAGGATCATTAGTCTCAAAAGTGTTTCTCAGTGGCCCCCATTTGCTAACGGCATAAAGACAAACACTTCAAAATAACAGATGTCTCTCTGTGATAAGACAGGCCTGACTTATAATACCTTGACCTGACCTTCTTATTTTTCTCCATCTCAACTCATTTGTGCCAGTATTGATCCTTTAAAAAATAAAAAGAACACCCAAAATAGATCAATAATAAAGAATGGGTTTTTGAAGGGATTTTAAAAATGTTGTCTCCCCTGTAAAAGAAAAGAGATGAAGTTAATAACCACTCAGCTACCTTACAAACCTAATTAATTAGCAAATGATTGTGTAACAAAGTGTCCTCTATAAAACTTATGCTGTTTTGACAGCAACATCACGACTAAACTCTCGAAAAGCAAATATAAAAAGCAGAAATTAGGCGATAGGTTTAACAAAAAGAATATCTACTTTGCAGTACATATTAAAATCTTTTTCTTTTTCTAGGACAATCCGAGGGAGAGCATATTTTAAAAGGCGTTTATATAAACAAGCCACCCAAGACTTTTCTGTTGCCATCCACTTAGATCCTAACAATTGGTTAGCACTGTTCTACCGAGCCTGCTTGTTCAGGAAGACTAATCCGCTCAGAGCGCTGCAGGATTACAGCATGTCAGGTACTCGGCTGCGCATGTGTGAGCCCCTGATAGGCGGGTCAGCAGCTTGACTGCGGCGCGTGCGCGTGGGAGCAAGCATTTGATAGGAGCACCAGCAGCTCAGTGGGTTTATGGCCAATGCTGTGAATACTGACAGGCTTAAAATATCTATTTTGTATTGTGTATGCGTGTTGTTCACGTGTGTACAGAAGTGCCCATATGTGCAAGGTTCAGAGGACAACTTCAGGAGTTGACCACTATTTTATTTTACTGTTTTTCTCTCCCATTCTTTTGAATTTAATTTTATTATTTTTTTGTGATACGGCCCTACTGGCCTCAGTAAATAGGCCAGCAAATCTCGGGGTTCATTCTCTCCAGGCTCCCAGACACTGAGATTGCCGGCAGCACATGCTACCAGGTCAAGTTTGTCTCCACCGCCCCAATGGTGTCAGGGGATAGAATTTAGGCCCTTTTGCTTCAAGGCAAGCACTTTCCTAAGATATCATCCCAGCCCCTATTTGCCCCATAGATGGTGAGAGGAGCTGCATGCTTCATGTTTCCCAGGGCTCTGGGGAAAGAGGGCTGAAGGTGGCTGTTCCCTTCTCTTTTTTATCTTCGCCTTTCATTTCTGCTCCTAGCCGACTTCATCTTTGCTTCTCCTTCGCTTGCTGTGGCCTTTGCTCTCTCTTATTTCCCTTTCCTCAGTTCACTCCTCATTTCTCAGCATAGCACCAAAGCAAATGTGTTACATGTATGAATGGGACCCTGTCACCCAACACTTCAGATCTGAAGAGTCGTGCAGGGTATCTGGCTCCACCGACCTGGTCCACCCAGAGAATCCTTTCCTCTATTCTGTCTTTAAAGGAAGGACTGTTGAATTACCTCTATCAGCCTTCCACCTTGGAAGCTGTCATAACAATTCAAAGTCTCTATTATTGAATTATTGAGAGCAGACTGGCTTGATCTTAGCCTCAACCCTTTTCTATACATTACCCCAAGGATTTAAATAATCCACCATTAAAACAAGGCTCTATGCTGATAATGTTGACATTTATAGACCACTTCAATACTTTCTGACCACTGCTCTGGGTAATATATATGGAATACTTAAGTGAATACTCCAATAATGGTATGAAGAATTTATTATCATCATCCAAAGTTTACTGATAAAAACCAAGTCTAGAGTAGTTAAATCTCTCAAGCAATTTTTTTTTTCTGTGAGAATAGTTTTCTATCAGTAGCAAGGAGAGCCTTCCCTAGCTGGCCAATCATACTGTGAACTAAGAAGTGGGAATGCCTTCAGGTTATGAATTATTTGTTTCATTAGCAAATAATTGTTTCATTGCTAACAATGGCTAAAGCCTCTGAAATCTAGTATGGAGAATGGTGTATGTGTGTATGTGTTTGTGTATGTGTGCACACGTGTGCGTGTGCTCACATACCTGCAGACCTTCATTGTTACCTCTTAATCCAGAATGGACCTGAGAAGCTTAGAAGACGTGCACCGACTCTTATAAAAGCCCATATATTTCACTATCATGTTTTTGAAAGTAGAGAGGAAGTTGGTAAGCCAGAGACTTGTCAGGTGACCCCTAAGCTGGGTACTGGTGAGGGCCACTCATCTGCAATGGAGGTTGTTTTGGTCTTCTTGTTTCTATTGTTTGGGATATAAAGCCAAGCTACCCATTTCAATTATGATAAATAGTTAACTTTCCCACTACCATGTTCTTGCCTTCTTTAATAACCTGCTTTGTTGACAAAGGTTTCTGACCCGCCTGGTCCTAAAAACCACACAGAAGTCTACATTAATTATAAACTAGCTGTCCT
The DNA here is from genome assembly GCF_037038515.1 of Microtus pennsylvanicus. Taxonomy (NCBI): domain Eukaryota; kingdom Metazoa; phylum Chordata; class Mammalia; order Rodentia; family Cricetidae; genus Microtus; species Microtus pennsylvanicus. Next base: position 53,938,878 of record NC_134592.1, on the reverse strand, counting down.
GGCAGCTCAGACTTCTTATTAACTCTTACATCTTAAATTAGCCCATAATTCTTGTCTATGTTAGCCACGTGATTTGGTACCTTTTATCAGGGAGGCATTCTCATCTTGCTTCCTCTGTGACAACTACGGACTGACTCTTTTCTCTTCCCAGAATTCTCCTGTTCTCATTGTCCTGCCTCTGCTTCCTGCCTGGTCATCCCACCTATACTTCCTGCCTGGCTACTGATCAATCAGTGTTTTATTAAAACAATACAAGACCATTGTCCCACAGCGCCACTGTAGATGAGTAGGGCTGGCGTCTGCCTTACGCCTTGTTCTGAACCAGAACACTCACACCTGTTCCTTGGTCTTTAATGTCTTTGTGGAAATAAGGAGCTACTGTGAGCAAGGGCACCCTTCCATCAGCTGTTACATCCTAGACCAGCCTTCACTACTGACTTCCATCTTAGTCGTCATCAGTGTATTGTGCCCCTCTGGACCTTAATCTCTTCACTTTTAAAGTGTGCAGAGTGTCTCAGTTTTCCCCCAGCTCTGATGAATCTGTGAGCCATAATAGCCACAGTATTACCAGTTAGTGTTTGTTTTGGGTTCCTTGAGATAGGGTTTCTCTATATAGCCCTGGCTGTCCTGGAACTCACTCTGTAGACCTGGCTGGCCTTGAACTCTGCCTGTTTTTGCCTCCCAGGTGCTGGGATTAAGGGCATGCACCACCACCACTGGGCAGGTAGCAATTTTTAAAAATACATATTATTTTTACCCACCAAATGGGCACACTCATCATAGATACATTGTTTTTGGAATAAGGGAATAATGCTAAATAAGTGAAAGCAATATGGAGGGTTTGTTCTGAAATATAACTCTATGATTATTTAGAAATCAAAGTATGTACTTTGTATCTTCAGCTCTCATAAATGATGGCTATGATAATTTTAACTGCTTTCTACATCGGGGCATAATCTATACACAACTAAAACTTTGGATGTTGGCAATTTGTGATTTTGAAACTGTTATTTCTCTGGAAAGGTAAGTCTTTCTTTACATATTTATTCACTATTAAATAAAATCAGGAAAAAATAAAAGGAAGCTTCCCCCCTCACTATTGGTAACATTGTAGAAAATGAGACTGTAATTATAAAGTCACACTAAAGTTAGAAAAACACTAAAATAAGTTTACTGGTCAAATAAGACTTGTTCATTTCAGTCACTTTGTAAAATTTAGAAGTTGAAAAGACTTACATCCTTGAATATTAATTTAAAACACTACGAGTGGGGCCTTGAGGACAGTTAGGCTCCAGTTCTTTTGAAGTTAAATCACTGGACAACTGTCATCAAGTTTTAAAATAAGACCAAATTTTGTTTCTTTCATTGTTTATGCACAATATCCAGTGTAATGTAAGCAAAGACCCTATTGTTTGGAATGTTTGACTTCAGTGTGTTTAGTAAAGCAGAAGAAAATCTAATACCATTTAGAAAACAGGACATGGAACAGACACAGATTGATGTAGTAATATGAGCGGCAGGGCTGCGTCCCCAGCACCCTGGCCGCCTGCTAGCTTATGCCCGAAATAACAACACACAAACTGTATTCATTTAAACACTGCTTGGCCCATTCTGCTTGGCCCATTAGCTCTAGCCCTTACTGGCTAATTCTGATATCCTGATCAACCCATCTCTAATAAACTGTGTAGCTCCGGTCTTACCGGGAAAGATTCTAACCTACATCCATCCTGGGTCGGAGCTTCATCGCGTGTGCCTCAGAGAGCAGAGCTATCACATCTACCCAGGAGAGGGGAGCATGGCGTCTCTCTCTGAGGCGTCTTACCTCACTTCCGCTTCCTCCCAGCATTCTGTTCTGTTTACTCCACTCACCTATGTTCTAAGCTATGAGCCCAAGCAGTTTGTTTATTAACCAATGAAATCAACAGATTGATATATGACACTCCCACATCAAATTGAAAGTTAGGTAAGCCAAAAATCCAGCTTTAAAGCATAAATTTTAATTGTGTAATTCTCTTTCTCTCCAATGAATCACTCATTAAAATGGAAGTTGTTATAGGCAACTAAGGAATGCCGAGAGTTGGAGAAAATGCCATCTAATTATCCAATACCAAGTAGTCAGCGTTGAACATATACATACACGTAACATTATACAGGCTGAGCAAGTTAGTTTTAGGAATATATAAGATATGTATTCATGTATGAGATAATATACATGTATATCAATAATTAATGAAGACAGAGGCTATGACTTTGAAATAGAGAAAGGAGGGGTATATGGGAGTGTTTGGAGGAAAGAAATGAGAAATTATGTGATCATATTTAACTTCAAAAATGAAAGAAAAAAATGGAAGTTTTCAGAGTGAGTTTTAAAAAGTATGCTATTTCTGTGATGCCTAACAGACAACTTATCCAGTAAAAACTTTGAATTGGAGAGTAAGGAGTATAGGCCTCTGAGGACTTTTCTTTGGGGTTAGGAAGGCAGAGTGACATTTGGGATATAAAGTCAGCAGATGGGCAGAAGGACCCTTGCTGTCCAGCCGTCAGGGCTTCCACGGCTCAGGCTCAGTACATATTCTGTAATATGCACTTTCCTTGTCTTAAGGAAGCACTAAGCAGAGTAAGTCTAAGGTTATCCCCATACTAACAATCACTTGACTATAAGAAAACATTTATTTGGCATCAAAAAGCAATTTTACATATACCCACATGGAGAACTTTTTTTTTTAATTGAAAACCACCAGATCTTAGAATGATCACTTTTCATTTTTTTTATGATTTATTTAACTTTATTATGTTCGTTGGTGTGAAGGTGTCAGATCTTGTGGAACTGCATTTTCAGACAGTTGTGACCTGCCATGTGGGTGCTGGGAATCGAACCCGGGTCCTCTGAAAGAGCAGTCGGTGCTCTTAACCACTGAGCCATCTCTCCAGCCCCACTTTTTATTTTTATACATGGCTTTAAGCAAAGACTTTTGAGTCGAGGAAAAATAATCATTGATTCAAGGTAACTCAAGAGTAAGTCAAGTTTTGCTAAGGGTCTAGGAGACCACCATTTCCCTTCCCAGTATAGAACCTATGATTGTTAATTCATTACTAAGTCTTTTAAAAGAATGTTCCTCTTTTATTGAAAATAAATTTTTCCATATAGTATATTCCAATCCTCTTTCCCTTTCCCCACCTCCTCTCAGATCTTTCCCGTCTTCCTAACCACCCATGCTCCTATTTTTTAAGAGAACATAGTAAACTAATTTCATTGCTTAGTAAGATATTAAGAATATCTGGTTGCAATTGACTCACATATTTCATTAACTTTTTAATAATTTTAAAAAATGGACATAAATTTAAATTTCTAAAAAGATTTTCCTTTCTTGTTTTTCCATTTTTTTAGAACTGCTACTTTGGCTTATGTGAATATTGGCCTCATCTATCTCTTCCACCTGGATAATTACACTGAAGCCTTTTGGCGATTCTCTGAGGCAATCCGAATTGATCCTTTATATATTCAAAGCTATATTTGTAGAGCAGAAACCTATTATAAGGTATTTAATACCTGGGGATCTTGAATTTAACAAATAATTTAATTGTTTGGATATTTTTCCAAGGTAACTGATATGAGTGTAATTTTTCAGCTAACGACAGAGGCTTATAAACAATAGCTATTAAGCAGATACAGTTAGTTATTATTTGTTATTTGCAAAACCTCTTCTTACAAGGTATCCATTTTCATTTATGGTATCTCTAGCACATGTTTCATATTTCACTATAAAACAATATACAGCTATTGTAGGTAATGCATTCTATGCAAATAAGAGTATGTGATGAGGAATTTTTTGAAAATCGGTAGCCTGTAATGTTATTGGCTGGGGAAATCTGTTAACCCTTTAAAATCTGTTGTCTAATTCTGTGTATGTATGTTATATGTACCGGAAAGTGTGTAGGTTCATAGACTAAGATCTATTCCCCACAGTTCAAATAACTCTTAGCACTACCGTCTTCCGTTCTCCTACTAGTCAGGTCCATTAAGCAGGGCTTAAAGAACTCCGCTGCTTTCCGAATGCAATGCCAAATTCCAAATTCCTCTTAACAAAAATGTGGTTAGGCCTACCCCAGTCCCTGCTACCAGCTTCTGTCTTAGTTAGGGTTTATATTGCTGTGGAAACACACCATGGCTATGGCAGCTCCTATAAAGGAAAATGTTTAATTGCAGTGGTGGCTTAGAGTTTCAGAGGTTCAGTCTATTATCATGGTGGGATGTGGCGGCATGTGGGCAGGCATAGTGCTGGAGAAGGAGCTGCTACAGGGTGATGTGCAGGCAACAGGAAGTAGACTGAGGTACTGGATGTGGCTTGGCATATATGAGACCTCGAAGCCCACCCCCACACAACATACTTCTACCAACAAGTCCATACTTATTCCAACAAAGCCATACTTCCTAATAGTGCCACTCTCTGTGAGTTTCTGGGGACCAATTACGTTCAAACCACAACAAATGGTATCCTAATAATCAATAACTTTCTTTAAACTTTAATTTTTATAGCTTATCTAAATTAAAAATGTATATAATGAATTCATTGTAACAAATTGAAATAGCTCAGTGAGTAGTCTCTCTTCTCCTCCTGTCACCAGATCTGACTGCCTGTAGAATACTCCTTTAGCTTCCGTCTCTGTTTCTCAAAGATATACCTTTGGGCCATTTCCTACCAACTGCTCTGTCCCAGACGATGCTTCCTTCCCAAGACCATTGCCATAGCCTCTTCATCTTCTTGTTACTGCTCTTTGCTGCTTTGATGGCACTAACATAGAAGTTCTAGGGACTGTGCCAAAATATAAGTCAGGACTTTTACTTTTTTTCTTAGAAACTATGGGGCCTAGCATTTACTACCTTCCCACCCCTGTTTATATATAGCCTCTGGATATATTTGTTTTAGTCATAGCATGCTGGTTTACACTGTGGTAAAATACCTTCAAAAGCACCTTAACAACATAACAAAGACTTATTTCTTGTTCATACCTCATGTTCTAAATTCCATTTTCTGCATCTCAGAACTTGGTATGTCTAGAGTTCAATTTGTAGGGGAAGCCCAGCCCAATGGGGGGCGTGTTCGCCTCGGGCTAATGTTTACGTATAAATCTGGTGGGCGTGAGCCCTGCTGGTCCTTTTGTATTTCCTGCCCATCACTGGATCCCTGGTGTTGTAAGCTATCCCTTCATTAAAATTTGCTGTTTCATATTAAGCTAGCCTGATTATTACGCCACTTACATCAATTCAAAGTCCTTATCCTCCAGATAACAAAGGTAGAGGATCCAGAGCAGATCCAGCACTGTTCCCAGGGAAAGTGCATTGTTAATATTGTTGGGTGAGACATAGGCATGCTTACAGTTTATCATTCTTTTCACTCATCTGTGAATGGTATAGGCAAAGCTGGGAAGTTTGGGGAAGCTGGTGTGTTCCAGTCACATACATAGAATTCAAAGAGTTAGTAGGATAGCAGAATGTCAGCAGATGCCCTTACTCTTTGTTCTAAGAAGCCTAACTATCTACACAATCATTGTTGACTACAAGATGAACTATTGCAGTCGGAGAAAAAAAATGCAACAGAGAATTATACAAGCACATTTGGAGGCATTTCCATGAGGTATTTTTGAACAAAAAAGTAAGATTCAAGCCGGGCGATGGTGGTGCATGCCTTTAATCCCAGCACTCGGAAGGCAAAGGCAGGCGGATCTCTGTGAGTTTGAGACCAGCCTGGTCTACAGAGCTAGTTCCAGGACAGGCTCCAAAGCCACAGAGAAACCCTGTCTCGAAAAAAAAAAAAAAGTAAGATTAAGGAAAGGAAATCATGTGTATAAATATAATCTAATGTAAAAATAACTTTAAAATTAAACCCTGTTCATATATATATATATATATATATATTATTATTATTATTCTGTTTGTAGGTTCAGTCTCCTTTTTTAATCTGAGCTAAAACCCAACTCCAGAAAACTTTGTAAACCCAGAGAGTGAGCTTCTGTCAGCCGCATTCCACTTTACTTAGTGTATAGATATTTGGGTGGTTTAGAAGCAGAGTGCCCCTCCCCCATAGGTCTATGCGGTGCTCAACTGGTAGCACTGTTTGAGTTGTTGTAAAATGGAAGTCATTACTTGAGTATTTATAGTGTGTCTTGCTGTATCACTTCTTTGTTGTCCACACAGATATGAGAAGCCTGGCTACACAAACCCCTGTCATGGCGTAATTGGTCACCATGCTTACCCCTATATGACAGACTGAATTCTCTAAAACTGAGGCAAAATAAATCATACCATTTAAAGTTGCTTTATTGGGTACTTGTTAACTAACAGCAACAACAAAATTTTTAAAATACAGAAGGTGCCAGCAAGAAGTGGGGTTGTTGCTGTGAAACACCGGGCCATGTGGTTTGCTGTGTCTCCTGGTAATATCAGAAGTTACACCAATGGCAGCCTAGGCATGCACTTAAGAACAGCAATAGATGGGGAAAGCCCAGGGGACTCAGCCCTACACAGAGAACTACAGGTAGCTAAGGTGTGGCAAGAGAGGGGGAAATAGTATTCCTCAGGGAAGAGTGCACCAGCTGGTTATCCTGTATTCGTCAGCCCTACTTCCTGTCAGGTCTCGGCTACCTGGCCTGTTGTTGAGAGGCATCCCAGCCTTAAGCTTCCGTTACTGTGGGGAAACCTGCTACCCGTGTGTTCTCTACCATGAGTGACTGTTATTTTTTCAAACCACAAGTCAACCCAAATTCTTCTAAGGCATGAGATTACAAGATGGAGAAAAGCAACGAATACCAATCTGGACGGTTGGTACAACCTGGTGTGCCAATGTGAACATGCCAGCGGTTCACTAATTGTACAACCGGGAAAAGGGCAGCTTAAGAATGTGCACAGAAATTCTAGAATTCATTTAAACAAATTCTGTCTCTTTGGGTTTCCTCTTATTTCTACCCATTCTTTTCTTCAAATAGTTTGTTCTGTTTCAGTACCCTCCATGTCCACCTCTAAGTCAGTTTGTGGTATTCTTCCAGGGGACCCTGCCACCCTATTTGTTCTCAGCTGTTCAGGTTAATTTTTCTGGGTTTGTGGAGTGCTCCATTGGTGATGTCTTCAGCGGTGGTTGACTATTGTCTTTGAATGTGTGGAAATTTAATTTATGGCTCTGCGACCATTAGTAAGGATAGAATGAATCTTTACCTTCCACATGGATCGCAAATGGACCTCTTTTTCCCACCATTCTTATATTTTGTTTTATCCACACACATCCACTGATTCATTTTGTTTCAACTCTGCTTCTCCACCTTATTTTTAAAGTGGAATTTACTTTTGCTTCTTAAGGTACTTTTTTATGTTAGTTTATTGAAATTTGGTGAAATAAATTTTTAAAAGGTCGAGGGAGAAAATTTTAGTAAAAGAGAAACATACATAAGAAGGGATTACTTTTACAATTTATTAATTATAAAACTTGGGGACAAATATAAGATTAGAACTGGAAACAATTACCACAGCCTGGATGCACCCGCCCCCAGCTACCATCCAGTTCCAAAAAGGTCCTTGCCATCTGCTGGCCCCACCTATTCTTGGGGGCCACTCTCTCTCTTCCTTGGTCCTCCAAGGACACTTTGATCCATTTCCGCCAGCTGAATGTGAACTCTGCTCTGGGGTCAAATGCCCTATTTAATTGCATAATGGACCACAACAATAACACGATTCCTGGAACATACATATACTACAGCATATCACATAAATGAGTGTAAAATGATGCGTGAATGGGTATTTGAAACCATTCTTCAAAATTAAAGATAAATAATTGAAAAACCAAAGATGTTGCATCATAAGACTTTTTTTGATTTTGTGAATTATATTTGCTTTGATGAATTAAGAAAACTATGTATACTTTTTGTATTTATATGCACACATACATAACAACAATTAATGTAAAAAAAAGGCTACAAATTTAAAAAAAAAGAGTAAGGCGGGTATATCAGAGGGCTTGGAGGGCATAAAGGAAAGGGGAATGATGTAATTAAATTATAATCTCAAAAATAGAAACAAAAACAAGTAGAAAGGAAAATCAAGGATATTTGTTTAAGCTTCTACAAAAATTCTGCAAGAAATTGTGGGAGGGGCTAAACATCAAGAAGAAGATTGCTTCGACTAGAATACTGATTCCTGTTTATCGTTCAACAGCTGCACAAACTGAAAAGGGCAGTGTATGAATTATCTCGTGCTATCCACTTCCAGCCAGATGCAATCCAGTTATATATAATAAGGTACCGGCACAGAAATTGACTTCTTCTCGAGATAACTTGACATCCCCCTGTTAATCTTCCACGATCCTCACCTTATGTCTCATCTCCAAACAGCGTCTACCTCTCAACTTTTATTTCTTGTTTTGGATTAAATGTTAGGATAACCATATCATTTCTGCTGCTGTACTCTTACACTAAAGTACAGTTTCTGAGAGCGAGGTTCTAGCCAGCTTGCTGTGTAGGTAGCACATGTGCCCTCAGAGTAAGGGAGTACCTTTTCAACATTGGTTCTGTTTGTAGCCACAGTACTAAATAGAGCCCTCTGCCAAAACAGTGATAAAAAAAAATGACACTCAAAATTGTACTTTAAGTTTAGTAGAATTTGGTATAGAGACCTGATTTAAGATATTATTACCAAAACCATAATCTCTCAATATTAATAGGCCCGGGGAAATGCAATAGGACATATTTTCTGATAAAGATATATTTTGTGTTTTAACAGTTAAACCACATTTCAGAACTTATATAAATACTTCTTCCCATTCTGTTCTATGACCTTTAACTTTATTTTACTGTCACATTTTCTAAATTGTTTCTTTCATCAAAACTTCATGTTAATTTGCCATTGTGAACTTTTAAAAAACGGTTTAATTTTCCAGAAATGGTGGTGTGTGCCTTTAATCCAAGCACCTGGAGGCAAAGACAGAGAGGAAGAGAGAAAGGCAGAGAGAGCAACAGAGAGTCAGAGACAGAGAAGTGGAGAGTCAGAAGAGGGGGGTGCAGAGAGAGATGCAGAGAAGGGGCAGAGAGGCAGAGAAAGAGAGCAGGGAGAGAGAAAGGCAAAGAGAGGTAGGATCCCTCTGAGTTCGAGGCCAACTTAGTCTGCATAGCAAGTTCCAGGACAGCCAGCACGACAAAGAGAGTCCCTGTCTCAAAATGCCAAAAGCCAAAAACAAGCAAACTTTATAATTTAAAAAAAATGTTTTTATGTATGTATACTTACATAAATGGGTTAATGAATGTTTTATAATTATAAAATGTAAGTAACATTATTAACTTTTCTTTTGGATACTTATTTTGATGGATGAGTGCTTAACACTGGACAGGACATTTATTTCACCCCACTAAGGCTCGGGGGTGATCATGAAAGAGCTGGGTGGAAAGGCTTTAAGATGAGGAGAATAGGAGAAGGACTGTGGCAATGCTGTCTTTTGGCCATGGCCCAGCCACTTCAGTCAGAGCCTCACTGCAGCTGTGCTGACCTGCAATGAACCCACACAAGACCAGGCAATCAACAGTCAGTCGTGATCCAAAGGGGTGTAGGAGAGCCCAATTTTACCCTGTCGAACTAAATTGGCTACTGATGGATTCTGGGGGAAAGCGATAATTTGTTTCAGTAGGGTATACCCAAGTGAGGAGCCCATGTTTCAGTGAGTTTTAAAACCATGGTCATATGGAAGATGCTGGCTAAGCTCAATGAGTCTTAAAACAGCAAAGCAGAAAAAGATGAGTGCGAGACAGGGGCATTAGAAAGAAGGGGAGGTAAAATAGGGGTGGAGGGAGATGAGAAAACTGTGGGGTTATAGTTATCAGAATGTGCTTTATACGTGTATGACACTGCCAAAGAACGAATCCAATAAAAGTTTTTAGAGCCCACAGAATAATTACCTTTTCTCTGCTTGCAATATTCTGTCATTTCTTTCAGGGGACAGTACCTTCTAATGATGAAGCGTTATGATCTTGCAAAGTCCACTATTTATCAAGTAGCAGAAATGAACAAAGGTAAATGCAACTAATTCAAAATAAAAATGTTAAAGAAACATTTCTCCATTTTTTTTACTACTGGTAATACCTATATATTAATTGACAGCATGAAGAATTCACTTGAAAGACAAAGTGTTTGAAACTTTAGTCCTTGATTTTACATAATCAACTCACATAGTGATTCATGGTCTGGAGAACTTTAGGAAAACACTCACTATATGATATATCAGGCTTATAATTTTACATTTTTGGTTTGTAATTGTAATAACTTTTTTATATGGTAATAGGTGGTTTTGGTATGGTGTTGTTTGTCATTTTATGTTGCAAAAATAATATGATACTATGTGACTCCTTCAAAATAATTATATTCTAAGCCCTTGCAACCCAGCAGGGGTCTTGATAAGCTCTGTTTTGCTTTCAGGTCTCATTGAGCTGACACCAATCCAGCAAGCACTCATTTACTCATTTTGTGAAAACCATGAAAAGGCTATTAGCATCTTGGAAGGGGTCACAGTCAACAGACCAGAGATCTCCACTTTTGCACTCTTGGCAAAAGCCCAAATGAAGGCTAAGAAAATCAAGGTAAAAAAAATCTACTGATTAATGTTTATTAAACTTAGTAATGAATTCACATGTTATAGTTAGAGTTGACATTTAAATACTTTTAGAAAATGAAATGATTGTATTTATTCATGAACTACTAATTTATCCTAGTAACTGTATCTGTATTTATTATGTTATATATTGACTTTCTAGTAATTAATTAGTTGGAGATAGAGATGGAGAACCAGAGAGATAAAGATAGAAATAGACAGAAAGATAGACAGATAGACAGAGACATAGAGATAGAACTTGAGCTAGATAGAGATAGAGAGACAGAGATGGAGATACAAGGAAGATTCTGTATGTTGCCCTGTGGTGTGGTTTGGGCTTAGGGAACTGTGCGAGTCCTCTAGGGCCATAGAGTGATCAACAGCCACCAGGAAGTCAATGCTCTCAGCCCTGGAGGGAAGCGGATGGGTTTCTCTAGGAACAAATGTGAGCCAGAAAGCTATTTCTCCCAGTCAAGGGTCCAGGGCACTCAACTGATATCATGTTTGCCACTCTGTAGAACCCAAATAGAGTTCCTAAATGAGCCTTGGAATTTTCTAACCTGTGAACTTTTAGCTTGTCCAATCAGAGGCGATGTTCTATTAACTCTATTGTCTCAATATCTCTCAGGTCCTCTTTTTTTCTTTATTTCATGGTCATTTTCTTGGTTTGCAACAAGTGCTAAAATCTTCCAAGCTTTTATCCACAACACACACAGAGTACTTGTTTCAGGACATTAATATGACGTCTTCATAAACCTCCACTCCAAGATTTCCCTAAGAAGACGTGGTAAAGTAGCCAAGAAGGGTCAGATGGGCAAAGCAAGAGAAAGCAAAAATGTGCTTGTTTTCACTGAAGTGAGATGGAAGACTGGAATGTGCTCATGTCCTTATGAACTCAGGGACACAGTGGCAGGCTAGATGTCCAAAGCAGACAGGAAATGGGGAAGAAGGAGATGGCGCCAAGGGTCAACCTCGGAAAAGAAGATAGAAAGCATTCATTGACAGGAGAGAAAAGGGTGAACTATTGAAATGTTTGAAATATTGGTATACGGAATAATATAAAGGAAGGACACAGAAGATAATTCATTTTTCCAATGGGAAGGACATGTGCTGAGGACAGAAGATTGGATGTTGAGGTGGCTTGTGAGCGTGGATGAAATACTGAAGAGGAGCCAAGTTAAATCCCATGATTGCTTTAACAGTTTACTACACTTTAGAAAGTAGAATAATAATAGCAAATGTGTTTAAACTTGATATTCATGTTTAGATTTATATGATGATTTGTTAAGTAATAATGACATCTGGAAAATTAAACTTCTTTTTCATTAATGGGTTTCAACTATTTTTATTAGATGTATATGGGTAACTTTTGATGAAACTTGTTATTCTACAACTAGTTGAAATCCCATTAAAGGTAAAACTGACAAATTGTATCAGGTATCATCAATACTTCTGTTGCTTTCTAAATTCCCGACATGTCACTCAGGCTAATTATTAGTAAATGCTCTACACGTTTAAGTCTGATGTTAGAATTTACAAGTTCTAGGTATAAAAACCGATGTATGTAAGCCTGCTTCAGACCTGGCATGTAGGGTGTCTCCTGGGGGAGAACTTGCTGGGTTCATCCTCTGGAACGGGGTTTTTCGGTTGACATTTGCGACTGCATCAGGTCTGTGTGCATTTGTATGACATGGGAGCTGAGCTGCAGTGGGCTCTGAGTTCTCTTTACTTTTAAGGTTGTGAACATGCCCTTCATCTCTTTCCTCTGTTCTTACTCTTATAGGAAGCTGTGAGAATATTTAAGAAGGCTTTGGAAATGTTTTCAAGTTCTGACAAAGGACCGAAGGCCACTGCTGTTTTAGCAGAGTGTCTGTATAACCTGGGTCTTTGTTACATGGAAGAAGGCAACCTACAAATGGTATCTGTGTGCTTAGAAGCAGAGATTATTTGTGACTTTCACACTGGTTGCTTGCATCAGTTTTGTTTCTGAAAGGCTACCCACAATAATGCAAGATGTCAGCTGACCAAGCAGCTTCTAAAGCTTGGCTCACAAGAGGCAATGTGCACCCATTAATTCCTGTGAATTGTTTTAAATTAGAAATCAGCACATTTTATTTGATGCAAACTTGCCAATAATATTTTAAAGCTAATACATTTTTTCTCACCAAAATAATAAATCTAACTGTAGGAAATTATTGTAGCAAAATAATATCCTCACACTAATTTATTAAACTGTAAGAAGTTGAATTAAGTATTTTAATGTGCTGCAGACTAAATGGATAATGATTAGAGCATTCTTTGAGTGTCCTTATTGATAACTGAAGAATCTAAATCAGATTGAAATGGGCTAATATGACTCAATACACTGGAAATTGTGGCGCCCTTTTATCCTGAAACTGAACAACTCTCCTTCTGCTGCAGTTCTTTGACCATAAAGGAGAATATTAATTGCTGCTGTCTGTGGTTTTTTTGAATTGATGAAATCCAAAGAATAGTGATTGACATTAAACATGGATTATGTAGATATTTATCATGATCTACTGGAAATAATAGAATCGTTAATTTTAAATTTGACTTATTTCTAAGTATTATACTTGGTTGTTCCAGAAAATTCTTTGGGAGAATGCATTTTAAATATCCCCTCCCCCAAAGACCCTCAAGTGAAGCTTTTCAATAAGAGTTCCATACTTTTTTATTCTTCTGAATCCATGCGGTTCTGTGACTAAGTGGTATGTGCTTCAATATAATCTTCTAGGCTTTTGACTCTTTTACAAAATCTGTGAAAGCAAATCCTGACTTTGCAGAAGCCTTTTATCATCGGGGAATTTGCAAAGTAAAACTCAACAAGGATAACTCCATCCTGGACTTTAATCGGGCAATTACCCTCAATCCCAAACATTACCAGGTATCCAAATAAATGACGTCAGTGATTTGGAGAATATGTTAGTATTGGTGAAACTATTAAATAATTTATGCATGATTGATAAAAAAGCAGTTCTCTCTCTCTCTTTGTGTGTCTTTTTTCCCCTTCTCTCTCCCTCCCTCACCTCTTCCTCCTTTTCCACCCCTCCACCCTTTTTTGAGACAGCATCTTCTGGAGCACAGAATGGCCTTGAACTCACCATGTAGTATAGAATAACCTTGAACTCTTGATATTTCTACCTCTGCCTCTCAAGTTTGGAGATTACAGATGTGCGTTGTTATCATATCCGACACCAGTTAATTATATTTTAACAACCCACCTTTTTGTATTCCTTTCTGCAACAGAACTATTACTTTTAACATAGATATTACATTTGTAAAAATATTTTGAGAATTGTTACATATGTAAATATTTCAAATACATTAATTTATTTGCTAATAATTTTAACTTATATGCTGTAATTTTATTACTTTCTTTCTTTCATATCAATGGATTTTAAGGACAAAAAAAATTAGTAGATGAAATTTGAGTTAGTTCTTGATTCTAAATTAAATTTGAGTTGATAATTAGTAGCAACTGTCCTAGACAAATAATGTTGGTGTAGTTAGGTAGGGTGATGTCTGTTTTTCACAGGAGACTCCTACTAAAGGAAATGGGGTGAAGAATTATGGTGTATACCATTTGTTTTTCAATAGTTTAGGGGGAAATGGGGAAAGCAAACATAGTAGGCTACATACTAATGATTACTGAATCCAAATAGTAGCCATAAGTATGCTCCCTGTAAAATTATTTCAGTTATTCTGTATGCTTAAATTTTTAATGGAAAGAAATGGGAAAATTATATCTTAATATTGTCTTTAGTATAAAGCATATATTTGTTTGAAGTTCCATATATTCTGGTAGAACTGAAGCTTTTACTCAAACATCTATCTCTGCTTTTGTTCTTGTCTGACAAGGCATATTTAAGCCGAGTAGCCTATTATGGTTTGAAGGGCAGATACTCCAAAGCAATCCTGAATTGTAATGAAGCCATCAGACTTTATCCTGAGAGTGTACGTGCCTACATCTGCAGGGGAGTTCTGAAGTACTACAACAGAGTAAGCCATTCCTGCCAGGTTTACTGAGTTTAGAGTTGAGGCTTCTCCGCTTGTTAACTGGGCACTCACTCCCCGCATTTCCTCAGCTATATGGCATGATACTTAATCTTTGAATATATGATGCATAATATTCCACCATAGTTTATATTTAATTACTTGATTGTTAGATATTTGGAATGTTTTTATATTTCACTATTCATTTTAAATAATGCATTTATATGTGATGAGAATAAAGTCATTGCTTGAGTGTCCTACATGGAAATCCCTGGGTAAAATGTTGTGATATCTGATGCTACATGAAATGATTATTCCTCCCTGATTACATTCTTGACTTTTCTTCATTACTATATCATATGGAATACTCTGCTTTAGTACCTTAAAGCAAAGGTGGGAACTTGCATTATGTACCAATTCCCTGAAAATTACTGTGTTCAGAAATGATGACATAAGGTATCAGAGGAGAATGGAAGGGGGTGAGAGGGTGAATGTGTGTAGACAATGTTGTGATTGTGTGATATGACAGAATGACTGGCGGAAGTAAGTCAAACCTTCGGTGCTCACCAGGGGACTGTGGCTTGCTGTGCTCACCAGGGGACTGTGACTTACTGGCCTTTTTTTACAGTCAGCACCACTTTCTCCAAGTCATATAGCAACACTGGTGTAATACTTGATTAAATTATTTTATTTTTGAGATTTCATTTTAAATTTATGAGTGTTTGCCTGCATAGGTAATTGTGCACTATATGTGTGCAGGGCCCATGGAGACCAGAAGAGAGTGTTGGATTTCCTGGAACTGTGGTTACAGACAGTTATGAATTGTGGGTGCTGGGAATTGAACCTGCGTCCTTTGGAATAGCAGCCCAGTGCCCTTAACTGTTAAGCCATCCCTCTAGCTCATAATTGCTTAAATTTAAGTTACTGACATCCTTAATTTTATTTGTAAGTGAAAAAAAAACTGTAAGAATCCCTACCAGGATCTTCCTAGTGAACAATGTGAAAGACTAGCTACACTAGTTAATTTTAAAGATGATATATAGAATCTTATAGGAATGGTTCAAATACTGATAGGATCATGTGTTCATTTTGTGATTGAACTTGTCTATTATGATTTATCCTTCTCTTTCTTTCTCCTTGTAGAATTACAAACTAGCTATTACAGATTTAACTATAGCTGTCAACATGGACAAGAACAGTTACACAGCATTTTATAATAGAGCACTGTGTTACACCAAGATAAATGAACATGAGATGGTAAGTAACCATTTTATTAAACGAGAGATTTAAAGCATTTGAGAAGCAATGTGCATACAATGGCTTTTTGACTTAAACAAGCAATCAATAAAGAATATTTCATAAGCAACATATTAAAGCATTTGTAAACATACTTAAAACACCCATATTTTCTTCTTATCTCTGCTTTACTCTTGGAAAATAATTCCTATGGAAATACACACATAAAACTTGAGAAACCACAGAGAATCATTTCAAAATAATATTGATTTCTCTCCCAGTGCTAAATTATCTAGTGTAGTTTCAGAACTGTCAATTTGTTTTTATAATGCCTATACAAATATTTAAGTGGCTATATAAATTAAGATAATTACATAAGTATAATTTGAGTAAATGTTTTACTGATATACTGCTTTACAAAATTTTATAAGTGATCACTAGCAATGCTGTTTTACAACGTGGACCCAAGCTAGAGCAATTCATGGAGGTGTTTGTTATAGAATTCTGAGCCTTTACATGCGGTGAGGAGTGTAGAGACATGTGTTCCACCTGCAGGGACTGTTGACAGGGACTTGCCCACGTGTTGTAAAGGTTGCTGCAGCAACCGTATTTCTCTGTCAAACTCTTTTATATTTTCTCATCTTGCTCTGAGTGCCTCATCCTTTGTCAGTGTGGTTGATTTCAGTGAGAATCAGCTCAGCGTGATCACCCACCTGCAGGTCCTTTGTATTCTGCTCCTCGCTCTTGCTTCTTCTCTGTGTCTACTGATTGCTCCCTCCTTCCTCGTTTCTGACCCTTCTATAGCAGCAGCGTGTTCTTTTAGAAGACTCAACATTCCCACCGTTCCCAGTGGACACACTCCTCAGTCTGTAAGACTCAGCTAAGCCGCTTACTGCTGCTAGAGATTTGGAAGTCACAAGGAAGACAAAGGTTGAGAAACCTCTGTCCAGCAGGAGAACGCAACATTCCTGACAGCTAGCCCAGCAAGTTTGTAAACAAACGAATTATTTTCCACGAAGCAATTGCTAAAGGAGGTCTCTGAAGGATCATTTAGCAGGGACCTACAAAGCAGGTGTCTTTGAGGTCTTTTCCTTACATCCCCATCAGCCTGAAGGGAAGCTCACACCAAATTCAACGAACTGGGCAAGGAAGGAACTCCCATGTGTTATCTCAGTCGTGTGGAAAAGCCAATTCTTGGTTAATGAAGAACATGCAAGCCAATCTGAATAAATGAGACCAAAATAGAGTTGCAAAATAGTGGTGATTGTCCAGGCCCCAGGCCCCCAGAGCATTTCATCTGCTCATTTTACAGACAGGGAAAATGAAGAAGGGAGAGGCCCCAGAACTTACCCAAGTCCCACAGGGAGTCAGAAACCCACGCTGGCATTCGGGCATTTGTTTCTGGGTTCACAGTTCCTCGGGAGCTTTTTAGGGCCATTTGACTCTGGGCTGGATGTTGTGTCATTGCCAAGTGTCAACACCTCCCCTTGGCCCACCTTCCCCTGCTCTGCAGCACTCCTTCCCTCACTGGGCTGGCATGCGCAAGCATTCTTTATAGGTAGAGTTGCCTAAAATCTAAGCATGGTGAATTTTTTTTTTGTTTGAAATTTTTATAACTCAGAAGTAGTCACTGTTTGACATTTTCAAGCACAAATGCTTAAACAATAGCAAAAGCAAAATATGTATGATTGAAATACAAAGCTGAAGAAGTATAATGAAATTTAACCAACTAAAATCTCTACAGACAGTTTTCTCTTTCTTTTTTTAAATTTGCTGTCTTTTACCCCCTCTGAGAAGTTACAAGAGTATTTTCAGGTTCTCGTGTCCCTAAACAAGGATTTGGGATGCTGCACATGTAGATCGAAGAAGGAAAAGAATGGGTTTATTAAGGGGATTAAAGACACTACTAATCCTGGCAGTGGGTCAAGGCTAGAGAAAGGCCTAACGCAGTGGATTGGAGGAGCAGTACTGTGAACACATTTTTTTTTTCTTTTAAAATGCTCTGCTATGTTGGCCTTGGGAACGTGTGATAAGGGATTTCTAGACTGGTTTCATTCTTTATTTTTGTTATCATTTTTGAAATTGTATGAGTTTTGCCTTCATGTATATCTATGCACCATGTGCATGCAGTACCCACAAGAGACCAGGAGAGCTGGATCTCTTGAGACTAGAGTTACAGTGGTGAACTATCAGGTGGAGATGGAAATCAAACCAGGGTTCTCCGGAAGAGCGGCCAGCGCTTTTAATCACCAAGACATCTTTCTGGCAACCAGACAAGCTAGTTGATTCAGAAGGTCTAAAATAGATTCCAGTGGTATCTTCTATATGCAAATTTTGACCTCATGCTCTTGAAGTATTTACAAGTGAACTCTAAAATGTATTAAAATGTTAATATTTCAGTTTTGTAACTTAGAAAACCTACTTCAAGTTAAGTAACTTTTCTTAAACTCAGAATCTAGTAATAGCAACCAGTGATACAAATTCAGAGCAGGCTGTGGCTCTCACTCTCTTAACCAAGACTTTCAGGTTAGACAATCAGGGAAATGCCTGTCATTTCAGAATGTAGAGATTCAAGGCAGAAGGATCATGAGTTCAAGGCTGGTGTGGGCTCCAAAGGAAGTTCTGATCAGGTAGAGTTACATGACATGACACTACCCATCTCACGGATCAATAAAACAAAAGGAAAACCAAAACAGAAAGCACCTTTGGTGTCCCCACCTCCACCACCCTCCCTGAGATTCCATGAACTCTTAGAATCTTTTCTCATGTTCAGCTGCTGGATGGATCTCAAGTGCATCTATAGACTCTGCACTCAGTGAGTCCATGAGTCAGACAAGGCGCAATGAACAGCAGGCAGTTCTTCAAGCATCGCTACATATTTTAATAAGCCTAGCAATATGTATATTTATATCACAGAATACATACAGGATCTCTGTACAGTCTCTTTAGACATACGTGCCAGGAAACAGAGAAGGACAAATGAGCAGAAAGTTAAATTTTGTTTATTTCCCTTTTCAGTTAGCTGATACTTTAGTCATACAAGAATTGATCCTTGTTTGATGTGTCTCTTCTGAACAAAATATTCACTACAAATAACTTAGAAGAACTCACTCCTTGGTACTTAGTGCGGAGGAGACATCACTGAAGCTTTGCCACTTCAGTCAGTGGAGAAATATAAGGAAAAGCGATTTCTTCCTGGCAGATTCACTCTTTGAGCTCAGATAGCTCTCTTTAAAAACAACGAGAAGGCTCTCAACAAACTTCAAACTTCCCTATTTCCCTCTTCAGTCTTATTGTGATCCCTTTTCCTTGTGGTTTCTTCATTTGAAAAATTTGTGACTTATTCACTTACTAAATGCCTGTTATGCGAAGGCAGGATACTTGTCACTAGGTTTACAGCGCTGAAAAGATTACATACTTGCCTCCTGCAGTTTAGTCTCTAGTGGGGAAGGCAATAATATTATAAAAAGTATTTAAATTTCAAACAGTACTCTCCACTTTGTCTCATATGAATGTGATATTTGGGGAGTGTATCTGGTGTGTGTATGTCGGGGGGTGGGGAGGGAGGCAGTGGTGAGTCCCTTCCTTCCAAACTGTGCAATGCACAGGAGCATACATGGGCGGCAAAGAGATGGCCTGTGAACTACAAGCACGGTGAGCACTTATTTAAAAACAGCACTAGTCATAATAATATGGTTAAAAGGACTCTTCAAATCGAGCACGGACTCATGGCCATTCCAGAATCGATTCTGAGATCCCACTCCGAGTAGAAGCATATTTGTCTCAGGACAATGGAATAAGCGGGGCTCTAAAGAATAGCACCATGGCTCTAAGTGATTGTTTTACTTGTAGGCTTTGAGAGATTATGGAATTGTGCTGCTTCTTGACTCGGGAGAAGGGATAGCATTAAATACCTATATTAACCGTGGACTCATCTACACCCAACTAAAGCAGTACGGCTTTGCACTAGAGGTGAGCCTTCTTGTGGATATGGGGAAATGACCTACTTGATTTCACACATCCTCAAAAATCTGGTATTTAGTGCTACAGCATAGCAGTATTAATTAACGAGTATTAGTAAAAATTTACTGAAATATGTGGAATAACTAATAGAGCTTTTAATAAAACCTAAGCACTTTCCCCTTCATTTTAAATACAGCTGAGTGGTTAATGTGTTAATATTTTTAAATTAAGGATATTATCTCCCAAAAGAAGTACATGGAAAATTCAATTGTCTGATGAGATTGTTTGTACATTTTTAAATCTGTTCTCCAATGTTCTTTCTCACTCACAGTTTTTCTTCTGTTGAAATTTGTCAAAATAAATCTGTTTCAAACAGGGTGGGACATAGTTGTGTAGAATGGGCTACTAGCCCTTCAAGTCTTTAAGAACAGGCCTTCAGGTCTGGAACTTATGGAAGCATATTGGAAAGAAACAGGCAATTTTTATTGCATTATAGAATAAACATAATTTGTAATTCTCATTTTTAGCATTTATTATGACTTGTCAGTAATTAAAATTTAGAAACAAGGCAAAGGTGGAATATGCACTGGCAGTTATGTGATGGCCATTTCATGTATTTGTTGCATCTATATAACCTTATATGATGAAATATTTCCTTGCTACATTCCAGCTTTGACAGTGGTGCAAAATTTATACTTTTAACTTAGAGATAAGGACATGAATATTCGAAAGAGTTTAAATAAGATCTTCGAAGTAATAAATACTAAAGCAGGATCTGAACTCAGATCCAAGTAGATTATAAATGCCATGGTCTTTCAGGCAAGGCAATTTTAATGTTTGGGGAGTCAAGAGAGAATTACTCTTAACTCTCCTCTTCATCCACCCCACACTGAACCCATTAGCAAGTCTAGTTTATTCTGTCACTGAAATAAATTTTGAATTTTATCAGCTCCAATTGCTGTTTGCTTCTGAACCAGGAAATCCTGGGTGAGATTTGAATCAGATCTCAGAGCAGAATTTTGTGTCTCCTGGGCTGCTGAAACAGCTTCCTCTTGGCCATGGTGCCTCACACTGACCCTTGCATGTACATTTTCCGTATGGCAGCCAAACAGACAACTTGAAAGCATAAAGTAGGTGAAGTGATTCCTCCACTCCAAACCTGCAGTGACTCATCCTGCAGTGATAAAACCTGAATTTCTGACCGTTAAACCCAAGTCCTACTTGATGTGACTGATGCTCACTTCCAGAAGACTCTATGGTCAGTCTTTTTTTCCTACACTGGAACCATTCTACTTTGGCCTTTTGCTAATCTCTGGTAAGGCCCAGTTGCCTTCCTGCTCTGGGATGATGCATAAGCTGTTGTTCCTATACACATGACATAGTTGTTGCTCTAGGTCCTTCTTTAATCCAAATTTCTGATTGAATGTCATCTTTCAATCAAAAATAAAGTGAATGTTGAAATAGGCTATTAAAAATATTAAAAGACCTCAAAATAAATTTGGAAATGGAGAAACACATACTGAAGAGACCAGCAGAAAACAGGCAATAAAATATTAGACTCAAATTCAATAATGTCAATAGTTATATTAAATAGAAATGGTCAAAAGATACAAAATAAAATAATGGAATGTCAGATGGGAGTTTTGAAAAATATTTAGTATATTCTGAGTGTGAGAAATACACTTCAAGGATAATGAAATGGATAGAGATGCACAATAAAATATAAAGAAGCCATATAGTGATCTTTTGTATAAAAGAAACAAGTCACTAAGAACTTGCTAGCTGTCTTCAACTCTTTAAAGATCCCAAAAGGATATAATAGTACTTAAGTAAAGAGGAAGTGCATTGTAAGCAGCTTCCAAAGTTTTATAATTGACAGAGACATTTTGCCACCTGGACAGTCACCCAAAATTCTTCTGTAGTGTTGGGGCATCCATTTTTAGCCTACAGGCCCATAGTATCTGGCAACTTTTTCATGAAGCAGGAAGTTTTAAGATCTGTTGTAGTAGCTGCTCATGCAAAGTCAGCTAGGGTTCCTGGACGAGGGAGCTTCAAGGCCAAACAAAAGTCAGATAAAAAACAGAAGACAGGATAGAATTAGGAGGTCTGTCTGTTCATGCTGAAGCAGCCAAACAGCCCAGAGTTTATTTCAGAGCTTGCATATATACAAAAGTAGAACAAAGCACTGCACAGCACAGATGGTCAGTTAGTTTCTAACTACAAGACCATTTCTGTCTTGAGTGAGCAGCCTCCTCTCCAACATGTGCTTGCTGTTCTGAGGCAGCCTCACTTTCTATCTTATGTTTATGAGGTTTGTCGTCAGCAATATACTGTCTACTAGATACAGTGTTCTTTTCTCACAGGCTAAACAAGAAGATTCTCATAGTCCTCAAGGTTATAGGAAAAGTGTAGCAGGCAAGCTTGAACTCAAGTTAGAAATGACCAGATGGAAACAGTCACATGTGGGCTCCCACAATCTGTTCCGCCTATATTGGCAGTTTGTCAGTTGCTTTCTTCTGTGTCCTCCAGAATGTCTTGCAGACTCTTTCATGAAACAGGAACCCCGAAGGACTATGCCCCCCTTAGGCAAGTTCAGCAATCATTTCTATGGGTCTTGCACATCCAGTTCACACAGTATATCATCAGGCAGTCCAGGCAAAAATAGCTTCCCGACCAAATGGCTAGCAAACTCCATAAGGAGACTCTTCAATGCCCATCCTCTCTTGAATTAATTGGTGCTGCGAAGGGAAGACATATATCACCCCTGAAAAATGCCCAAGTTCTCAAAGCATTTCAAATGCCATATTCTGCAGGGACTTTGGGACTTTGCAGCCTCAAAGTCCCAAAGATCATCCAACTGAAATATATCTCCATATATCTGGAAAACCCAACCAGCATGACCATCAGCTTGACCATTACAGATGCCTATCTATTAATCTGTATTTCTTAATTATACATTTTTAAATGAACTGTAAAAACACAACATGTTAAACAACATCAGAAATATATATACCTTAAATCTGTGTCAATAGACCAAAATTCACACCAATACAAAGCATTCATTTCTGTGTTATATCCCCCTCTTCCTTCCCTTTGGAAATTGACTGTGGCCATTAGCCACATAAAATCAAACCCTATAAAAGAAAACAAACATCTGTAAACAATCATTTGGGAAATTTGGGCATGTTTTCTCCAAAGTGCTTACTGCTTTTTGTTGGGTAAAATTTTTGGGGGGTTCATGGATACCTTTCTGGGGGTCTTGTTCCTTAAAACCTCATTAGGCTGGAAGGAATACACAGGTTCTAAACTTCTGTGGAACAAAATCAGAACCTCTTTTCCAAAGAAACATATTCTTAGACCCAAATTTTGAAGTCAAGATACCTTTATGTTGGTTTAATTTAGCAGCCTCCAGAATCAAATGTCTCTCTGCAGTTAAAAAATTCAAAGATAACACAATAATGTACATAATCCAGACTCTCTGTGTATATTCCATCTTTATGTGGCTTATTTTTCTTTACTCCTTTAATCTATGACTGTCTGTACTCTGTCTCTTTAAAGACTTTGTTTTATTTTTAAAGCTATTTACTTCTTTTTATAACTGTCTTTATTCTTTTCTTCTCTCTATCCCAAACCTATGTACATTTTTAAAGCACATTGTGACTCATTAAGAGGCTTATTTTTGTCTGAATCTGTCTTATTGTGTATCTGAAATCCTTTTCTGACCAGGTGCACTTTTTTTTAAATTGCTAAGCAGGCATGACTAGGACCAACTCCGTGGGCCTGCCTGTTTGTTCCATCCAATCCAACATGGTAGGGTCATGTTCACTGCCTCTTGAGCCATGCTTACCACCCTGGTTCCAGGGACACAGTGGGTCTATGTCACCATTAAGTAATTTGTAACACACTGCTCACAAACTCCATTTAACTGTAGGACTTCCCAAAAGAGCAAGAGTTTGTTATGCCAGCATGAACCAGGAAGCCGGATCTTAAAGAAGTTGTGCCAATTCTTTTGCCACAAGCACTGAGTCAGGAAGACTTCTCTTAAAGGCTATGCCTCTTCTTGCTGCTAGCAAACAGAGTCTATTTGGAAAAAAATGTGGCTACCAAGAAGCTATGCTTCTTTTGTACCAGGATTCCTTCCCAAGCGCTCTCAGTTTTTATGTGCATGTAGTTGCCTCACATTGGTGTTCCACGTTGGTGTTTTGTAAAGGGAGACTTCTCTTTCATTCCTGGCTCCCAGACTGAATTATCACACTGAAACTATATTAATTACAACACTGTCGGCCAATGACTCTAGCATATTTCTAGCTAGTTCTTAAACTAACCCATTTCTGTTAATAAGTGTATCAGCAGGCATCTGTCTCCTTTGGCAACTACATGTTTTCTTGACTCCGCCTACTTTCTCTCTATGTATCTTTTCCAATCTGACTATATTCTGACTGGCCATAAGCCAAAGCAACTTTATTCATTAACCAATAAAAGCAACACATATATAGAAGGCTATCCCACTTCACCATTTTCTCTCATAGGGACCCCAAGCTTTCAATTTGACCTTACTCCCCAATCTTTTACCCCTAGAAGTAACAGAAAATCCATTCTACTTCTTGAGACAAGCAGACTCTCCCTCTAATAACAACCAGAGAAAATCTGTGTGACAAGAAGGGGAGGAAAACAATTAGTTAAGGTGGTGTCTCTCTAGTTAAGCAGTTCTGGATGCTCACTTTGGAAGGCTTTTCTCCTCATCATAGCAATCAGTAAAAACAGTCATATGCAGTCCCTACATATGCATATTCTATATCAGTATGAAGATGATGCTTGCTTTATAGGTATTATATGACTACAAGTTCAAATTTGGTTCTTATTTTCTTTCATGCTGAAATATTTCTGTAAGAGGTGATTGCAAGCCATAGACAATATTTTTCATGTTCTGGTCCATTTTGGCAGGCTCTCTTGCTCTGTGGCTCAGCCTGTTCCCCAGGGCCGTTCAAATTCATTCCTGCCTACTTTCCAAATTTCGCATCCTAAGGTTAGAGTTTCTGTTTCTCCACTTCAGGAGGGTTTCTGGATCCTTAAACAGGAATCATAGACCTCCTTCCAGAAGTGTGGGTTCCAGAAGTAGATTCAGACTTGACCAGTCCATGTACAGTGCTCCCTTCTTACTGCTTACAAGCCTGGCACCCAGTTGTCCAACTGCGTCATGTCATCCCAAAGGGTCTTTCCAGGGGAATTTCCTTTTCTGTCTGAGAAGGGACATTTCCAGTGGCATAGACAATAAGAGGAAGTAAATGAGATACTTTATTACATACCCCAGGGCAGCACCACAGGAAAAGTCCCTGTTCTTAAGGCAGATGCAAGAAACACAGACTGGGAATGTTAATAACGATTGGCACTCCTTGCTCCATCCATTCTCATTCAACGAGATTCTACGAAGAAAACAAAGTTTTAGCAAGATGTCTATTTTAATGCTTTAGGTGATGCATACTTATGTGTAGTTAGTGAGTTTTAAGAAAAATCCATGACAAATTAACAAAATTTTATGAAACTGTTTCAGGATTTTAAACAAGCTGCGCTAATAAGCGAGACTAACGTGAGCCTTTTTCAAGCAACCGCCATGTGCCACTACAGGTATGGAGTGCCGTCGTTTTCAAAGGGGAAGCAAACAGCGGGAATCATCAGATGTATCCAGTTAGAGCCCCATACAGAAGATAGAAGGGAGGGGTGGAGGCAAATGAATGGGGCTGGGTATATCAAGCATTCTTCCATAGATACGAGGACCCTATCAGTAGCAACCTTGTACCTTCTAAGAGACTGACTTGAACCAAATCAGCAATTAAATATTTATATCACGCACTGAAGATGTCTGTTTGATTCAAGCTTATACACAAAAATGTTGATTAAATGTATGCATAGCTGGAAATATCTAGATATAAAATAATTTGTTCAGAAAGTCCATTTCCTAGGAAAGAGGATGACTTTAAAATATTCTTAAGAAAAAATTTGCACCAATAAGAGATATTTATATATCTAAAACTACTAAAAAAATCCAAGAAAATGTCTAGAAAATGCATTAAAACCTACAAATATATAATATTTAAGAGTAACTCTTTCTGAGATTTCTATAGAATCACATTATAGACAAGGACAGTTAGAAATAGCAACAGTGACACACAACCTTCAGAACAACTGCACAGATTTTAATATGGGCACAGTGTTATTGTTTAGTAGTAGTTTATACTATTACTTTTGGTAAGAGAAAGAATAGCAGTTAGTTGAAGGAGTAAATTGTGATAATTCGAGAAGTCTTGTCTCAAAAAAAATAAACAATGACAAAAAAATCACAATGATTCGTAAATTATAGAGGTATGTCTGTACAAATACAGAGTTTAAATGGCTAGAAGAGAGTTTGAATTAGTTGGGAAACTGGCATTCTAATTTTTCTTTTTAGGAAGTAGATATACAGCTACATTTCCCCCATGAGAAGTAAAGCTTTTATTGTAGGAAAAAAGTAATACTGTAGTTGTAAATTCTGTAGATGCCTTCGGGCTAAAACCTGGTCTCAGACCTTTCATTATCCACAGTCATACCTTTGTCTATTGTGATGCGCCGATATTTGTGCGATCCATCTCTTTAAGAATGTGTCATTCTTAAGAAGAAATGGAATGGTGACTGATGTGTTTACTTTGGTGGATGTGTGTAGACCAAAATGCCTGAGATCATGGCATCTGTCAGCATTTGAAACATCCCTCAGCTTCTCTAGGCCTCGTTTCTATTTACCAGCTATTAGAGTTGGTCAGTGTCTGGCAGTGTTGAACTCACATCTTTATGAAATATGATCTTGGGGTACAACAGCCAGGATCCCTAAAGCTGATACTGCTCTGTAGTTCCAGCAGCTCTCTGGGGTCTCCACTCTTCTCTAATAAAAGTGGAATTTAAATCAACCACAAAGCTCCGGCAGCTCAGGTTTCAATTCTGTGTGTATTGGGTTTTTACACTTTTACTGGACTTTAACAACAGGGAATATTTAGTGATTATGTATTCTTTAGAAAAATTATTTTGGCAACATACTTATACTATGGAAGAATGACTTGCGACTATCGAACTTACTTCTGACATTTTTGGGGTAGGAAAAAGATTTTTTTTTTAACTTTGGAAATTTTATAAAAATAATAAACCTTTAAAATCTAGGGCTTTGGTCTTCGATTGTAGGGTGCTGACTTTTGAAGCATCCTTTGTGTGTTTCTAGCTCTCACTCTTGTGGCTTCCAAGAGACAACATTCCTTAGGCTGAATATCCAACTTATTGACCAATTTATTCACGAACAGTGTTATGCTAATGTGAACTTTTAGATCTCAATGAGAAAGTCATCTTTGTATTTTAAAAAATAGTATCTTATTTTTTAAGATACCACAACACATTTGTTATACTTTTTTGATATTTTCATAAGCTATTTTTAAGTCTTTAACTCTGCAAACCACATTCTCCAGTGTTTGGGGGTATTAGTGATTTGTTAGAACAACTCAGAAGGACGTTTCTGGCCACATCTGTGATTACTGTAAACTCAGTGAGTCTGTGTCCATGACTCAGAGCGGACACTGTAAACTGGAGCTCCCCAAGAGTGATCACGTGACTCTGAGATTCACCTTAAAACATTTATTTTCAGGAAAACTTTTAGTGTACTTTGTATACGCGACAGCCAATATTCAATGAAAATCCACCTGAAGCAATGTAGATATTCTGCCAGATCTTCTTGCTGGATAACTGCCATGCTAGGTAGAATGCAGTGGCAGACCTGTCTCCAGGGAAATGAAAGTGTTCTTCCTACAGGGCATCTTGTTAATTTCCTCCTTGTCTATTGGTATAGGAGGCAGGGAGACCCTGTCTTCAGCTCTGCCACCTGGTGTGACTGTGGCTTTCAGTCAGGGATAATTTTAAGGCACTTGTCAGGTGACGTTAGAAAGTCCACTTCTTCTCTTAGGTTGTTTACTCAGTTGACTGGACTAAGTGCACATCAGTTACCGTTGGTAATGGATAGAGACAAACTCCCCTCACCATATGTAACTTGTATTACAGAGTAGTGGGCTTTGATTCACTGTCTGATTTACTGCTTATGCCTTTGTAATAATAAGCTATACAAAAGAAAATATTGTTTTATTATAACCCCTGTAGCAAAGTTTTAAATTCCCTGATGGGTGAGAAGAGCAGGGGGTATGATGCAAGCCAAATGCTCAATAACTTATAGCAAATATATGACAATGGAAAAATACAGAAGACACAGACCATGTAGACACATGTTATAAGTAAATACTTTATCTATTGGTGGAAATATTGACTATAAGAAAACCTATCAACAAATGCATTTTGCACAGAACTCCTGTGCCATCTTTATTCTTGGTAAACAGGGTTAGTCCCTACCAGAACTGCTGATGTAATTCACCAAGATGACACCTGGAGAGGCACTGTGACCTTACAGCCGAATGATCTAGCCTACCTTAACTAGTGGCAGTTACTGAGAGAGCAATGCACTTTCACCGTAAACTGCCTGAGAGATGATCCTGTGATTTCTGAGCAACCACACACAGAATAAACCCCAAAGTTAATATCTGACCCACGAAAGCCATTGTTTTAACCCTTGCCTGTCTGGTACATCCAAAGCCACATGTTCTTACTACTTCAGTATTGATCCTAATGTGACCTTCTCGATGGCACTCAACGTACACCTTTGGATGGTGTTTGGTCAAAGCAAAAACAAACAAACAACAACAATAAAAACCACAAATACAGAAGCATGAGGAATTTTTCTCTAAGATTTATAATTTTTATTTATACGTATGTGTGTGTGCCTATACAAGTGTATGTGCACCACATGTGTGCAGGGTGCCCAAGGAGTCCAGAGAGTATCAGATCTCTGGAACATTATGGACAAGCATTGAAAAAATACTTGCAAACAATATGCGAGGCTGTTGTTTTCATTGATGTCCTCAGTGAAATGGGGTGTGCCTTAAAAAGAAAAGAAATACTAAATACATATAAACTTATATTTTATGTATGCTATGAGTCAGTCAATTATGGGATAAATTCTATAGGAGGCATGATTAAACAAGTTTGTTTTCATGTGAGAATCATGAAGTGTACTTATTTAAACTATTATAGTTATGGCATCTCTAGGCAATATAAGCTTCTATGATTATCATTGTATATATGGTCCTCTGTAGGTTGAAGCAATGAGATGGATTGAGACTGTAATTTACATAGCATATGTTGTCAATATCAGTGCGTGTTTTCTGTGTTGGTAACTCATCATTGTTAAAGCAAAGTTTAGAACTGCCGTTTAGAAATCTATATTTTTGAAAAAAATAGAATTCTAGAATAGCATTCCACATTGTGCTGTGAAAATGGGTTTTAATTTTTATATTTATTTATTTATTTTGTGTGATCATACAAACATGCGGATATTAGATAGCTATGTCTTTCTACCATGCGGGTTATTGAGATCAAACTCAGGTCATCAGGTTTGGCAGCAAGTGTCTTTACCCATTGAGCCATCTTTTGGTCCTTGAAAATGATTTTTATTTCTTGTCTTCTCCTCACCAAAATCTCCAGAGATTCTTCTAGACTTCCTTAGATCATATAGACTTAGGTATTTCTTATGATTGATGATAAAAAATAAAAGGCTTTCTATAATAGTTTAATACAAATCCTTTTGATAAAGTCATGTGCAGAAAACATCGACTAGGTTACTAGCAGACATCATTTTACCAGAAGGCATCACGTTTTCTTCCTTTCTTTTCCCCACAGAATTAAAGAGTTTGAAGGTGCTGTTGACTTCTTCACGAGGGCTATTAAAATTAACACATGTTTTCTGGATGCTTATATTGGACGGGGGAATACTTACATGGAGTTTGGACAAGATGAGGCACTTAAACAAGCACAGAAGGACTTCCTGAAAGCACTGCATATTGACCCATCATGTTTAAAGGCGAGGATTAGTCTATGCTATAATTTGCAGGTAAAATATAACAGCATTTTCAGCGTCGAGAACATTATTTGGACAGGAGAAAGAGATATTTGGCTTTTTGTTGGTGATGTGACCAGATGTTCTTTCTCAGGCTATGGACATTTAGTTTTCCTTTACTGCATTATGGAGGGTAGCAGTCGGGAGCAAGGACTCAACTGAATACAGAGAATGTACTTAGAGGAACCTGAGCGGAGCTGAGACTTACACAAAATGCTGCAAGAGATGGGACTGGTTGTTATCATGACAAATGCCCAGGAACATGTTAGAGAAAAATGATCGCCTTCCTACAGTTAAACCTAAAATTCTCATTCTAATCACAATACAAGCAATTCACAGTCCATTTAAGGAATGGATTGGATGACTTTAAAAATAGGGCTGACTGGCAGCCAAGGCAATATGCTCACACAATTCACAGCTGAGCACCCATGACATGGATGAGGAGTGGCTCTCGGCCTCCAGAGACAGTCTTCTATAAGAACGTAGTTTCTTTTGGATAGGTGAACTCATTTGGAGAGAGAGGCACTGTTCTGTGCATGGGGTAATGATTTGATCATAATTGTGATAAATGTAACAAAAACAAAATAAAAAAACAATCCCTAAAGAGGTTTTAGTACAAAATAAGCCCAACTAAGGGGTAAGAGAAGTTACTGATAAATTAGCATTTATGTTGAGGTGTAAAAGATTAGTATTTGGTAGGGAAGGGATTAGGGCTAGGATTTAGTCTTGAGACAAGGGGAACAACCCTTGAGGACACACTGTAAGAAGAGGCAGAAGCTTCACATGAGGGGAAAGTGGTGGGTAGAAGGATATTTGTGATGATAGTAGAGAATTAAATAGGAGCTGGAATAAAAGCTTTGAAGTCTAGTTAAAATAGGAATATCACCGATCAGAGTCATGCCATCAAATGTGTATTTTATGAAAATTCCACTGGGTAAGTAACCAAAAAGGGCATTGAAAAGCACATTGGTATGGAAGAGTGAATCAAGAAAGGGAAAAGCTTATGGAGGAGTGTTAGGGCCAACCAAGTGCTGCCCAGAGAAAGAGTGACAGCCTGTTCTACAGATACAGGTAGAGCCTTTACTGTTTGCCTAAAACTGGGGCTGACATTGAGCACAGCAGACATCAAAACAACTGATAACTTAAATCCTCTCATAGGTGGTTTGCGGCTTAATATTCTGATGGTACAACCTCAGTTTGCCTACTTTTGCTTATTAGATACACTTGTGATAACTTGCAGATTTCCAGGCACTTGACTCAGAGAGTTTGCTCATTGGAAATTGGGATCCAGTCCTCTGTGTAGTTATATTTCTTTATAGCTTTATGTGAGATTCACTGTGCCCAGGTTGGTTAGAATGTGCCAGTCTCTGAGACTCTGGCAGGTTGAGTATTTGAGCCTGTGAGAGAAAGAACAGAAGTTGGACCATCGTGAATTAATTAACTCCCTGCCTTCCTGTGGGAAGGTGTTTAGTTGCCAGCTGGCCTGCTCTGCAAAACACTCTGACATCTTTCTAGAACCAGTGCCTCTCTCCTGACCTTTTTTTCTCTTTTCTCCAGTTGGCACTAAGGTTGTTAGAAGCAGATGCTTGGTAGACTTACAAGCATCTTCTGTAGAGTTTAAAAAGTGTTCCTAAAATTCAACAATTTATTTTCACTATTACTATTATTTATGTAACACATACTAATTTTGCTTTGTGCATTATGTGTATATTATAGATATCTGGAAATATCTATTATCTGTATATCTATCTATCTATCTATCTATCTATCTATCTATCTATCTATCTATCATCTATCTACAAACATAGACAGACAGACAGACACACACACACCATGCACACACACTTACTTGAGACAAGGTCTCACTATGCTGACCAGGCTGGTCTCAAACCCACAGATATGTGTTTACTGCCTCCTGAGTGCTGGGTTCAAGGATGTATGCCATCACTTTCAACTGTTGTGGATGCCAATGTAAGTTTTTTGATACCCAACAGAAGTATGGGTGTTACATAGTAGCTATGACTTTAACTTGTCTAAGGTTGGTATAGTAGATGACTATAAAATTAAATTTATTTGAACATAATTTGGTCATAAATATTTAAAGGCAAATATTTCATTAAGGATGCTCGTTTTGTAGCCTGTGGTCTTATTTTTATTTAAAATATTTTAGCTTTAGTACCATATAATATATACATCACCAAAAATTATAATGAGTGAGATCAGAAACATTTGCCATGTTATAGATTGTTTCTCGCTTCATGAAATTGAATAACTATTTTAGGCCCAAGGAAAATTCCAGAAAGCTTGGAATCACTTTACAATTGCCATAGAAGCTGAACCAAAGAGCTATCTAGCCTATGAAGGACGAGCTGTCATTTGTCTTCAAATGAGTAATAGTTTCGCTGCAATGCAGGATATTAACGCTGCCATCAAGGTAAAAATCTAGATTGATGATAGTATTATTAGCATATATTCAAACCATCAATGAATAAGGCTAAGTTACTTGTTCTCTGTTACCTATTTCAGGTAGAGAAATAATGTTTTGTTTCCCCAGAGTTCTGCCTAGAGTAAAGAGTTACTATGGTGTGCTTATTTTGCAGTCTAAATGCATTTAAAATTTAAAATCAAAATTATTAATAAGCACTAATTCATTTTAGCAAATACAGCTTGTGTGTTTCATAGGACATTAATATTATTTTGCAATATGAAATGAATTCAGAATGGAACAGTGATGTCCCAAGTGTGAAGCAATTGGAGAACAATACAGATGTTCGGCTTCTTCCTATTACGAAGGAACAGCCTTCTCATGCGTTGCATTCTCTTCCAGATTTTAGTTTTGTTTCTATAATTTTGAAATATTTAGGGGTAATATAAGGGGTAAGAAGGGAAAGGACTTAAAGATAATTGTCTCAACATAGGAGAGTGGAGCATGTTAACTGCTCAATTTAATATCTTCTCTCATTTAAGAGATTCAAAGGTAAATGTCCCCCATGTCTACTCCTTGGAAAGAACTTGAGTAAAGCTCTCAGATTCTTTGTTTTATGCAATCATTCAATAAAACATTGACATGAAACCAATCTCTTCCAAGTCCTTTCTGATGATATCTGCTCTAATTGGGTTGTATGTACCCGTACTGTAACAGCCCCTGTTCCCACAAGTGGATTTCATCACCTTCATTTCACAGACATGAAATTGGAGATTCATGCTATTCCCAGATGCCAAATCCTCCTACGATTGTGTTGCAGATGAATACTACAGCAGAATTCTTGACAAATCGTGGTGTGATTCACGAGTTTATGGGTCAACAGCAGAACGCAATGACAGACTATCAGGCAGCAATTTCTCTGGACCCCAAGTACTCGTTGGCTTACTTCAATGCTGGGAATATCTACCTTCATCACCGGCAGTTTTCTCAGGCAATGTGCATTTTCCTTAGCATCTTCTGTTGGCGTTAATGACTTCTTTAATGTTGTCATGCTTTTCACAATTTGTGTTCTTCTTTGCCATTTTGTGTCTAATGAATTTACTTATCACTTACTGATTTATACTATGATAATTTGTTGATGCTCTATTTTCCGAGTGTTGTTTTGTCAGAACACTACATATTTTCGGTTTTTATTTTTAAAAACTGAGTATGATACAAATAATGTGAAATTTATAATCTTAACCACTTTGAAATTCATGGTAAATGTATGCCGTCGTGCATTCTATAATTTTGCACTTGCAATTTGAATTTCCCCTCTTGATTGGGAATATCAGTTGGGAAGATAATCAGGTGAAAGTATTTTTATATTTTCTATGATTTATGTATACATAAAATATATTTTACTCTGTGTTGTGTTCCCTTTTGAGTATTTTCATTTTTCTGATTTATAGCAAGCTCTATACTTTTATTCTAGTGGCAATAAAACTACCTCTATGACCCTTAGTTATTATTTATTTACTTTCTCTACCATGAGCAAAAATTACGATTGTATTTCCTTCTCATTAACACAGTAGCTCGAATCTACAATCTTCAACTTTGTTTTTGCTTCTTTCTTTTTTTTGAGACAGTCTTCCTGCATAGCCCAGATTAGTGTCTACTTTGTGATCGTCCTGATTCTCCCTCCAGAGAGAACAGTGCTGGGATGATTATAGGTGCATGTGACCACGCAGCCTGCAATCTTTGAAAAGGGGGGGGGGGAGCCCTTTCCCCCATACCCACTTCAGCTTCCTCCTCAATTTCCCTACTGATTGCCACAGAAATATCTTTTTTTCTGTTTATTTTTATATTACTTTTTATTTTTAAAACAATCTTATTTTACATACCAATCCCTGTTCCCTCCCCTCCCCTCTTCTTGCTCCCCCTACCTTCTCCCTATTCCCATCCTCTATTCACTTCTCAGAGAGGGTGGGGCCTCCTATGGAGAGTCAAAAAAAGTCTGTTACATCACTTGAGTCTAGACCAAGACCCTTCCCCAAGTATCTAGGCTGAGTAAGGTATCCTCCATAGGGAATGAGCTTCAAAGAGCCAGTTCATGCACTAGGGATAAATCCTGGTTCAATTGCTAGTGGCCCCACAAACTGCCAAAGCCACACAACTGTCACCCACATCCACAGGCCTAGTTTGGTCTTATGCAGCTTTCCCATCTGTCAGTCTGGTATCAGCGAGTTCCTCCTTGCTCGGTTAAAGTCTTTCTGTGGATGTCCCCATCACGGTCTTTGTCCCTTTGCTCATAATATTACTCCTCCATCTCTATGACTGGACTCAAGAGTTTGGCCCAGTGCTTAGCTATGGATCTCTACATCGGCTTTCAACAGTTACTGGGTAAAGTTCTATAATGACAATTAAGTAGTCATCAATCTGAATACAGAGGAAGGACATTTAAGTACCCTCTCCACTATTGTTTGTTTTTCCAGCTGGGGTCATCTTTGTGAATTTCTGGGACTTTCTCTAGTGCCTGGTTTCTTGCTAACCCCATAATGGCTATGTCTTTCAAGCTATTGCTTTCCTTGTTCTCCCTCTCTGTATTTTATCCAACTCAACCTTCATGATCCTTCATGTTTTCCTCTCCACTCCCCTTTTCCCCTCCCCATTTTCTACCACCCTCCCCCATTGCTTCCAGTTTACCAAGGAGATCTTGTCTACTTCCCATTTCTAGGGGATCCATGTATGTCCCTTTTGGGGTTATCCTTGTTTCCTGTCTTCTCTGGAGTTGTGGACTGTAGGATGGTTATCCTTTGCTTTATGTTTAATACCCACGTGTGAGTGAATACAAACTGTGTTTGTCTTCCTGGGTCTGGGTTACCTTACTAAGCATTTTTTTTTTGCTCCACCCAAATTTGCCTACAAATTTCAAGATGTCATTGTTTTACCACTGAGTGGTACTGCATTGTATAAACATTTTCTTTATCTGTTCTTCAGTTGAGGGGCATCTAGGTTGTTTCTAGGTTCTGGCTATTATGAATAATGCTACTATGAACATAGCTGAGCAAATATCCTTGTTTTATGAGTGTGCATCTTTTGGGTATATGCCCTAGAGTGGTATTGCTGGTTCTTGAGGCATTAAGCAATTTTCTGATCAACTGCCATACTGATTTCCAAAGTGGCTGTACAAGTTTGAACTCCCACCAGCCATGGATGAGTGTTCCCCTTACTCCACATCGTCTCCAGCATAAGCTTTCATGGGTGCTTTTGATCTTAGCCATGCTGACAGGTGTAAAATGGTATCTCAGAGCTGTTATTATTTCCATTTCTCCAATAGCTAAGGATGTTGAGCAGTTTCTTAAGTGCCTTTTGGCAATTAGAGATTCCTCTGTTGAGAATTCTCTGTTTAGATCTGTACCCCATTTTTAAATTGGATTATTTGATATTTTGAAATGTAGTTTCTTGAGTTCTTTGTATATTTTGGAGTTCAGCCCTCTGTCAGATGTGGGGTTGGTGACTATTTTTTCCCATCTTATGGGTTGCTGTTTTGTCTTATTGACTGTGTCCTTTGCCTTACAAAAGCTTTTCAGTTTCAGGAGGTCCCATTTATTAATTGTTGATCTCAGTGTCAGTGCTACTGGTGTTATATTTAGGAAGTGGTCTCCTGTGCCAATGCGTTCAAGGCTACTTTTCACTGTCTATTCTATGAAGTTCATTGTGGAGGTCCTTGATTCATTTGGACTTGAGTTTTGTGCAGGAGAATCTCTCTCTCTCTCTCTCTCTCTCTCTCTCTGTGTGTGTGTGTGTGTGTAAGGATAATGAAGGAGGTACCTGATCCCTGATGCTTCTTTTCATTTGGCTTCCAAGCTTCCATGAGGAAAGCAGCCTCATGTCCCCACCATGATGCACTGTGTAAACACAAATTCCTGAAGGGTCAGGAATCAGGGTTTGGGAACCTCATAAACAGTCAGTCCCAACCAGATACTTTCTCTATTTTGACTCTTTTGAATGTTATTTCACATTTACAGAAAACTGACTAGAACATGGCCAAAAAATGACTGCTCTTTGGACTGGAGAGGGAGGGGGAGGGGAAATGGGGGGAGGGAGGGGGAAATGGGAGGAGGGGAGGAGGTGAAAATTTTTAATAATAATAATAAAAAAAACCCACTACCAACAACAACAACAAATGGTGGCAACTTTTATTTTACTTCTCATTTTCCTTACAATCCCTTCTGTATTGGGGATGAAATGCTCTCTCTGCTTTCTTAGAAAACTGTTGGGCTTAATATTAAATTAAAGTAAGAGGACTTCAGGTTTCATGATATCTGTTAATTAAAATATATTAAAATGCTCATTATCCTTACATTTTATAGGCCAGTGACTACTTTTCAAAGGCTTTGGAATTTAATCCAGAAAATGAGTATGCTCTCATGAATCGCGCTGTTACGAACATAGTATTGAAGAAATATGAAGAAGCAGAAAAAGATTTTTCATGTGCGGTTGATCTCTGTCCCCACTGGGCTGCATTGTATTTTAACAGAGCCAGTTTCCATTTCTGCTTAAAGCAATATGAACTAGCTGAACAAGACCTTAGCATAGGTAGGTGTGTTTTGTAACCATGTTGACGCTGACAAGATGGTAGCAATTAGTGTGCCTGTTTTCAGACTCCAAAAGAAGAACGGCATCAAGCCTTTTTGTTTATATAGAATTGATGTGTGTAGCATCACGTTCTTAATGTGACCAATACAGATTCCTTTGTGTAAGATCTGAAGACATTGGTAAGCTAAGTTTAGAATTATTAGGAAACCACATGCAAACGATGCTAGTCTTCCAGAGAAAGGCAATCTACTGTGATTTCCTGCATTTGTCTTCTTAGAAATATCAGGTGTTTCTAATTTAACTGCATCGTTATAGTTGAAGAAAAACACTTAAAATGAGCATGAAAAGAGATTTCTGCCAACATATCTAGACTTTTCGTCTTCTTTTGCAGCCCTGTCTTTGAAGCCCAATGACGCTGCCATGTATAATCTCAGATCACAAGTTCGTGGCAAAATAGGACTGATAGAGGAAGCTATGAGCGACTATAACAGAGCCCTCGATCTGCAAGAATGTCCCCCAGCTATGTGATTACACAGTCTTTTGTGTTTTCTGTACTAGGTTAAGTACATTTTCTTCCTGAAACTGAAATATATTTGTTGTTTAGAAATGCCACCATTGTTATTGTATTTATTATACTCATTAAGTGATTATTCTTTTTAACCACTTAATGTATATTAAGAAACTTTATATTAGCCGGGGTGGTGGTGCCACATGCCTTTAATCCCAGCACTTGGGAGACAGAGGCAGGCGGATCTCAGTGAGTTTGAGGCCAGTCTGGTCTATAAAGCAAGTTCCAGGACAGGCTCCAAAGCTATGGAGAAACCCTGTCTCAAAAAAAAAAAAAAAAAGAAAGGAAGGAAGAAAGAAAGAAAGAAAGAGAAAGAAATAAAACTGTTTATATTACACATTAACCGCAAAATTTTTACATGATTTCAGACATGAGCTGTCTGTCATGTAGCCTTGTTCACATCAGTGAAGCAAAAAGAAATGACTCTGGTTCACCTCGATAGATGATGTTTTTCACAAGATCTTAAAAAGGAATATTAATGCCTAAATTATTTTCTGAAATAGTAGAATGATAGAAGAAAGTCCCCATGTTTTCAGTGCCTATTAAACATATTCAACAGTTCCCAGCTTGAAAAGAGTAGTTATTAGGTGATGGGTATTTTAAAAGGCTGGTGTCTCGTACATCTCCTCTCTCCCCTTTAAATGCTGTGATGCTAGACTAGAGTCTGCCTGGTCCTGTGCTCTTCCAGCACATAAACAGGTTTTTTTTTCTATGTGCTGTTTGCTTCCAAGAATAGCAGCTACAAGAATCTTGAGCATTCCATTCCTTGAGATAATCCATTCTTTCTCTCATTCATATTTCATAAACATACAAATAAATATGTATAAAAATCTGTGTATAGTTATAATTAATGCTTCATAGCACTCAGTGAACAAAATTGAAACTTTTGATTATCTTTTTTTTTTCAGAAAAGGTCACACACAGTTTTTGTGGTCCAATAAACCTCTCCGCCAATGCAATAATCCAAGTCAAACCAAATTAGAGAAAGCCCAGGTTTAATGAATACTTGTACGCACCCTGGTGGCCTTCCAGTCCCTCAGAGAGGAAATGGAAAAGGAAGACAGGAAAACCACGTGGCTTTATTGGGATGGCCAACCAAACTCTTTGGGTATAGAGGCGCCGGGAGCTGGGGTGATGCTTCCAAACATCATGTGGTCTAGGTTGGCTTTGAGTGCAGAGTTATCCTGCTCCAGTCTCTCAAGTGCTAGGGCTTCCAGCATGGGCCACCATGCCTGCTTACAGTTTCTTTATGGGATGTTTCCGAGGGACCTTAGGATGAAGCAGAGAGTCCTAGATTTACTTCACTTCCAGTGATCAAGGCTTCCTGATTCCTAATTTACTCAGATTTGCCTCACTCAGTTTCTTTCTTGATGTTTTACTCCCCTAATATGCCACCAGCACTTGAGAGGACTGCTAATTGGCTAGGATTTAGAAACACCTAAAGGAAAATAGTCTGATTGTGCCGATCAGGGAGTTTCCAGAGAAGTGTCATTAAGTTGGGAAGACCCACCCTGAGTGAGAGTGGCACTGTCCTGGGCTGGGGTCTCGTACTGAGTTGCAAATGGAACGCCACTATTCATCCCTCTCTCTGCTTCCTAACTGCAGACACAATGTGACCAGCTGTCTCTGGGTCCTAGTCACGGAGCCGCATGGTGGGTGAGAGCTGCACGATGGAGCAGCTAGTCCCACAAGGAGCCACAGAAACAGATAAGCACACACCATGCAGGGAAAGTGGCTATTTATTTAGTGGGTTATGGAAGGGAAGGGGACGGGGGTCAGGGGAGAGGGGAAAGGGCAGAGAGAGAGAGAGAGAGAGAGAGAGAGAGAGAGAGAGAGAGAGAGAGAGAGGTGGGGGGGAGGTGAAGAGGAGCCACGGCAGCAGCAGCCTCTTTGGGAGAGAGACTGAAAGGAAGAACATGGGCTTTACACTGTTGACATTCAAAGAAGATCTACAGCCAATCCTTCCTATTCAAAACACAAAACAGAAGGAAAACTCCTAAATTTATTCTACAAGAGCCATTATCACTGTAATACCAAAAACAAAGATTCAACAAATAAAGGAAACTACAGGCCAATATCTCTGATGAACATAGACTCAATAATACTTAAAAAATTCTTGCAACCAGAATATAGACATTTATGAAAAAGATTATATACTGTGACTACATTGGCTTTATCCCTGAAATTCAGATAAGGTTCAGGATACACAAACCAAGAAATGTGATAAGCCTCATAATGGACTCAAAGACAAAATAATATGACCATCTCTACAGATGCAGAAAAAGCCTTTGATAAAAAAAATACTCTCAAATGAAGCACTAGAGGGAGTATAGCTCAGCAGAACAAAAGTTGCATATGAGAACCCCACAGTCAGCATCACCCTAAATGGAGAAAAGCTTGACGCAATTACACTGAAGTCAGGAACTTGACAGGGACGTCCATCATGCCCACTTCTTTTCAATGTTATACTCTAAATACTAGCTGGAAAAATAAGCTAAGAGAATGAGGTTGAAGGGATACAGATGGGGGGAAAACGTCAAATTATTTCTATTTTCAAATGCTATTACAGAAAACTTCTAGAAAATATAAAATTCAACAACATGACAGGATACAGAAGTACCTTGCACAAATCAATAGTTCTTCTATATGCCAGCCATAAGCATACACAGGAGAACATGGATGCACTTCCTTTCCCAATAGCTGCAACTGAAATTTTATGAATACACCTAAATAAAGAACTAAAGGTCTTCTACGACGAGAACTCTAAATTCTGAAGAAAGAGAAGAACATTGGAAAATGGAAAGACATCCCATTAACATGTAGAGTTAACATAAGAAAACGACCATTTTACCAAAAGTTATTTACAGATTTAGTGAAATACCAATCAAAATCCTCATCTAATTCTTTGTAAAATAGAAAAAATAAAAGCTAAACAAAATGACAACTAAAACTACTCTAAAATTTATATGGAACCACAAAAGACGTGGACAACCAAAACAATCCTGAGCAAAAAGAACAATGTTGGAGGGATTCCAAGTCTTAAGATGTATTATGTAGTTTTAGTAATAAAAATAATATGATACTGTTACAATAACAGAACAAAATTGAGGATCCAAACATGAGTACATGTAGCTTCAGTCACTTAATATTTGACAAAGATGCTAATGTCATAAGCTAGAGAACAGAACATCTAGACGTCTACATGCAGAAGAATGAAATTATACCTGAACTTATCAGCTTGCACAAAAACCAACTCCAAATGACTCAAAGACATAAATGTGAAACCTGGAACACTGAAACTTCGGGAAGCAAACATAGGCCTTGCCCTACATGATACAAGTGTTGGAAAGGACTTTCTGAAATGACTCCATTTGTCCAAGAATTAAGGTCAACAACTGACAAGTAGGACTTTGTTGTGGATTATTATTTTAACTAAGTAGTGGTGTGTTACATTTCTTTCTGCTGGTTTTGTTAATGATGTAAAGAGGTGTTACATTTGTTTATTAAATAAAATTAACCTGGTGTCAGCAGGCTGAGTCAGCAACTAGCTTTTAGGAAGTATTAGAGAGGAACCAAGTGTAGCTAGGGTTCTTAAATAGGGGCTGAATAGAAACCCTCTCCTTTTCTGGGGAGAGGCAAGCAAGGAGAGGTTAGTTACTTGTAATTCAGTTTCTCTGAGTGAGAAAATTCACTTCAACCTTTGAATTCTGAGTTCTATAAAAGGATAGAGATTTAGATAAAATTTCGTGATAGAGCTAGTGCCTGAGGGAACAGAATTTCCACCTGGCTATGGCAGTGCAATCAAATTGCTGCTGGTAACTGTGGAGTTGCAATTGCTGGTTAATGCAGCAGTTGAAGGGACAGTCTCTGTGCTTAATGTAAAACAACAGGATTTCAGAAAGTTAAAGGACTTATGGACAGCAAAACAACAACTGGGTGAAGAAGTTGTCCTCAAAATGGGAAAGAATCTTGGCCGACTGTACATTCTTCTTCATTATGGTCATTGTTGCTGTAATAAAACCCCATTGCAAAGCGACTTGGGAAGGAATTGTTTTGGTTTTTGCTTCCACACCATTGCTCATTATCGAAGGAAGTCAGGACAGGAAATCAAATAGTGTAGGAACCCGGAAGCAATTGCTGCTGCTGAGATCATGAAGGAGTTCTGCTAACTGGCTTACTCCAATGAGCATGCTCACCTGCTTTGTTATCCTCACTACCACCAGGCAGGAGTGGCTCAGCTCACAATGGGGTAAGTTCTTCCATTTCAATCTCCAGTTAAGAAAATGCCCTAGAAGCTGTCCTATAGCCTGATCTTACAGAGGCAATTTCTCATTTAAGGTTTTCTCTTTTCTGATGGCTCCAGCTCTTGCCAAGTTGACATTAAACTGGCCAGCACAACATTTGACAGAGGATAAATATCCAGAATATATTAAAGAACTCAACAAGAAAGAGTTAAAAAAACAGCCAAAAAATAATAAAACAAACAAACAAAAAGAAACGACCCATTTGAAAAATAGGCCTGGAATCTGAAAAAAAAAATAGTTCTTAAAAGAAGGGGAAAAATGGCTAAATAATAACTCAAAAAATATTCATCATTGCTAGCAATTAGGGTAATGAAAATCAAAATAACTCTGATTTTATCTTATCCCAGTGAGAATGGCAAAGATCAACAAAGCAGAGAACAACTAATGCTGGAGGGAATGCTGGGTAAAGGGGGCCCTCATTTACTAAATTGCAAACTGCTGTAGTCACCATGGAAACCAGCACGGAGAATTCTCAAATAGCTAAAAATATATCTACCATATAACCCAACTATAGACCTCCTTGGCATATGCCCAAGGCACCCAGCATTCTACTCCACAGATACCTGCCCAGTCATGTTCACTGCTGCTCTAGTCACCCTAGCTGGGAAATGGAAACACACTAAATGTCCTTCAACTGAGGAATGGAGAATGAAAATGTGGTACATATACACTGGGTATAATATAAATGTAATCATTAACTTTGGGCAGAACCAAAGAAGATGATGTTGAGTGAGGTAACTCAGACCTGAGGAAGACAAATGTTGCATGTCCTTTCTCTTTGGAGGCTCCTAGCCCCAAATCTTCAGGTGTGAGCACATATCCTGGAGCAACGCAGAAACTAGGGAATTAAAAATAAACCATTGCTGGGTTAGAAGGGTTAGGGGTTTGGAAAGCAATAGAAAGTGGAATAACAGGATACAAATGGTCTTAATGGGGAATTGGGAAAATGGGGGGGGGGCTCTTTCAGGAGGGTGATGGAGGTAAACACCATATTAGGAATCATTTCATCATTATTAATGCCATCATCATCATTATTATTACCTGTAGTGTTATGTTCTACCCTAGGTCTCTGAACTTATCAGACAGGGAGACCACCATTTAAAGACGCTTGCTTTATAAGCTTTAGACAAAATTCTGTTTTGATTTTGAAGATCAAGGTTATATTTTTAGTTATCTATAAAAGGAAACTACTCATTCATTTCCCTGCCACTCAGACTCAAAGATATATAATATATTAATATAACTATATTAATTGCAACACTGGCCAATAGCTTAGGTGTATTCCTACCTAACTCTTATATCTTAAATTAACCCATTTCTATTAATCAATGTATCACCATGATGGTGTGGCCTACAGGTAAGGTTCTGGCATCTGTCTGTCTCCTTCAGCAACTAAATAGTGTCTCTCTGACTCTGTCTACTCTCTCTCTATATACCTCATCCAGGCTATATTCTGCCATGCCAAAGGTCCAAGTATATTTATTCATTAATCAATAAAAGCAACACTTATACAGAAGTACATTCCACATGAGTTATCTTAAATTGTTTCATTCCATGAAAATGAGAGATGTGATTGTTCCCTTAAAACACGGTAAATCATTTATTTGATTAGTCTTAGAGACCTATTTAGAAAATGTACAAGTTTTCCAGTAGCCCTGGAGAAATATGCTGCATTTCAACACAACTTTTCTGTGTGTAATTTCCCTGAATAATGTATGAACTGTAGCATAGCTCTGCAGGGAATTCTCATCTCCACAGAATGCCAGCCTCTCTAGCACTGCCTCTTCCATTTTCAATTCTTAAGCACTTTGCTTTCTATATTTGATCCTTGATGGTGAGCAGACAAGGTGGGAGAAGTAT
Organism: Microtus pennsylvanicus; assembly: GCF_037038515.1. Classification (NCBI taxonomy): domain Eukaryota; kingdom Metazoa; phylum Chordata; class Mammalia; order Rodentia; family Cricetidae; genus Microtus; species Microtus pennsylvanicus. The sequence continues at coordinate 53,895,293 of NC_134592.1, read as the reverse complement.
AAGAACTGAAAATCCTTGGTAGTCAAGGAAATAATTTAATATACTAGATCTCTCCTGATAGTGTTGTTGGGAAAATACGATTTTTCTCAGGGACTATTCTTTCAGATTTTCTGGAACAGGGAATCCTTTACCAGCAGGGGGATAAGTCAGTGGCAGAGAGCCCATTTTACTCCACTGTTAGAGAATTGGTGTAGGGATGTGGGGGAGGGGACAGGAGAGAGAAAAACAATTGGAATTAATTTTAAACAGTATATTAAAAGATACTGTATGCAACAAAACTTTAAAAATTCAGACAAATTTTTATGAATTTGGGGGATAAAATCTAAGACTTTGGAAATTGTCAGTAAGCCTTTTGAGTCTTGTGAAGAGAATGTTAACATCAACAAAGAGGGGAGAGATTTAGTTTGGGTCATTGTTTCAGAGGCTTCAACACAAAATCTTCTGCATCCATTGCTTTGGGTTTGAAGTAAAACAAAACACCAGAGTGTCCGAGAAAATTAAGCCCTTCATCCAAAAGACAAAGAAACAGGAGTTAGGCAAGATGTAACCTTTACAAACATGTTCCAGTGACCAGCTTCTTCCAATTGGGTCTCACTCCCAAGAAAACTCCCACTACATTCCAATGCCATCAAAGTATGAATCCATCAATGGATTAACTCACTGATGAAGGCAGAGCCTTCATGGTACAATTACTTCCCAAGTGCTCCAAAACCCCACCTCTAAATGATGTATTGAGTGAAGCTGACTTAAAATAGAGTGAAGCAATTTCTTTGGCAGAGGTCTCTCAGCAAGCTTAAAGTTTCAGACAAGAAGAATGAAGAGAGCAAAGTAGTTGTAATTGTTGAAAAGATGAACTCTATCAAAGAGAATCTTGGCACTCTGCACTGGGACAATAAGAGAAATGCCTTGGGGGCAACGCCCCACCCACAAACAGCTCTAACTTGTAAAGATGCAAATTTATGTGACAGGAGAAAGCTTGAACTGAGACTTCCCTAAGTAAGTCCCTGCTCCTCAACGAAATCAGTTGCCTAGGAGAGTGTTTCTGATGCAGTAGTTTTCCACGGGGTCTAGGCTTGAGTCCTAGCTTGGCCAATGTCATCCACATGGTGGTGGTTTTGTAGACATAAAAGTGAAAAGACTGAAGGTGTCATAGATTCTTGCACCATAATTTCAGAGAGAAACTGAAGTCAGGCAATATGTGGCAGTGATAATCCCAGTAAAAAAAAAAAAGACCTTAGAGACCATGGCTTGAAGCTGGGAAGGTAAAGTGTTGGTTACAGTGGAGGCTCCAGGATATTGGAGGATAATAGAAACTTTAGAGCCAATGTCTGTCAAGGAAAGCTGTAGGCATTGAGGAGAGCATGTTTGTGATAACTAATCTTGGTTGTCAACTTGACCACATCGGAATCAACTAAAACCCTGGCTACATCTACGAGGGAGTTCTTTTGATTGGATCATTTGAAATAGAAAAATCTGCCTGAAATTTGGATCATTTAAGGTCAGAATATTCACCCCAAATCAGGTCACACCTGGTAGCATCCTAAAACAACATGAAAAAAGAAAGCCTCACTATTGTCTAATTGACAGAATCTAGAATCCTGGCTAAAATCCTGGGTTATGGGAGTGAAGAAAGGGACCTAAGCAGGACCAGCATTTGTTGCTCTTGGCTTCCTGTCTATGGGTGTCACGTGACCAACTGCTTCAGGCTCCTGCTCTGCCTTGGCTTCACCACCAAGATGGACTGTACTCTTGAGCTACCAACCTGAAAAAGCCCTTTCTCCTTAAGTTGCTTTGTTCAAGTTATTTACAACAATGGGAAAAGAAACAAGGATGGGAACCAAGACCTCGGTGCAGATGTCTTTTATAGTGCGAAAGTGCTCTATATTCAACCAGAAGAGACTTTTCCTATTTTTGAGTAACAAGTAAGGGATGTGTTGATCTGGGAAAAGATCAAAGCACAAAATTTGAAGTGTCATTTTTTAATATTTATTTATTATGTATACAATATTCTCTCTGTGTATGTCTGAAGGCCAGAAGAGGGCACCAGACCCCATTACAGATGGTTGTGCGCCACCCTGTGGTTGCTGGGAATTGAACTCAGGACCTTTGGAAGAGCAGGCAATGCTCTTAATCTCTGGGCCATCTCTCCAGCCCCCTGAAGTGTCATTTTTTTTTTTTTTTTTGATTTTCGAGACAGGGTTTCTACGTAGGTTTTTTACCAAAAACTAGCTCTTCTAGACCAGGCTGGCCTCGAACTCACAGAGATCTGCCTGCCTCTGCCTCCCAAGTGCTGGGATTAAAGGCGTGCGCCACCACCGCCTGGCCTGAAGTGTCACTTTTATGGAATGTGCATGGCTTATGAATTTGAAACCATGGACCATAAAATCTGATGCATCCTATATTGAGGACCATCTGTAGTATAGGCATAGCATAGTTCATTTCTCAAAGTACGTTCAACAATGCACATGATTGTAGTTAGTAATTTAAGTTCTATCTTCATGCCTACTGGGACCCATTAAAACTGCATACAATACAGAAAGTAAGAGGAAAACTTGTTTGCTAAATGACAAGGATTTTATGTCTTAAGCTACTGAAGTTTCCCCATGTTGTTGTTCTGATTAATAAGCTCATTTTATAGATTAAAACTGAAGCAGAGAGAGGCTGAGCAGTTTGCTCAGACTGTGTATTTAGGGTAAGGATTGGAGCAGTGTGGCATCAGAACCTTTGCTTTTTCTCAGAATTCTGAAAGGAAGCAAGGGGGAGAGGCACCAAGGCCTTGCTCAGGGGTCTTCAGGTGGGAGGGATATCTACATCCAGAAAAGATAATCTCCCCTCACCTTTCCCACCTATTTTTAGTGAACTCTCTTCTTTTATGTTTCCTCCTTAAAAACAACAAAAAAAGACTGAGACTGTAATTCAACATTTCTCAAAATAGAAGTCTATGGTCTCTGTCATAATATCACAAATACAGCTTATTGAGGATACACATAGCTTGGTGTATTGGCCCCCACAGATATGATAGGGTCTTAATGCTTATGAATATGATGTGATAGGGTCTTAATGCTTTAGGAACCTAACACTTTCTGCGATGTTTGCAAAATAGGCTGAACGGACAATGAAAGCTCGTTAAGTGAAGAAGAGTAGAGGCTAGACCTCTAAAGCCCCGGAACTAGCCTCCCAATGTAGGAGGGCCCCACGGATGGAACTTTGTTCCCTAGACGCTAAGTCACTCTGCGACGTCTCCCTGGAAGTTCATAGGAAAAGGGAGTGAATCTCCGAGAAATGGCTAACACTGACCTTGTGCTCTAAACAGGACAAGGCTTTAAGAGTAATTTCTGCCATTAAGCTCTCGTGTGACTCACAAGCAATAAATGACCGTCTTTTTAAAACGGCGGCGGCTTATCGGGTTCTCCAGCATCAGGCAGGAAAGAACTCAGGCAATTTCTGTACACTTGTAATGTCAAGAGGAGTCACACTCAGAGACCTCTGTTATAAAGGCGGGCTTGTTTATGGCTATTGAAAAATCCTTGTGGAACTGTCCATCAAACTTTATGAAATGTGTGAGTTACTTAGTTATCAGCTCTCTGGATCTAATTTTATTTCTAGGGCATTCAGAATCAAACCCTTTCCATCTCGGTTGGTTTCATATCGATAATCACAAGGCTACTTTGTCTCCCTTCACCTCTTCTACCTAATTTTCATGGACTCTCTTCTCATTTTTTTTTCTCCTCCTAAAGAACAAAAAAGACTCCTATTCTGAGACTGCAGTTCAGCATTTCTCAAAACAGAAGTCTATGGTCTCTATCAGAATATCACAAACACAGCTTATTAAGAATACACATAGCCTGGAGTGGTGGTGTACACTTTTAATTTCAGTGCTCAAGAGGCAGAGGCAGGTAGTAACTCTGTGAGTTAAAAGGCTAGCCTGGTCTACATAGTGAGTTCCAGACCATTCGGGGCTATGTAGTGAGACCCTGTCTCAAACAAAAACAAACAAGCAAACAACAGCAAAACCCTCCAACATGCTGCAGGCCTTATTTTAACTGTTTTAAGCCAGACTCTGACTGGAAACACGGGAATCTGAATCATACATTAACATGCTAAGGAAACTCCAATCCAAATCAAAGCAGAAAAGATATTGTCCTCTAGATTTCTTAATTTTATTCTTTTTTTTTTGATTTTTCGAGACAGGGTTCTCTGCGTATCTCTGGAGGTCCCGGAACTCACTCTCTAGACTAGGCTGGCCTCGAACTCACAGAGATCCTCCTGTCTTTGCTTCCTAAATGCTGGGATTAAAGGCACGCACCATCACCACCCCACTTGGTTTTCAAATTTGTACAACATAGGCTCTTGGTTCTGCCAGAGTTTCTGATGCTGCGGGACCTTCTGGAGACTGAACATTTCCATCCCTATCCAGTGCCTGTTACTAGATCTGCAACCTCTCTGTGAGAGCTAATCTAATCTAATATTTGAATCTTGAAATAACACAACTCAGAATGCAAAATGTTAATTATTGACTTGTAAAGGCAAAGCAAAAGAACAACAAAAATCCCTGCACCTCACTCTCCAGGCCCTCTTGTAGAGGGTGGACACCTCCGTTAAGAGGCCATCCTTGAGTCTCCCAGCCGGAAGTCACTTCTATCAGCCTCCAGACCCCAGCTTTTCATTTCTTCAAGCACAATTTTCTTTCCATAGGTACTCCACGGTTGGTATTTGGGGAAGAGGCTCATCTTTTTCTATCATGCCCTAATTCCTCAGCCGTCAGACTTGAGTTCTGTTTGCATGAGAGTTCAGAAGAAAGCTTAGATAGATGCTATTTTGATGTTTACCAGATTTTGGTTACTACGTGAGAACTCTAACAGTAGAGAATGCGTCCAATTCCTTTACAGTAGGCTGCTAAGGTCTCTTGTTCACCACGTAAAAGTTCCCTCTTCACAGTAATAATGCCATGAGCTCTTGTTTCTCTTTACTGAAGGGGTAGGCATTATTCCGGGTGAGCCTCGTTATACACAAATTATCTAAAGGTAAGAAAAACACGTTACTGAGGCAGTGGCTGTTGCTGATTTCAAAGGGGCATTTTTCTGCTCTGTTTGTACAGTGTCTTTTGGACTAGTGTCTCCACTCTAGCCTAACTCTGGAGACTGATAGAAAGAGAAACCCAAGCTCTTGGGTTCTACCTTGAGTCCCCGAGTTAGTCTCCGAAGATGCTCTTTCAGCTCTAAGGAGCGCTACTCTACTAAGTTCTCTTTTGACTATAAAACAGGACTTGGAAATGGTGATGATTCAGTACTGGATTTTTTTCTTTTTGTTTAATTTTTTTTAATGAGATAGTGTCTTAATAACTGGAAATGTAGCTGGGGGGAAGGGTTGTAGCCACTATCAAAGGCTCTTATTAAAGGAGTATAATGTCCTACTAGACACTATTAAAGAAACGTAATTAATCTCAGTATTACCATAAAGTCAGATACAACTGATGTGTAAGCATTTACTAAGACATAATTAAGTGTATGAACAATAAATATTGCATCAATGCAAGATGAGTAGATATTCTAAAAGTTATTATTCATTCCCTATAATCCATAAACTTTTGATTTTAGAAATTTCAAATCAATATAGCTATTTGGCTACAATGATTTGGTATGAAGAGGTAACATAGATGAGTTATATAAAGATTTGCAATACCGAGTACTTCAATCTGTCTGAAATTCCAGTAAGAAGAGGCGCTATTCTTTGATATGGAATATTAGCTATGCTGTGTAGCACCAAACAATGGCACCTTCGCTGGGTGATTCATTCGTAGCATAACTCAATTGTAAATGGATACAGCATCAAAGGCATAATTAACAGTTTAAATAAATCATCAAAAAGAAGGGAAAGTGTTTATATGCTTTGTATTAAAATGTTTGCCCATAATTTAGGGTTCAGCATGTGTCATTACTATACAAATATAAAAGCATTCATTTAAGCTTATTGGAGATTACTGTACTTAGAGTATTGATCCTTCTTGCTCTCCCGCGAGTGGATTATGCAATATTTAATGTGTGAGGCTGACATGGGATATGAACTTTCCTGGTTACTAATATCTCTTTCTTCTTATGACAGTAGGGATTCATGTAAGATGTTCATTAGGAAGGCCAGAGGGGCTGCTGTGGAAATGTGTTCTGCGAGGAGAAGAGCGCATTTGCCAGACTGTCGAAGGAGTCTGGGAACTTTATCTGTCTTTCTTTCTTGTTTCTCTCAGAGGGTTTATATGACCCAATGCAGCAAAAAGAAGAACGGTGTCATTAAAAAGCTATTTAGGATATGGATGGCATAACTGGATGCAAACATGCTGTTCTCCAAGGGCTGAAACGCTTAGAACAAGTGACTATAGCAGTTAATTATCTGGATATCTTTTTTGCATTTTACATAATATTTCCAAATTCAAAAGAACTGCGTCAGTACTGCTGAAGACTTTACATTCAAGCGTGTATTTACCAATTGTATTTTTTTCCTGTTAAGCTTTTCTCACACAATAATTAATTTATTATTTATGATGATTTTACTTTCCTGATGTTTTCCCTGGGACTATGGAACTGAAAGCAACCAACTGATGCTATAGTTTCAGAATACAATGAAATGATGATGTTCATTAGAAGCAGAAATAAAACCACCCTCCCCAGATTCTGTAGTTGGATCATTAAAACCTTTTAAAGTGATAAGCCCTTCTACAGTTCCTTGTAATAGTGGTGAAACTTTTTATAATCATTTCACTCTGAAGTATTTAACTTTCTTTCATGCACATAAAAACTAAAACCTGTGGAATCAGGAATATATAACCCACAGTAGGCATTTTTTCATGTTTATTGAAATTTGTATTTGGAAAAAAACTCAAGTCTTCAAAAAAAAATAGGTTTCAACTGTGGACTGTCTTTCAGTGACCCACAATGCTGAGAGTCAGGATACAGGAAGAGGTTTGCATGTTTTACAGCTGTGATAGTAAGCAGATACGCAGTTTAGTTTTGTATTAGTTTTCTTTAATGTTCAGAATAATAAACTAATCTCGCTATGCCAATTATTTGAATCTAAGTAAATTAAAAGTAAGTTAAGGTTGGTTTTTAGTGATGAAATAGTTCAAAAGACTGCAGCTTTTTTCCCTAAGTGCATATCAGGACTAAGGTTTAGAATTGCATGTCTGGAAAAACGATTCATAATCTGCTTTTCTCTCCCTTTCATTTTTGTACGTATTTATTTTGGCCAGCTGGCGAGACAGATCTTTTTCAGGGGTTCAGCCTTCCAGTCTGAGTTTGGTTCTCCCAAACCAATCTTGGATCAAATTCCTGTCTTACTGGCTCTGGTGTCTGAACGGTGTTGATGTCACAGGGACATGGTGACCCAGTTGCCTGTCCCCAATGGGTTGTAGCTTGCCAAATGAAGGGCTTAGGTAGGCGGCCAGGGGAAAGAAGGTGGAGTAGAATCCTCCAATACCCTGTCTCGCCCTTGCATTTTCCATGTCAGCTGCTTAATATGAGAGGATGAGATGTCTCCTGAGGAATTGATTCTGACTGCTTGCCTTTTTTTTTTCTTTACCTTGTCTGATGTGCTCACAGACTGGTCTGCAGAGCTGGAGATTGTGAAGGTACCCATGTTCTGGAAATACTACCATGGCTTTGATTTCAGAAAGATTGTAAAATTTTGTTCCTGATTTTTATTGGCAGTTTTTAACAATGGTTTAATTAATTAACTAATTACTCTGGAGACAGGGTCTCGTGCAGCCCAGGCTGGACTCAAAGTTCCTATGAACTCTATGCTAGCCTTGATCTTGTGACTTCCACTGCCACTGCCGCATAAGTACTGAGATTATTTACATTACCATCCCTGGATATACCGGGCTTTTAACTTTTTGAACTCTTTGGACCTTAAGCATCAGAGTTGGTCTGAGAAATGGCCTCCTTTCTCTGGGAGCCTGAGAATTCAGAGCTGGGCATCACTTGAAAAGATTGAGATACTTGAGGAACTAATTCTTGCTTGGGTAGAGCAGACTGAGTGGGAGGAGCTGACTATACCATCATCTGGGACTTAAGTACACAAACCACAATGTAAATGACTTTATACTTCATATTCTCATAACTTTTTATGTGAGGTCCTTAGCCGATATAATAAACAGAGATGTTTACAATGGAGACCTTTGAAGATGTCTGTCTATCTCCATGGTCACCTACTACTGAGTGACTAATTATACCTCTTTCTATGGAGCTGGTTCAGAGAAGACACAGCTGCAGACATCAGAATATGTTTTTCCAGTCCCCTATCCATTAGCTGCATGACCTCAGATAACCGCTCTGAACCTACTTTCTAATCTTCAGGAAAAAACTTCACTCTCTTCCTAGCCCTAAGGTCTACGGATTTGGTGGGAATAATATTACCTGCTCAGTCTACCTGACTGTGTTGTTAGGGGAGTTAAAGGAGATCATATTTGTGAAACTACTCTATAAACCCTCTGCAGAAGATTAAGGAACGTGATACTGTTAATTCCCTCTGAAGAATCAGAATAGCTTGCGATTTACTTTTAATCTTCCAGACTGTGTATATGTCTTTTGTATTTAGATCTTTACTAATGCTATCCACAAAGCAAGACATAGAACAGACTAATCCTTCCTTACTGGATGTTACCCCAAGTGTGGCCCTAAAACAGTGTATGGGGAAGACTTTATTATTAAGATTTTATAAAACAGTTATGAAGTTAGTTCCTGGTATCCAGGGCTCATGGATTCAGGACTCCCTCCCCTTACCACTCCTTTCAAAGTTCTGAGAATCCATTCCACTTTAGAGACAACTTAAACGGCACTAAAACTCAGCAGTGGTCTTCCAGTTCCCCACCCACTTTGGTGTGGCCTCATATACTATATATGCCGATGTATAGTGTGTGTTGACCTCTTTCTCGGCTGCTGGATTCGGTTGCTCTTCCCTGTTCTAACAGAGGATTGTGATCTCTGAGTTTACCCCTAAATAAATAACCTTTTATTATGCTCAATTCTGAGCTAGTGTGGGATTTCTTTTTTAGCGTCCTTCTTCTTTATATCTATCTTCTAACTATCTTCTGTCTGTCTATCTACTATCTATCATCTATTATCTATCTATCATCTATTATCTATCTATCAGCTATCTATCTATCTATCTATCTATCTATCTATCTATCTATCTATCTATCTATCTATTATCTGCCTACCATCTATCTAGTATCTATCAATCACTTGTATAACTATGAGTAGTATAAAAATGAGAATATTCTTTCTACTAAATTATTTAATTCTTCATGCTCATTAATATCATCTTTCCAGAAAAACTACATTTCTTAACAGCAAAAACAATGTCTTGGGACCTTTTCATATTCTTCACTGCACTTAACAGTATTGAAAATGGTGCTTGACTCATCGCAGATGGTTGAAAACTCACACAGATGGCCAAGTACATGAAGAGACAGACAGGTATAGCACTGGAGTCAGAGGTGAGCTTATGGTTAAAATTGAGGGTTTATCAATATCATCCAGCTGCTGGGGAAGATTGTTAAGATATTACAAGGTGGTGCCAAATGCCTAGAGAGGAGTGTTCTAATAGCCTTCTTTTTGTACATTGCTCTATATTCTGGATCAATTCATGTGACCAATCCATCAGGAGGGGCCACTGAAAACAGGCTTAGAAAGAAACTAGACCTGGGGAGTGGGTCGGATCAATTGAAAGGACCAGCAGTGTTTTTAATGGTGCTGAAATTTAATTTTAGTGCTGACCTTTCATTTGACATTTTAGGTAATGCTATGGATGTGTGCAGTTATTTGTTCTTAACATATTTTTCATCTTTTTGGGGGCACTAATCTGCTTAAATTCAATGTCAATAAAAGAATAAAGTAAATTTTTGATTTTAAAAACTTCCCTTTTGAAAACAGTTCATTCACAATAGCAACAAAATATGCAATGCATATGAATTAGCTTAGGAATTGTTCTTGACTAAGAGAAGGAACAAAACTTTATGATGGGGGGAAGGTTTAGAAAGGTCACATTCTGAAATGAGAAGAGTTCATCATATATAGATGCTGATTCTTCCAAATTAATATCTGAAGTTAAAAATTCTATTGAAAAGCTCAATCATTTAAAGGTTTTTAAAACTTGACAATGAATTTTTAAAATTGATTTGGAAAAAAATGAATTGGTTTGATTGGGAAAGTGGAAGAGCTTGATTGCATGGAAGCTGAGATTGTGGAGTAGGAAAGTAAATGTTTGGGTGCTCTCAGGAGCAGCTAGACACTACCTGTGGTCAAAGGTGCATTAAGGTCAGAATCCAGCACTTTTACTCATGAGGATATATTCTTAAGGAAACCTATACACAGGTTTTCAGAGACAGACAAGAGTATCTGTCAGTGATACATCCCATTACAATGGGCTCTTCTGAGACGATGAATGCAGGCACTAGAACTACATATATCAATCATATAAGCTTCACAGACAGAAGGGTAGGCAACAACAATAAAGACAGTGAACAATACTAACACACAATATCAATAAAACTTTCCAAAAATCTGGTAAATACCAAGGACAGTGACAGGGCAGCAGTCATCTCTCTTTATTGAGGAGTAACCAGGGACATACACAGAGGCAGCAACTGTTTTGCTGATACTAAAAAGCCATAAGATTGATGATAGATCTATAGGTGCTTTAAAAAAATTACTTTATATGCTTTTATATAAAGCTGAATATTTTCACAATGTGTTGAGAAATGTTAAACACAGATGTGTGAGACAAACAACCAGACAAAATAAACCACTAGGATCTCATCATATCAGCCTCTATAGGATGTGATAAGAACATGGAACCAGCCAAAGAATAGAATCCTCGCAGAAGACAAGTCAAAAAGCCTAGACTGGGTTCATTTTGCCTGCAAAAATGGGTATGTAATTATGTGGGGGAAATGGTGGGGAGGGATGGGAGTTCTGCCTGCAGAAATGGGTATGTAATTATGTGGGGGAAATGGTGGGGAGGGATGGGAGTTCTGCCTGCAGAAATGGGTATGTAATTATGTGGGGGAAATGGTGGGAAGGGATGGGAGTTCTGCCTGCAGAAATGGGTATGTAATTATGTGGGGGAAATGGTGGGGGAGGGATGGGAGTTCTGCCTGCAAAAATGGGTATGTAATTATGTGGGGGAAATGGTGGGGAGGGATGGGAGTTCTGCCTGCAAAATGGGTATGTGATTATGTGGGGGAAATGGTGGGGAGGGATGGGAGTTCTGCCTGCAAAAATGGGTATGTAATTACGTGGGGGAAATGGTGGGGAGGGATGGGAGTTCTGCCTGCAGAAATGGGTATGTGATTATGTGGGGGAAATGGTGGGGAGGGATGGGAGTTCTGCCTGCAGAAATGGGTATGTGATTATGTGGGGGAAATGGTGGGGAGGGATGGGAGTTCTGCCTGCAGAAATGGGTATGTAATTATGTGGGGGAAATGGTGGGGAGGGATGGGAGTTCTGCCTGCAGAAATGGGTATGTAATTATGTGGGGGAAATGGTGGGGAGGGATGGGAGTTCTGCTAAGCCGTGTTGGGACAACTGGATAGTTACTTGCCAAATATGCAGGGGAAACCCCTCCTCTGTCACCACAATACAAAATCACTTTCAAGGAGTCTGAGGCTATCCAATATAACTTAGCCGCCAAAGCCAGAATCGTACAAATAGAAAGGTACATAAACTTTGACTAAATTTAATTTCTCTACATGAATGCACTTCAATAACGGAAACTCAAACATATTAAAATGTGTATTCTGCAGGGCAAGGATGCACTTGGGAGGTAAAGGTTAGCTCAGGCTACGTGAGATTGTGCCTCAAAAATGTATATATAGTAAACATATATATGTACACATATACACACATGCATATAAAATCCAGCATATATATAATTGCTAAAAGTAAAAAATTCCAGGTGTGAAATTTTCAAGTATAATGGAAATAATTAAAAAAGAATTCAAAATAATTCAAAAATGAAAAAAGTCACAAATTATATGTATATAAAATGTTTAATATCAAAGACTGAGGACAAATTAAAGAAAATAAGGTATATCTTCATTGGCAAATAATAAAATAATATTTGGTTTTTAAGAAGGAAATCACTTTCATTTATTAGAGAAAGGATACCAAATTGTCTTATGATTTTGGGGAAAATTTGTTAGTATTTATTAAAAACCTTTAAAATATGCCTTTCGTTTGGCTGAGAAATTAGCCTTCTCTAATTTTTTCCTAAGGAAATAATTGAAAATTTAAGTAAGTATTAGATATCAGCATCAAAACTGTGCTTTTAAAATTGGAAGATTGACATCAATCTAAATGCAGAAAAGGATATAAATGTAAAGAATTGTGGTATATTTATACAGAGTTGTTATTTCTTTATTAAAACATATTGTCTTTGATGGCATGCTCAATTTATTTTTCTTCATTTTGCTAGTGTACATTTTCCCTAAAATATTTTACTATATTTGAGATGTGCATTTTAAATTTTTTAAAAACAGAAAATATTACATTTGATTTAAAGTTCATTTTAGGTTCTAAATTCTGAAATCAAAGAAAATGTTTTGAGCTGCTTTATTGGCATGAAACTATTTCCTGCCAATAGAAATGGTCAATTCCAATGTGATGGCTGTTTTGTGGAGCCGTGACCATTGTTCTAACTTCATAGTCTCAAGTCTGTAAGATATACAACATTGGCTTTGTTATATGCTCAAAGCAAAACTCACAATGCCATCATGATGTTATACTATTATTACATGATTAATGAGGAAAACACCCATATAGTGACAGCTTTAACAAGGTTTAAGAGAGGCGACTATGCACTAATGGCTTTGTAAAATATTTGAGTGAAGTAAGAGATTATGAATGGGTCTGTGGGTTATGAAAGAACTCCCTGAGCACATATCAAATCTGGTAGCCCAAGAGAAAATCCTGGGTAATAGGAGGAACTAGATTTGGAATTGAAAATTAGATGATCTTGGGACTGGAGGGAGTTAAGAACACTGGCTGCTCTTTCAGAGAACCCAGGTTCAATTCCTAGCATAGCACCTCACAACCATGTGTAACTCCAGCCCCAGGAGATCCGATGTCCTCTTCTGTGCTTCTATGGACACTTATACGCATGTGGTGCCCAAATATACATCAGGCAAGCACACTTAAAATGAAAAACCAATCTAGATAACCTTGAGTGGACATCTACTGAGTTTTTCTATTAGTAGAGATTACTATAATGTTTGGTCATGGCTGTAGCCCTGTAGGAAAAATTGTTTTGGTTACTGAGTTAGGCTAACTATCCTAAAGTGGCTGTCATATTTCATGAAGGACTGGGGTTCTCAGCTCATTTCCCCAGTGTCTCACTGTCTGACCTCACTTCATACAGTAGCCTGCATATCTCTGTCAGGTAGTACCATCGTCCTCCACTGAAAATTAGATTTATATATTTACTTTTACGTGTGTGTGTGAGAGAGATTGTGTGTGTGTGAGTATGTGTATGAGTGACTGTGTGTGAGTGTGTATGTGTGTGTGTTTGTGTGTGACTGTGTGTGAGAGTGTATTTGTGAGACTGTGTATGTGTGTGAGTGACTTGTGTGGTGTGTATGTGGTGTGTATGTGGTGTGTGTGTGTGTGTGTGTGTGCACGAGTGTGCAGGTGTGGTAGTGTGGAGCATGTGGAGGTCAGGGGACAATTTACAGAATTTACAGGAATCTTCCACTATTTGGTGCCCAGGGAGTGAAGTCAGGTTGTTAGGGTTGGGAGCATAGCCTTTCTTACTAGCCCAGCCATCCCTTAAAGCCTCATCAGCTTATATGAATGTTCCCAGTGTCTTCCAGCCCCACACTATCCTCACAGTGATTTATCAGCCTTGAACTCATGCAAGCACCTTTTAACTTCTCTCAGCAGAGAGATCTGCTTTTTCCTATGTGACTAGTTAAACTATTGTATTAAACACATATCTGTGTTAATATGACCCAACATCTATTTCTAACTTACATTATGAATATTTGTGCACTTAGTGATTAGTGTAAAAGCAAGACGTATGCTCAATTTAACTAATAATTTAATCATTAATTATAATTAACACAGCTGATTACAATTATATATCATTGCATAATAATTTAATAAATTAATGGTAAAGCAATAATTTATTTCATACTTAGCCAAATACATAGAGATAGAAACACTGACTGAATTAATGCATAAATACATAAATGAATAATGAATAAAACACTCAAGACCATTGCCACCAAATCACTGAGTTCATCTACTTCTAGTCTGTTTCTGAGCTCCACAAGTCTGAGGTAATAGAAGACTGTACATTAACTTGTGACATGTTCTGTTGGTTCTTATCTCTGTCATTGATCTGGAGATTCAGACTCTACAGAAAAATTCTGAAGGTCCCTGGATGCCACGTTATGGGACTAAGAAAAACCCTGCAGGTTATTATGTCATTGTTGGCATCTGTTACTTCCCAGCTCTGCCTTACTATGGTGACTCTTCTGTTGCTGAGAAGACGTCCCTGGGGTGCCCACTGGTGCGCCCTGCTCCTGTGGGTCTCCTTTACTGCTGACAGGAATGATTCCTCCATACAGATGGTTCCTGGGGGTTGGAACAGACAGGAGTAAGGAGCTGGGACTGGATGGTTCCCAACCCACTGACTGTGATCGTCCACCTTCGGAATTCTTTCTTCCATCCCTTTATTCTGTGGATGCTAGCTATTATGAGACCTTGGTCTTCACAGTGAGGAATCTTAAAACTAGAAAAGAGTGGTCAAAGGCAGCAAACTAATCCCTTCATCATTTTAGGAGCAAACAACGTCAAGCATTTTCATTTACAAACCTCCACGGAGGGAGGGTGCACACTCTGCGATGTCCCAAAGGCTGAAAAAGTCAGTGTTCACACACTCAGTGTTTGCAGGCATTTAGTGTCCTTCCTGGCTGGCTAGGAGCCATCCTTTGGCACCTTTAGAAACTTTGGCTTCAGGGCAGCCAGTGTCCCTCTGGGCCAGAGGCCTGTCTGCTTGAAGTGCTGTGAGGTGGGGGGACAGTGGAAGGCAAAATCAGCTCCGCGGCCAGGTTAGCGTGGAAAGACGGTGTTTTCCTCCACAGTGAGAAAAGATGCCTTGGTGTTCTGCACTTCATTTCCTCTGAGCTTCTGCCCTCTCTCCTAATGCTGGCAAGTGCGTGAGTGTGGCGAGAAGGCTGGCAAGCGGTTCACAAGGCAGTAAAGGTTAAAGTATAGTGGAGATTGTTTAGTGCGGAACTGTAAATATTTGTTGGAAGGTTTGCGGAGCTGCTTCTTTTGATACCTCTAATCCACCGAGACAGAAATAACTTCAAAGCCATGCCTAGTCTGACTTGGTCCTCAACCAACGGAAAAGATCAGCTCCTGCTAAAATGTTTTCACTGGTAGCCAGGCAGCCTGCCTTAGCAGGCGTTCGGCAGGATGAGTCAGAATTTAATTGTCTTTGGGCGCTCGCGCATCTGCTTGGGAACGTCTACAGGGCAGAAGCCGAGCTGCATGAATAACTGTGAAGGAGACTTTGCGTTTACACCGTTCCAAGCTGTCAGCAGCGGAACGAAAAGTGAGGTTTATGCCTGTTCAAAAGGACGGGCTCAGCCAGCTGGGTTGCCTCTTCAGAACCGAGAGACTTCCCTGGCTGGGTTGTTTGGAGCAGAAGGAAAGGCTTTGGGATTCGCTAGTGGTTGTAAAGCGGAGGTTTCCAAACTGACCCAGAGCCCTGGGCAGCTGAAGATTTTCCAGGCAGAAGGGAGGAAAGGGAACTGGAATTTATTTTAAAAATTAAGGTGGGTTTAATAGATATTGATAGTATTAAAAATATGTTAAACTGATTTGAACAACCAACGCTAAATCCAATTCCTTAATGTTCTGCTTTCTTCAAAGTACACTTTAATTTTTATTCAATTCATTTCCAAAAGTAATGAAGGACACACCAAGTTACTAGAATCCATATTGTCATATAGGTAGAAAATAGATTTCGAGAATTTTATTATGTCACCCTAATGAACATGATAGAAAGTGAGTGGAATTTTGTAAACATTCCTTAGTGTTTACAACTTTAGCATCTTAACTTTTATTGCTACTGTTACCACTATTTCTTTAACAGACTCCATTCATTACATGGATTGCTAGTTACAAAGAAATACTAATTCTACTCTCTTAAATGCCATGTCACAACTAAAATTCTATTATCAGACAACTTAGCTTAGCAGTTGAAGAAGCTTTAGGAGCTGGAGGATCTCTGTCTGAGGCTGTCTTTTCCCTGGTCAATGCCTCTTGGATTTTAGGTTAGCTTTTGAAGACTGACCATAGACTCCTAACTACTGTTAACCAGGATGGCGTACTATGAATTTTCAAGGGGGAGGGAGAAAGATGGCAAAGAGAGAGGAGAAACACTTAAAAAAAATAAAAAAAGATTTTATTTGAAAAATGTCAAAAAGGTTTAAAAGCAGAAGAATATTAAATTTAAAAATGTTTAAATGGTATGTTTGATAAGGAATTTGATTACCCAGCCCTGGTTTATTCTATTTATAAAAAGTGAATTATGAAGCATGTCGGTGTTACTAAGAGAATTAAAATTATTAAAAGATAGCATCTTGCATCTATGTGCTCCATGTCAGTCATTCCTTTGCTATCATTGAATTGCTAACAAAAGCTACTAGTAATACTCTATGACATATATTTAGAAATTAATTTTATAATCCATAATAATTTAGCTATTCAGTGATTTATTCATAAAGCATTTATTGAGTCAGTATACAAAGGTAAGGCTGATGAACATGCAAGTTTCAGTTCTAGAATGACAGAGATTATATTCTTGTGGACGACTTAGGCTAGAGAAAAAAATAATTGTGTCAATGTCTTTAGTTAGAAAGACTGGGTACTTTTCTCTTTAACTAGGAAATACATCTCTACTGAGAAAATTATTTGGAAGGACAGTATCTTACATTATTGTACATACCCATTATGGTATAAGGAACCCTATCAAAGTAAGTAGAACAAAATTATTGCTATAAATCTTTACTATTTTACTAGTATTATCTCTTGAGTTTTAAGGGTTGATGGGGCTCAGATGGCCAGTTCTTTCTCAAGATCCCAAAGTAGTTTCAGCCAGTTGGTAGTTGAGGCTGACAAAATCTGACGGATACTGGCCTTACTCACAGTAGCATTTGAGGTTTGCTGTTGGCCAGGTGGGAGTGTCAAGCAGATTGCCACGTGGCTTGAATTTCTTCGTAGAAATTCGTAGAGGATGGTGAATCCTCTACGAAGGGTCTTTCTCAGAAACCTAGATTCTTCAGACCCCCAGTCTTGGAAATTTTACAGCAGTGAAAACTTCTGCCACTTAAACAAGGCAGACCAGATTGAAAGGGAAGTGCCTATAGAGCGAGAGCATAGATTCCAAGAGCTAGTTCACCCTGGAGGGAAGGGAGATTTGTTTGATCTTTGGAGACAAGTCACCACAGAACTCTTGCAAATACCCAGGATAATGGCTGTGAGAGTGAAGGTGAGTGATTGATCCAGGATTTGGATGTGGAAGGCATGTCGCATTTGAAATGGAAGGAAGACCATTTTGAGGAGGAGTGACTTTTCCAGTTACTCAGTGGATGGAAGAACCAAGCCAGCAATAGATCTTACAAGAAGGATGAAGAAGGACTGAAGTTCGGGGCCAGCAATGCATGGGTGCATTTACTTATGAAAAGCAATTTCAGATTTACATGTGTTCAGAGAGCCTCAGAAGGAGTGGAGCTAAGAAAGGTCTTTGTGACTTTCTAAAAAGGAAACTCAGTGAGACCAAGCGTAGTGGAATCAGGATGTGTGGGAGTTTGGAGACAGAGAACACCAGTTAGCATGTTTGAAAGAACTACACAAGTGAGATGGTACATCCTGATAATAACGATATATCCAGGTCTGTGAAGGATATCCTAGAAGGGGAAGAGGTTGAGGCTGTGTGCTTTGACTGGCAGAACAAAATGACATGTGTGCTTGTACTGGACATCTGAGCTCTGACACAGACCTTTGAGAATCTTCTACATGTCATTGCCCATGTTTCTCTGATCCTGAAAGATACACGCTAATGACTGTAAAGGCATAAATTGGAAGGTTCATAAATTCCTTAGTCATCACTTGGAAGAGAGCCTGGCAAGTAGAAATGCTTGTGCTGGATTTTAAGTGAGCAAGAAATTTCTCTCTCTCTCTCTCTCTCTCTCTCTCTCTCTCTCTCTCTCTCTCTCTCTCTCTCTCTCTCACTTAGAACTCACTAATTGGTTCAGGCTGATCTTGAACTTTGGCCCCTTTATCCTCTACTATCTTAAGGTCTTTCTATTTTCCCCCCAAGACAGGGATTCTCTGTGTATCTCTGGTTGTCCTGGAACTCCCCTTGTAGAGCAGGCTGGCCTTGAACGCACAGAGATCCCCTTGCCTCTGCCTCCCAGAGTCCTGGGATTAAAGGCATGTGCCACCACCACCTAGCTATTCTCTTAACCTAAGTGTGGAGATTATAGGCATTTACCACCACACTCAGGTAAGAAATAAGCTGCTCCTGCATTAAGCTCTGACATTTTGGGTTATTTCTTAAGGAAACTATTATTATCCAGAAGTGAAAGACTTATTTTGAGAGCAAGATGCCAGGTGATGAGTCAAAGACGGAGAAATGGAAGAGGGAATAATTGGAGATAAAGTTGAAAAGTCAGAGAGGCAGCCTGGTTATGAAGGTTCTAAGTTCTAAGAAGTTCTTGAGTTTTGATATATTTACATTTGAAAATTACTTCACATTCATATTTTTCTCTGTAACAATTCTATGTGGAAGATGCTTACCATATTTTACAGATGATGAAATTTAGACTCAAAACAAGTCATGAGGAAAAGGTCACAAAAGTTCCTTAAGGATTGTGTAGAGGCGTGACAAGGAATTCTGGTTATGAATTGATTGGATCACATTCTCCATCATAATTAAAACTTGACTCATATTGTAAAATGAAAGTCATGTACTTTAAAAACAAGTCCATATATCTAAAGAAAGGATTATTATTTTGCTAGCAGATTTTAGTATAAAGTAGCAAAAAGTGGATCTAATTACTGCACAACTCTAAGGAGCTCAAGTGCGGTGATGGCCATGCAAGGTGCCAACCGATAAAAGCAATCAGTAGTCCTGCTATTCAACTGTAGCCCCAAGAAATCACAATGGTAAGAGAGGCTGAAAGGTGCAAAAACGGATCTTATATCAGAAAGGAACCAATAGTTACCTAACTGAACTTAAAGACTTAAAAAGGGAATTCATTGCCTAACACTACAAATTAAATCAACTGCAGGTGGCTGGAATTTAGAGCACCAAATTTCTAGTTTTCTAAACCAGCGTGGTATTTTAACTGCATTTTCAATATTTAACCCTATAGCCCCAGATGAGTGTAGCTCTCACTCCTTGTCAAAGAAGCTTCTTTTTGCAACAGATCATTACAGAAAGGTCAAAATGCAGAGAAAACTGACCACAGGGCACTCACTTCCTATTGATACATTTGCAAGACAACTCCTACACTTAAGGCTCAGGGAACTCCTAGAGAGCAGGGATGGGAAGCTTGTAAGAACTACAGGACAGAGACATCTGATTTTTTAGTCGCTTACAAATAAGTAAACAAACAAACAAACAAAACAAGACAAAACCCAAACCAAAACAGTGTGTGTTGGGTGGTCGGTTCTGGGGAGTAGTTGAAGGAAAGTCTGGGACTGGATATGATTAGGACATGTTATATGAAGTTCTTTAAGAATTAAAAAAAAACATTTAATTTTTTGTTCAGATTTAGTAGTAGAGGTCAAGATCATGATGGAGAAATCCACAGGGACAGCTGAACCAAGCTTGTGGAAACTCATGAACTCTAAATGGACAGCCGTGGAGTCTCCATGGGGCTGAACTAGGACCTCCATATGTGGGAGATAGCGGTGACGCTTGGACTATCTGTGAGGCACCTGGCAGTAGAACCAGGATCTATCCCTGGTGCATGAGCTAGCTTGTTGGAGCTCATTCCCTGTAAACCCTGTGGTGGGATGCCATGTTCAGTCTTAATGCACGGTGAGGGACTTGGTCCTGCCCCAACTTAATGTTGACTCCTCATGGGAGCCCTTACCCATTGGAAGGAGTGCATGGGAGGTGGGCTGAAGGGGAGAAAGGAGGGAGGGAGGAGGGATGGAAGAGAGAGCTGTACTTGGAATGTAAAATAAAATAAAATAAAACAAAAAGATTTGGTAAAGCCAAGCAAAGGGTGTGGGGAGAGAGATGTCGGCAAACAGAAGGAAAGGGCAAAGCAAAATTGTGTGAAGGAGAACTTCACATAAACTGGGGCCTATCTGCCCCTGAAACAAAATTAAGAGGACTATCTGAGATTACTTGTGTCAGAACTCCAGAACACACCCTCGTATGCTTGGCAAAATGGTAAGGAAGGACTTAGGAGAGCTCATTTGAATAGGGACTTCAGCTTTCCTTGGAAAGAGGATGTGTGCGCTTGAGTGGAAGATGGAAGAGGGGCACACACTCAGTTCCCAGAGCCACTGTCTAGACTTGAGGCAGACAGGGAGCACAAGCTAGACCGTATTAGCACCCAGTGAACAGTGTGGCAGGCTTGTACTAGGTTGAGAGTACAAAGACCACAAAGGCATTTGGAAATAGTGTCTTAGAAAAAGCCAGGGGGAAGGGGGGAGCAACTGTGCACCCTGTGGGGCAAACAGGCAAAGACTTCTCATTGGGGTGAGACAGAAACACCTGCTAGGGGAAGAGGGTCTCTACAGAAGGCTGGGTTAAACGGCATGCAAAACCTGAATTATCTCTGTCTGTTAGTTACTTGTCTATGAAGACTGGTGGGTCCCGGGAAAATTTTTGGTTCCTTGGGACCCACACTGAGAACACAGATGCACTTTGCCGAGGAGACACCTTCCACACACGAGTCGGGATCATTTAAGGATTGAGATGTGAACAACAAAAGCGTGCTTATTCATAGAAATGTAACTCAATCCTAACCCCTCTTAAGCTTCTTATTGTGCCTTGTTACTTGATGGGACTTGGTCTGGCAGGTCTCTAGTGTTCAATAGGTTATATTTTCAGAAAATAAGGATTTTTTTTTAACTTGAATGTTTCAAAATGCTTCCATGGCATGTGAAGAAAGCCACACTTGATTAAAGTGTTTGGAGTTTAGGTTAAAACCTTTCTTCTTTCCAAAGAATTTAGAGTTCTGGCACAAACTAAAAGGGTTAAACTACACCTGCGCCTTTTCATTGAGCTGTGAATATCGTGAGTGGAGGCCAAAATCTGAGTCTGCCTGTGAAGGTTTGGTAACTTCTTACTCCCTCCTGCACGCTTTGCCCCACCCCAAATATCTCATGATATAAATATGTTACTCATTTATCAAGTATTGTGTTGCGATGAAGCAAATTGGTGGTTTTGACAGCCCTCCATTAGCGCAGAGAGAGAAAACCTGTAGCGACCCAACTTGCACTCATTAATCTGTTCTTTGTTCCACCTGCTCTCGCCAGAGCCACTTACCAGGGGCCGCCTGGGGATAGAAGGGCCGGCTATTTATACACACAGAACTCGTCCACACCCAAGCTAAGAGGAGACCCTCCAAAGCCACACATTATTAGTTTCTGCACCGAGTGTCATTACTCTAGGCTCCTGCTTCTCTCCTACTTGTATCCTCTTCAGATAAGTAGCTCTAGGGGTGGAGCCAGGCTGTGCCTTCAGCCCCCACCCCAGCACCCGAAGATGAAAGAGAGAGAGAGAGAGAGAGAGAGAGAGAGAGAGAGAGAGAGAGAGAGGAGAGGAAGGAGAGCGGAGAGGGGGGAGAGCTGAGAAGGTGGAGAGGGGGAGGGGGGAAAGAGGGGAGAGAGAGCGCACACTTTCCCTACTGTTGCAAGTGTTCCCAATTCTAGCCTGGGAGGCAGAGGTTTGCCGGTCAGCTCTAACAGATTTTGGCATTGGTAGTGTTGACAATACCTTTTTCTGTCGCATAGGAGCCAAGTGTCGTTTTGAGCTAGAAGCAAAGCAAGCTGAAATGAGCCTCTTACACAGGCTCAATCCAGCAATGCCACCTCAATTTTGTTCATTATGCATTTGTCTTATTCTTAGGGAAAATGCTTTAAGGCAAAGTTGGCACATCGATTCACTTCCCAATTTTATATTTATTAAGAGCCTACAATGTACCAAGCAGCAAGGTTCTAATATTGTAAGAAAAAAAAAGGCCGGAATCACTGCTTCTCTGAAAGTTATTTTCTAGTGGAAAAAGACAGAAAAACTTGTTAGGCAAAAGCACGGCTGTTAACATATAAAATTACAGTTTCACATATTTCATAATTCTACTTTGAAATAGCGAACAATGGCATGCCATCGTACAGCTTAAATCGCAGAGGTGATTTCATGTGTGGGTAACTTCCACATGGTCTCACCTTACGGGCACAGACTTTTCCTTATCCTATTTCAAGGACCAAGCTTGAGGTGCAGAACAGGTTGTGAAAGTCTGGTGTCACCGACTTCTTAAGTGCTCTGGCAAAGTGATTAGGAGGGGCAGAATCTCAAACCACAGGCCCAGTGGACCACAGGGGTCTGGAATAACATTGGTAAAAATGTAATGATGGAGGTTAGTGCCTGAAATTCTTTTATTTTATTATTTAATTAATTTCTCTTACATCCTGACAGCAATGACTGAAGTTTTTATGGAGGTAGGATCAGACACCCCACTCGGGCCTCTTTCCCCCAATCTTACTAGACTTTGCCTCTCAAGGTGACAAAGCTTTAAGAAATCCTGGGAGTAGCACGTGACCAACATGGTCACACTGACAGCACCTTCTCCTGAACTGTGGTGAAGGAGCATCTCAGCAAGTACCAGGCCATGTATTTCCATCTTTAAAAAACAAGAGAAGGATTTCTATAACTGTGAACTTAGACCAGTGATCCAGAATTATCCTCCCTTGTAGTGGTATTTTAGTTATATTTTAGTAAATTAAGTCTGCCTGAAGATCTGAGAGTAAAAGAGCCCCACTGGTTAACCTTACAGACCAGATTATGGTCGCACACACCTTTAATCCCAGCAGCCACACTAGTTGCCATAGAAATTGGGTGGTGCATGCTTTTAATGATGGTGGTGCACTCCTTTAATCCCAGTCCTGGAAAGGAATATAAGACGGGAGAAGACAGCTCTTAGACACAGACTCCTTCTGAGATTCCAGGAAGCAGGATCGCCATTTTGGACTGAAGTCACGGTAAGAACCAGTGGGTAGCTGTTTTGCTTTTCAGATCTTCAGGTTGAACCCTAGTTTTATTAACCTGAACTAAAAAAAAAAATGAGAGTAGAACTCCCAGGCCAGCCACACACAAAATTACTTTAAGATATTAACAAGGAAGCAGAATACAGTCTGTACCATTGCCTGATTCACAGAAGAAAAAAAAAATGTGCTCACAGCACAGATGCCATCTGTAGACATATTCTTCAAAAGAGTTAAAATAAATTGATAAATTCATGGAAACTTTGGAAAACTATTAAAACCCAGAAAACTGGGGGCTGGAGAGATGGCTCAGAGGTTAAGAGCACTAACTACTCTTCCAGAGGTCCTAAGTTCAATTCCCAGCAACCACATGGTGGCTCACAACCATCTGTAATGAGATCTGGTGCCCTCTTCTAGCCTGCAGGCATACATGGAGGCTGAACACTGTGTACATAATAAATAAATCTTAAAAAAACCTAGAAAACTCAGAAATGACCACACGAAAAAACATTTAAAGGACAACAAAGGCAGAAAAGTAACAAAACCCAAAATTCCAGAAATGTAACACCTGGGAAGAAAACATACTGAATATTATCCTAAAAGAAACAGGAGTGAGGAAAAGAAAAGATAAAAAGCAAGACATGAAGAAGGTGAGAAAAAATATTGAAAGAGTGTCAATGATTAGAATAAGCAAAGATTATCCTATTTATATTACAGGAACCCCCAAAGAAGAAAACCAAATAAACAGAGAACAGGAAAAGTTAAATATACAAGTCAGGAAAGCTTTTTTGGAAAAAAAAAATCAGGCTTATATTAAAAGAGAAAATACTTGGAAAAATTGGTTCAAAAAGCCAAACTAAGACAGATTTTATTAAACATAATAATCCTGTGGGTATTCATACTAAAAAAAAACAATCCATATGTTAGAAAAATGAAAACCTCATTATCAGTTCTTTCAAGGACAATGTGCTAGACAAAAATTAATGGTCTAACATAGTTAAAATACTTCAGGAAATAAAGTAAAGACATGCTAAACTCACCTTTAAATGTGAGGAGTTTGGCCAGGCCATCCTGGCATCAATCTTGTGAGTCTGCAGGAGAGATCCTTGGGAGAACATGAAGGAGATGAGCACAGCGACAAGAGGGGCCTTGATGTCAAATCAGCACGGATGAATCCCACTCAGGGGATGGGCGATGGAGCGTGGTGAACCAGGAATACATTCTGCAGCAGAAAGAAACAGATGAAGTATATTTATAAAAAAATGGCTCCAGGAAACACGGCACTAGATATAAAACACAAAACCAAGGAATAGTCTGGCAAACTCCTCCATGTGGAAAGTTGTCTTGCTAGAGACGTTTTACAGAGGATTTGGAGGCTGAGCAAATTGTACCAGTTGTTGAAAGCAGAGTAGGAGATGGAAGATAATGCACAAATTTTTATTTACTTTTACTTTGGGGGATTATAATTACATCATTTTCCCTTTGGCATTCCCCCCTCAAAAGCCTTCCATATACCCCTCCTTGATATTTTTCAAATTCATAGCCTCTTTTTTTCATTAATCATTGTTACACGCAGCATATATATATAAATAAATGTCTATATTCCTAAATGTAACCAGCTCAGTCTGTTAATTGTATGTGAATTTTCAGGGCTATTTGGCATTGGATAGCCGGCTGGTGTCCTCTTCCCTGGGAAAGACTGTCTCCCACTCTCAAAACTCCTTAGTTGCCTGCAGTTCTTTGTATAGGTTTGAGTCCTGTGTTCTTTCTCCAGTTCACCTTGGTATGTCTATTGCTGTCTTTCTTGTTCATCTCAAGTTGAGGCAGTCACATTGGTGAGATTTTATGGGCATAGCTTCCGATACTACTAGGGGACACAGTCTCACAGCAAACCCCTGATCCTGAGGCTCTAGGAGTCTTTTTGCCCCTCTTCCTCAATGTTTCCTGAGTCTTAGCGCTGGAGTGTTTTGAAGTTGTAGCCACTGATACTGGGCTCCACCCAATGTATTTTGATTGGTTGTGTTTTTCTGTAGTGTTCTATATATCTGTTGCAAAGAGAAGTTTTCTTTGTTGGATGATGCTGAGTAAACTTACCTGTGAGTATAAGAAAGAAGGCATATTTTGAATGTAGTTTGGGATTATGCTGATTTAATAAAGTGATGAATACGATGTTTATTTCCAGCATAAAGAGAAAGTTGTATGTGAACATAAATATTATCATAGTGATATTACTTACATATAACTTGACCTATTGATGAATGATATTTACATAGTCATAATTTCGAGGTAGTGAATGAAACCATGAAGCAGAAATAAGATAAATTATGTTTGGGGAGTAACGAAGGAGAAGAAATAGGATAATTAAATTATTCATGACGTAAAAATTAGATAGTTAGTGAATCAAGAGGTAAAATTGTTATGGCTTGCACTTGAATGGTCTGCCATTGACTCGTGTGTTTAAACGCTTGGTCTCCAGCTGACGGGTGCTGTTTTGGCAGGTTGTGGAACCTTTGAGGTGGATTCTCTGGAAGAACTGGGTAACCCCCCCCCTCACCCCACCTCACCTTCTCACCCCTCCTTCTTCCTGACTGCAGACAGAATGTGATGACTGACTCGAGTTCCTGCCACCAAGCCCTCCCGACCAGGGTGGACTGAGCCCAAGAAACCCTCTCCTCTTAAACTGTTCCTTGTCAGCAACGAGAAACATAACCAACAAAGACTATACTATACACACTGGTGAAAAGCAGAAACAGTCAAAGTCTTCAGAAGCAACATTCCTTGGGAAGAGGAAGGGAAAGGTTGGATGAAGGGCCCGTGTTTTGGTTATGAGCCTTTAAGTCTTATCTGACTTTTAACTGTTTTGCAGGTGAGCTTTGGTAGCGCATCTTAAAATCTTGAGGAGCTCAAATCCTCCACTGGGTTGCAAGCCAATCCAGTTTTAGTGCCATCCGCTTGTGGGTCCCCATCTCTGCTGACGAGCGACCTCTCTAGGCATTCTGTTTTACCTCTGATTGTTCATCCTTTGCTTATGGACATGGAGTCTTCAAGTTCCTTCCAAGTCTGATCAAGAACCACTGACTCCCGGCCTAGCGGGGATAGAAGTCCGGGAACAATTAAGGAGGTCACTCCCCGTCTTGACTTTGTCCTTTCCAGAAAACTGAGGCTGGCCAGCTTTTCTCTTAGTGTTTGTGTCTGAACTGACTCTCCTGCCCCGGTGATGTTTTTTCTATGGCTACAGAGGGATGCTCCCCGGAGTTCAAGTTGATTTGGCCATCTACCAGAGCTCCTGTATCCACCCCAACCTCCCACCTTGGTTTTGAGCATTGATGGGAGCTAGTACAATTTACCTTGCCCTCTGCTGCCCTCTGCTGGCACCAGCTCGTCTTTTCTGTTCGCTCTTTCTGCCCTAGCACCCCAGGTCACAAAAAGAAGTTTGGGGCACAACTCTTCCTGAGAAAATCCTTTGTTTCCCCGCGGGAGTGCACCTATGGACTTGTGACATTCCACATTGACTAGCCTTGCCCTATCTGTTAAAAATGCAAGACTCTTGACTCTCCCCTCCCCCGTTTATTGAGTGAGAATCTGTTATTTTAGATCCGTAGTGATTCATATGCTTCTTAAAGTTGTTTTAAGCTCGGGCTCATCAAAAGGTTAGGAAAGAATTAAACTCCATTTCGTCTTCTTGGACATTTCGGTGGCCACTCTAGAATACATTCTATTCCTGTTTGTTGGTCACGTGAATTGTGTACCAGATGTTTTCCACAAGAGAGACAGCCATCTGAAATCACAGATGACAGAGACAGCATACACAGATTCTTAAGACAGACGAAACTCCCACACTGAAAGTATGGAATGGGATTAGAAAGATAGCTCCTGGCTAAGAGCTCTTTTTAGAGGACAAGGTTCGATTCCCCACACCCACAAGGTGACTCACAACCATCTGTAATATAAGTTCCTGAGAATCTTCTACAACTTCTGGTCTCTGGGCATGAGGTAAAAACAAATACCCATGAACATAAAATAAGTTAATTACCTAAGGGATGCTGTAAGATCTTCACACCCAGGAGACTGCAGACCGATTTGTACATGCCTGTTTGTGCCTGCATAAGCACAATTGGTTAGCTCGGAGAGGTTTTCTGGAGTGAACTTACTCGATGGCAGGTCATAAAGACCTACGCAATTGCTTGAGAGTCCACTCTCTCTTAGCACTCTCAACAATCCATCAGTAACACGAAGTCTGAGATGCTTTTTCCTTCAATTCAAGACTAAGTCATTTTCTAGAAAAAAACAACAGCAACAACGACAACAAAACAAGTGCTGTTTCTTAGGGAGCCATCTTAGGGAGCCATCTTTGGGAGCCATCTTTGGGAGCCATCTTAGGGAGCCATCTTAGGGAGCCATCTTAGGGAGCCATCTTTGGGAGCCATCTTTGGGAGCCATCTTTGGGTTGCAAATGTCTGGACAGCCCACTGGTCTTCCTTGAATTCCATTTCTTCCATGCACAAATATAGGAGTACGTGGAGAACCACATTCTGAGGAACAAACAGCATTTATTAGGAGAATTTAGACAAGGGTTTGGGCACCATGGCACTCAGTGGGGGTGTTTCAAATAGAACAAGACTTTCTCCTTAAAGGACACATCTTGAGTGCTCCTGAACTTTCACTTTCTGAAAAAGATAATAAATACAGTAAAATTGTGAATTTCTGTAAACATTCTGGCTGCTTTGTCCCAGGAGATTTCTCTTTGTGCCTTTTGTGTGTGTGTGTCTTTCTGTGTGTCTGTGTATAAGAAAGAAACATGTCTTTGTTATGACAAGTGGTGACGGCTGCCTTTGGGTTTTATATGAACCATAACTTCTTCACGGAGGCACTTGTTTGTTGGAGAAAAGAGTTTGCAGAATAAAACCAGGTGACGTCGAAGACAACGAATGCGTCTATATTGAGTGCGTTTTAAATGTCCTGTTTCCTAAGCCCCGCCCTGTTGTATAGCAAACAAACCTTCGAGAGCCATGTTCACAACCTCATTAAACTCCAGAGCTGAAAAAGTCCTTCCAAATTTATGTTCTGCCCCTTACTCCCTTCTTGCCTTGGTTGAGTTTAGGAAAAGTCAAAGAACACCAGTGAAGAAGGTAGCAGAGTGTGGGGGAGAGAATTACTTTGAACGAAGGGTTTAACTCACTGATTTAATTACACTGAAATACAGCCCAAGAACCAAAATAGCATTTGGGAAAAATAAAGAATTGTAGCTTTTTGGACAACCTATTCTTATTATATAACCTGCAAAATGTGTGTATACACATTGACTGAATAGAACCAAAACAGCCTCTTGCTCACCACGACTCCTTAAGAGAATATTTTTGTGAGGGACTTAAAAACGTTCTGGTAAGTTTTTTTAAACAGGATCATCTCCAAATGTACCTAATATTTATCTTTGGAAATGTCAAGGCTGGATGGTTTACATTAGCTCTTCCCTTAGGAAAAAAAAAAACCATAAAATTCTTCATCTGGCAATGGCAAATTTTGTAATGCCCAAATCTGATACTTATTTGGGATATTCAGTGTTTAATATTGGGAAACTGTGGGGCACATCTAGAAATGTGTTATAGTCTTCACATTCTAGGTGTGTGTGTGTGTGTGTGTTCTATATGTATGTGTGTCCATCCCTTACATTGAATTGAGAAGAAAAAGACTTAAAACCAAGTAGTTCAGGTGGTATTCTCCACTAATGTCTCTAGATGTTCCAATAAAAGGCCTGTTGACAAGACCGAAGGAAAATTGGCCATGGATGGCATTGCAGTGAGTGTGTCATGATAGGGTAGAATGGCGAAGGAAATTTTTCTTGGCTTTATCCTTTGGGACTGTGGACAGGACAAGGTCCCATGCCAAACCACACAAGGGAAGAGGCATTCCATTGGAAGACTCGCTCTTTATTGCTTTTGACTTTCAGCAGTGAATCTAATTCTAGACTTGGCTGGCAATTTTTGTGTCTGCCAGAAAATCTGTGCCAGTTTAGCTTCCTAATTATTTCCATGGAAACAGTATTTAATATTTTTATTTATTTTGAAGCACTCTTTCTTTCATTTTGTTAAATGAAAAGAACTTTCCCCCAGCTATCTTTACCTCCTATCAGCTGTACTTTCTAATCTATTTGGTATGTTGGGTCTGTAGAATTTCCTCATTCTTAGGAGGCAAGAACTAGATCTTGAATTGTTGCCAGTGGCAACCATGACAGAAAGTACGGAAGAATAGAAATAAATTGGAAGATGACTGTAAAGAAGTTTAATAATTACCAGTTCACATGCTCAATCTAAAAGGAATCCTGCCTAAAATTGTTCTATAAACACTATTTTCCTTGCTTTCTTTCTGCTGGATTGTTTTTCTCCATGGGCTCTGAAGCCCTCCTACCCTTCGTTCTCACAGCATATGGAAGAAGTTGGATGCAGCTCACACTAGAACTCCCAGACAGAGTAGTAATCATAACCCAGATTCTGACCAGTGCAGCCTGGATTTATGTTGTTATTTCTAGAAGAATGTTCCTAACTCTTCGGTACAGCATCTTCCCTCTGATTCCCAGCTTCTGGCTATTCTCGCCAGTGTGCCATTTCCCCTGTAGTTTCTTTTCTCACAGCCTTCTTGAGAAGGCTGGCGTCTCCTTTCCTCCAACACAGTAGTTTTCCACATGTACATTGTGTTTCACAATGTGTTCTCCCCATGAGCCTCTTGACATTGCTTTGATCTCGGATCTTTCTAGTAGACAGCGATGTTACATAGTTTGTAAATCCCACTTCCGCCCAACAATCAACCCTGTTCTCCGTTTACCCTCAGAAGGAAATTGATTTTTGACAACTATTTTTTGTTTCCCTCACATATAGTCAAAGCAACTGTTGTTCTGTTTTGAAGGATGCCTTTACAGTTTTTATAGTTTCAAGTTGCTAGTTAAAAAAAATCAATTTAAATATGTCACTCTATGTTCTTACTTGCATGCTTTCTGAGAAGCTGGATATAATTCTTAGCTTAGTTATTCTATAGGTAAGATATTTCTTCCCTGATTTTTTTCATAAAATTCAAACTATTTACATTTATTTATTTGAGTATACATATGCCAATGTGCATGAAGGTCAGAGGACATCTTTGAGGAACTAGTTTTTACCTTCTAATGTGTGACACCTGTGGATCAAATTCAGATTATCTGACTAGGTGACAAGTGTGTTTACTCACTGAGCCATCTCACCAGCCCTGTTTGTTTTTTTTAATCTTCTGAAGTTTGTGTATGAGAAAAATAATTTGAGGAGCATTTATCTTATTTAATGTTCTGCGTCTTGGAGTTTCACTCTAATTTAGGGCAATTTTCAGTTATTAATTTTTCAAATATTTCTTCTCTTAGTATTTCTTATTTTCCGCTGCTGTGACAACACCATGACCAAGGTAACTTAGAAAGCATTTAACTGGGGGTTTGCTTACAGTTCTAGAGGGTTAGAGTCTATGACCATCACAATGGGGAGCATGGCAGCTGGCAGGCATCCTTGATAGTGCAGTAGCTGAGAGCTTACATAAGCAGACAACAATGAGGGGGAGAAAAGAGAGAGAGAGAGAGAGAGAGAGAGAGAGAGAGAGAGAGAGAGAGAGAGAGAGAGAGACAGAGAGACGGAGAGAGACAGAGAGAGAGAGACAGAGACACACACACACAGAGACAGAGAAAGAGAGAGACAGAGACACACACACACACACACACACACACACACACAGAGAGAGAGAGAGAGAGAGAGAGAGAGAGAGAGAGAGAGAGATTAACCAGGAATAGCATAGACTCTTTGAAACTTCAAAGCTCAGAGGTTCTTTCCTGTTGGACTCATCGATGATGAAGGGACACTTTATTTTGTTTCAATAATTTCATCTCTAGCCTTTCCTTTCGATCTGCTCATAGTTTGGTCTTCTTGCTTACATTATTCATCTTCTCTTGCATATTAAATTTTTTCCATGAAAACTTTTAGCAAATTAATTGCTTTTTAAAATTCTGTTATGATATCCCACCATACCTGCCATCTTTGACACTTCACTCTTAAAACTTGTGTTTCCTCTTTTAGAATGCCTTGTAAGTTTTTATTGAAAGTGGACATGATGTGCTATGCAAGAGGAGCTGTGGCTTAAAATAGAGCTTTTAGGAATGCAATGGTAAGGTGTGGAGGAGGTTAGAATGGCTGAGGATATCTAGCTAGAATCACAAAATTCAAGGAATAGAAACATTAGCCTGGTATCTTGATTTGCAGAGTCCAGACTGTTTCTCATTACTCACAGACAGATGATTTACCACTTTCGCAGAATCAGCATCCTGAGCATCCCTGTTTGATGTCATCATCAGTCATTCATAGCTACTGAGCACTGGACATATGATCAGTCCTTACTGAGGTGTGGATTTCAAGGATTTAGTATATCAAATGGATAATATGTTTAATAATTTTATAAATATGAATTAAGGATTAAAATGATATCAGTTTAGGAATATTTGGTTAGATTATATTACCAAAATTAAGTTCACCTTTTTCTTTCTTTCTTTCTTTTTTTTTTTTTTTTTTGGTGTGTCTACCAGAAGTTTTATGAGCTGGGCGGTGGTAGCACGTGGCTTTATCCCAGCACTCAGGAAGGCAGAGGCAGGCACATCTCTGAGTTCGAGGCCAGCCTGGCCTACAGAGTGACAGCCAGAGCTACACAGAGAAACTCTGTCTCAAAAAACAAAAACAAAACAAAAATGACATTTATGTAGCATTGCTCTGAACAAGAAGGTGAGAAGACCAATAACTTCATATAGAGCTGTGTTTCCTAATCAACTAAGTGACTTGATTTATGTCCAGGGAAAGGGAACCCAAGCTATTCAACAGAGCCCACCATAGGTCTGTCCCTTCAGCTCAAGGTCAGTCAGATGTATTGGCTTGCACATCAGGGTCCCACTTTCCCGGCTGCCCCTGTGCCAGCCCCTCAGCTTGCTCCCCAGAGTCAATGTGTCAATGTTACCTTGCTTCCTTGCAGGGCCTCCTGTGAATTTGTAGAAATGGTGCTGGGAGCTCTGTGGTGAGGAGCATCCTTCCAGTTAAACAGAAACACCTTCCTCACACAGACATCATCTCTACTCAGCCCCACGATGCTTCCTCGATGTGCCTATTATGAACAGATTCATTAGGCACCAGACCAAATCCTCTTAATTGCGAATGAAGCTGAAAAAGAAGAAAACAAAACAAACAAAAACCAAAAATGACAGAGAAGTGATTTTACTTATCAACAGTTTTCTATGTCAAAGCTGTGGGCTTTTTTTTTTTCTTTCTGGTAATTAAAGAAAATGAAATTCTCGTCCTATGTACTTGAATAATATGTTCATACATTTCTTCATTCATTAGTATAGTATCTGCTGAGAAGTAGGCTCTACAGTCTACCCAAGTAATTATTTATTTTATTTTATTTTTTTAATTTATTTATTTATTAAGGATTTCTGCCTCCTCCCCGCAACTGCCTCCCATTTCCCTCCCCTTCCCCCGATCAAGTCACCCTCCCTCATCTGCTAGAAGAGCAATCAGGGTTCCCTGACCTGTGGGAAGCCCAAGGACCGCCCACCTCTATCCAGGTCTCCTAAGGTGAGCATCCAAACTGCCTAGGCTCCCCCAAAGCCAGTACGTGCAGTAGGATCAAAAACCCACTGCGATTGTTCTTGAGTTCTCAGTATTCCTCATTGTCCTCTATGTTCAGCTAGTCCGGATTTATCCCATGCTTTTTCAGACCCAGGCCAGCTGGCCTTGGTGAGTTCCCAATAGAACATCCCCATTGTCTCAGTGTGTGGGTGCGCCCCTCGAGGTCCTGAGTTCCTTGCTCGTGCTCCGTCTCCTTCTGCTCCTGATTTGGACCTTGAGATTTCTGTCCCGTGCTCCTCTGTCTCTGTCTCCTTTCATCGCCTGATGAAGGTTAATATTCATGAGGATGCCTATGTGTTTGTCTTTGGGTTCACCTTCTTACTTAGCTTCTCTAGGAACATGCATTATAAGCCCAATGTCCTTTATTTATGGCTAGAAACCAAATATGA
The DNA here is from genome assembly GCF_037038515.1 of Microtus pennsylvanicus. Lineage (NCBI taxonomy): Eukaryota > Metazoa > Chordata > Mammalia > Rodentia > Cricetidae > Microtus > Microtus pennsylvanicus. The sequence continues at coordinate 53,861,939 of NC_134592.1, read as the reverse complement.
GTGAGTACATCCCATGCTCCTCTTTTTGGGTCTGGCTTACCTCACTCAGGATAGTGTTTTCTATTTCCATCCATTTGTATGCAAAATTCAAGAAGTCCTTGTTTTTTACTGCTGAGTAATACTTTAATATGTATATATTCCATACTTTCTTCATCCATTCTTCCGTTGAAGGGCATCTAGGTTGTTTCCAGGTTCTGGCTATTACAAACAATGCTGCCATGAACATAGTTGAGCATATACTTTTGTTGTATGATAGGGCCTCTCTTGGGTATATTCCCAAGAGTGGTATTGCTGGATCCAGGGATAGGTTGATCCCGAATTTCCTGAGAAACCGAAACACTGCTTTCCAGAGTGGTTGCACAAGTTTGCATTCCCACCAGCAATGGGTGAGTGTCCCCCTTTCTCCACAACCTCTCCAGCAAAGGCTATCATTGGTGTTTTTTATTTTAGCCATTCTGACAGGTGTAAGATGGTATCTTAAAGTTGTCTTGATTTGCATTTCCCTGATCGCTAGGGAAGTTGAGCATGACCTTAAGTGTCTTTTGGCCATTTGAAGTTCTTCTGTTGAGAATTCTCTGTTCAGCTCAGTGCCCCATTTTATAATTGGATTGATTAGCCTTTTATGGTCTAGTTTCTTGGTTTCTTTATATATTTTGGAGATCAGACCTTTGTCAGTTGCGGGGTTGGTGAAAATCTTCTCCCAGTAAGTGGGTTGCCTTTTTGTCTTAGTGACAGTGTCCTTTGCTTTACAGAAGCTTCTCAGCCTCAGGAGGTCCCATTTATTCAATGTTGCCCTTAGTGTCTGTGCTGCTGGGGTTATACGTAGGAAGTGGTCTCCTGTGCCCATGTGCTGTAGAGTACTTCCCACTTCCTCTTCTATCAGGTTCAGTGTGTTAGGACTGATATTGAGGTCTTTAATCCATTTGGACTTGAGTTTTGTGCATGGTGATAGATATGGATCTATTTTCATTCTTTTACAGATTGACATCCAGTTTTGCCAGCACAATTTGTTGAAAATGCTGTCTTTTTTCCACTGTATACTTTTAGCTCCTTTATCGAAAATCAGGTGCTCAAAGGTTTGTGGGTTAAAGTCAGGGTCTTCTATTCGATTCCATTGGTCGACTTCTCTGTTTTTATGCCAATACCAGGCTGTTTTCAATACTGTAGCTCTATAATAGAGTTTGAAGTCAGGGATGGTAATGCCTCCAGACAATCCTTTATTGTATAAGATTGTTCTGGCTATCCTGGGTTTTTTGTTCCTCCATATAAAGTTGATTATTGTCTTCTCCAGATCTGTGAAGAATTTTGATGGGATTTTGATGGGGATTGCATTGAATCTATAGATTGCTTTTGGTAGAATTGCCATTTTTACTATGTTGATCCTCCCAATCCAAGAGCAAGGGAGGTCCTTCCATTTTCTGGTGTCTTCTTCAATTTCTTTCTTCAAAGACTTATAGTTCTTGTCGAATAGGTCTTTCACTTCCTTGGTCAGGGTTACCCCTAGATATTTTATGCTATTTGTGGCTATCGTGAAAGGTGATGCTTCTCTGATTTCCCTCTCTGCTTCCTTATCCTTAGTGTAAAGGAAGGCAACTGATTTTTTGGAGTTGATCTTGTATCCTGCCACATTACTAAAGGTGTTTATCAGCTGTAGGAATTCTTTGGTAGAATTTTTGGGGTCACTTATGTAAACTATCATATCATCTGCAAATAACGAAAGCTTAACTTCTTCCTTTCCAATACAAATCCCCTTGATCTCCTTATGTTGTCTTATTGCTATTGCTAGAACTTCAAGCACTATATTGAAGAGGTATGGAGAGAGTGGACATCCTTGTCGTGTTCCTGATTTTAGTGGGATGGCTTTGAGTTTTTCTCCATTCAATTTAATGTTAGCTGTTGGCTTGCTGTAAATAGCTTTTATTATATTTAGGTAGGATCCTTGTATCCCTATTCTCTCCAAGACCTTTATCATAAAGGGGTGTTGAATTTTGTCGAATGCTTTTTCAGCATCTAATGAAATGATCATATGATTTTTTTCTTTCAGTTTATTTATATGGTGGATTATATTGATAGATTTTCGTATGTTGAACCAGCCCTGCATCTCTGGGATGAAGCCTACTTGATCATAATGGATAATTTTTCTAATGTGTTCTTGGATTCGGTTTGCCAGTATTTTGTTGAGGATTTTTGCGTCGATGTTCATGCGTGAGATTGGCCTGTAATTCTCTTTCCTGGTTGAGTCTTTGTGTGGTTTTGGTATCAAAGTAACTGTAGCTTCATAGAAGGAGTTTGGTAATGACCCTTCTGTTTCTATATTGTGGAATGCATTAAGGAGTATAGGAATTAGCTCTTCTTGGAAGTTCTGGTAGAATTCCGCATTGAAACCATCTGGTCCTGGGCTTTTTTTGGTAGGGAGGTTTTTGATAACCTCTTCTAATTCTTCGTGACTAACAGGTCTGTTTAGATTGTTCACCTGGTCCTGGTTTAACTTTGGTATATGGTATTTATCTAAAAAAGTGTCCATTTCTTTTATATTTTCCAATTTTGTGTTATACAGGCTTTTGTAGTAAGCTCTAATGATTCTCTGAATTTCCTCTGTGTCTGTGGTTATGTCCCCCTTTTCATTTCTGATCTTATTTATTTGTGTGTTCTCTCTCTGTTGTTTAATTAGTTTGGATAGGGGTTTGTCGATCTTGTTGACTTTCTCCAAGAACCAGCTTTTTGTTTCATTGATTCTTTGGACTGTTTTCTGTGTTTCTATTTTGTTGATTTCGGCCCTCAGTTTTATTATTTCCAGTCTTCTACTCCTCCTGGGCACGTCTGCTTCTTTTTTTTCTAGAGCTTTCAGGTGTATTGTTAAGTCCCCAATGTATGCATTTTCCGTTTTCTTTAAGTGGGCACTTAGTGCTATGAACTTTCCTCTTAGCACTGCTTTCATTGTGTCCCATAGGTTTGAGTATGTTGTCTCTTTATTTTCATTAAATTCAAGGAAGACTTTAATTTCTTTCTTAATTTCTTCCTTGACCCAGGTGTGGTTCAGTAGTTGACTGTTCAGTTTCCATGAGTTTGTCGGCTTTCTGTGGGTAGCATTGTTGTTGCCTTCTAACTTTAATCCATGGTGATCAGATAGGACACAGGTGGACACTGACATTTTTTTGTATCTGTGGAGGTTTCCTTTGTTTCCAAGTATGTGGTCAATTTTTGAGAAGGTTCCATGAGCTGCAGAGAAGAAGGTATATTCTTTCCTATTTGGGTGGAATGTTCTATAAATGTCTGTTAAGTCCATTTGCTTCATTACCTCCAATAATTCTCTTAATTCTCTATTAGGTTTCTGTCTGATTGACCTGTCCCTTGGAGAGAGAGGTGTGTTGAAGTCTCCTACTACTAGTGTGTGTGGTTTGATGTCTTCTTTGAGTTCTAGTAATATTTCTTTTACATAAGTAGGTGCTTTTATATTGGGGGCGTAGATATTCAGAAATGAGACGTCATCCTGATGAATTGTTCCTGTTATGAGTATAAATTGACCATCTCGGTCTCTTCTGATTGATTTTAGTTTGAAGTCAGTTTTGTTAGAAATTAATATGGCCACACCTGCTTTTTTCTTAGGACCATTTGCTTGAAACACCTTTTCCCAACCCTTTACTCTGAGTAGGTGCCTGTCTTTGTGGTTGAGATGTGTTTCTTGCAAACAGCAGAATGTTGGATCCTGTTTTCATATCCAATCTTTTAGCCTGTGCCTTTTTATAGGTGAATTGAGCCCATTAATATTAAGTGATATTAATGACCAGTGGTTGTTTACTCCGGTTATTCTTATTGCTTTTGGTAGTAGAGATTGTGTGTCTCCCTTCTTTGAGATGTGCTGGTGAAGGGTCACTAGATTCCTGGGTTATTGTAGGCAGTGTTGGCAGTGTTGGATTCCTTGGGTTGCGATTTTCCTTCTATTACTTTCTGTAGGGCTGGATTTGTGGCTACGTATTGTTTAAATTTATTCTTATCCTGGAATGTCTTGTTTTCTCCATTGATAATGAACGATAGCTTGGCTGGGTATAGTAGTTTGGGTTTGCATCCATGGTCTCTTAGCTTCTGCAGTACATCTATCCAGGACCTTCTGGCTTTCATAGTTTCCATAGAGAAGTCAGGTGTAAGTCTGATCGGTTTACCTTTATAAGTTACTTGCCCTTTTTCCTTTGCAGCTCTTAATATTCTTTCTTTAACCTGTATATTTTGTGTTTTGATTATTATATGGCGAGGAGATGTTTTTCTTTGATCCAGTCTGTTTGGTGTTCTGTATGCTTCTTGAATATTTAAATGAATATCTTTCTTTAAGTTGGGAAAGTTTTCTTCCATAATTTTGTTGAATATATTTTCTGGGCCTTTGAGCTGTGACTCTTCTCCTTCTTCTATTCCTATTATTCTTAAGTTTGGTTTTTTTATTGTGTCCCATATTTCCTGAATGTTTTGTGTTGAGAATTTGTTGGCTTTGCTGTTTTCTTTGATCTGTTCGTTTATTTTCTCTATGGTGTCCTCAGCATCTGAGATTCTTTCTTCTATCTCTTGTATTCTATTGATTATGCTTGTTTCTGTAGACTCTGCTCGTTGACCTAGATTTTCCATATCCGGCTGGTCCTCAGTTTGTATTTTCTTCCTTGCCTTCATTTCAGTTTTCAATTCTTGAACTGTTTCCATTACCTGTTTGATCGTTTTATCTTGGTTTCCCAGGGTATCATGTACATATTTACTCATTTCTTCAAACTTTTTGTTATACTTCTCATCCATTTCTATAAGGGCATTTTTTACATGTTGTTTAAGGGACTCTATTGCGTTCATAAAGTCAATTTTTTCCACTTCTTCTGTGTTAGATTGCTCAAATACTTCTGTTGTAAGATCCTTGGGTTCTGGTGTTTTCATGTTGTTTTTCAAATTATTGGGTGAGTTCTTGCCTTGGCGTCTGCCCATCTCCTCCTATTAATCCTATCTAATGGGTCTTTTAAAAACCGGATCAGGTTTCCCTGCTGGCCCAGGGCTCCGCTTACAAAATGCCCTCGCTCTGTTTCCTGGTTCCTGCCACAGGCCAAGAACCCTCTCACCCCTCCGAAGGGTCTTCAGGACAGGACCAGGTTCCCCGTTTGCCAGTGACCTGGCCAACCAAAGGCCTACCTCTTTGATTTGATTGTAGTAGGGCGATCTGCTCTCCTTATTGCACGCCTGGCCCTGCTGCTTGCGTCTGCTGCCGCTCTGGTCTCCCAAAGCCTCTTCCTGAATGCGGTGTCGCTATGCCGCGTCTGGCCGCCGCTACGCCTCTGTGCGTCTCTACCCAAGTAATTAAATCACATCCTTTTCCCTCAAAGCACTCTGGTGAGCCTCATATGCAAATGAGCATGCCATGAGGCGCAATGTGAATATCTCTTCAGAAGCGCCCCCAGTCCCCACCCAGTGGGCTTTAGAGAGGAAAGAACATTTGCTCCAAGTTGACCAAGGAATGTTCAAAAAGAAGATATAATTCTAAATTTTGAGAGATTAATAAAGAACTTAAAACTTTAAAGGTGTTTGGCAATAAGGGTCAAATAGTTCATCAAGAATGTGATATAAGAGAAGATCTGGGGCTGGGATCAGGCAGGTGAAAAGTCTTTGGACTGACTATGACTTTGTAATAGTGGGCTGATGAATGACTCTCAATTTCCCTCCCTAATGTTCACAAATCATATTAAGGGAGTCAAAACTGAACAGATTTTTAACCACACGAACTCAATAAAAAGAATACACTATAAACACAAACTACCAGACAAGATGAAACAGTCCAACAGGGAAGAATGGAGGACCCAGAGGAGTGAGGGTCCTCTTTTGTTGCCTGGTGAAACATCAAGGATGGAGACTGTTGGTAATAGATGGCTCAGTCTCTGGCTGTGGTGCTAGTTTGCAGGCTGTGCATCCCTTAGGAAGGGGGCCTGGATGGCAGTGACCAGTGTCTATGAAAATCATCCCTGTTTCTTGTTCTGGCTGGCTTTCTCTGCTTCCTGGCATAGGCCTTATGAAGAGTTCTCCCATGTTTTTACACCCATGACAGCTGTTCACACTGCCATGCCTTCTCTGCCATGGTGGATCGAAGTCGCCCTGAAACTGTGAGTTAGAAAAGGTGTCCAAGTGTCGAGGGTCCTTCTCTGTTACTCCCCATCTCTTTTGTTGTCTCCTTGGGGCTCATAGTTTCCTATTGAGTCTGAAAACCAGCCATCACCTTCCATCTTCCATCTCCTCCTCACTCTAATGCTGGGCTATAGTCACGTGTGGGATGCCCAGCTTCTTCCCTGGGTGCTGGCAAGTGCTCTTCTCTAGTGAGCCTTCTCTCCAGGCCCCTGATGCTTTTGAGATTAACAGGTAAAGCTATCTGGAACCTTCCTGACATGGGTAGTTCCTGAATGGACCTCACACCTTGCCATTTCCAACAAGATTCCTGTCAAGCTTGAAGTTTTGTCCTCTCTAAAACCATTTTGCAATTTGACTCCCATTGTAAAGATTCAAAGAGGTGAGGCCTTGGGTATGCATGCTCTGGTAGTGGAGTCTTGGCTTTTTTGGTTTCTGCCATGCGAAGAATCGACTTCCCTCTATTTGGAGGACACAATGTACCAGGTGCCAGGTCCACTAGAGTCTTGGCCTTAGATTTTTCCAGCTTCCAAGATTTAAAACCACTCCGTTTCTGCCCTTATGAATTGCTGTCTCCGGCATTCTGTTACAGCAGCCCAAAAAGAATGAAGACAGTTTGCTGGTGCTGCGGCTGGCTCACGACACATACTTTAAGGAGAAAGAATAGATCAGTTGGAAAATCTGGTACACCAGGAAATCGTAAAAAAGATGCATGAAATACTTGCGTAGAGGTGTAGTCATTTAATAGTCTTGATGGAGAGCCAGGACCTTTACTTTATGATACAATCTTGGTGAAGTGTATCTTTAAGTTTCTGCAGTTCTAAGAATTTCCAGGTTTTATAGTTTTCCCAGTTTTATAACAGAACCTTTAGCACCTAATCTACCAAGTGTATTCAAAGTGATCAAATTTTCGTAGAAGCAAGTCATCATCATTTTTCATCCATATTTTGATTTCATAGTATATAGCTAAATTATGAAACTATCATAACAGAATTATCCTGTGTAAATATATGGGAAGAGAATTACATTAAATTCTTGGTAATCAAGTAACAAGGGAGGCAGGATTGTGTGGATTTGTTGACTTCGGCCATTCAGTGAGTCCTGGGCCTTCCTGGGCGTGTTTTAAGATGGAGCATCTGTTAACTGGGGTAGGTGGATGATGGAGTTTGGAGAGCATGACTAAAAGACAGCACAGGCTAAGGAGTCATCTCTCTGAGGATTTGCCTGTGTGCTTTGTGTTGATAAACATCCAAGAGTAAAACAAGGCAAGGTTGGATGTACAGAATCTCCTCCCTTAGATGCCGTGTCTTGACTTTTCATTAGGCCTGAGCATCAGTTGGTTCTACACTGTGTCCTCTGTCAAGAACTTTGGAAAATAACAGTCCTGGGGATCTCCTGGGAAACCTTCCTGGCTCAGAGGAAGCTTTGCAAATGATACCTGTAGACATGTGGTTTTGGAAGCTCTGGATGATGTGGAACAGGGTGATTTGTGCTGAGATTAAATCCGTAGAGCTTCTGGTCTGCATCAAAAGCCACACTCCTCGAAGCTGGCTAACACCCAGGCTCCCATGACTAAACAATAGTATACAAATGAGAAAATATGGCCAACTGTTTTTGGCACAAAAGTTTCAGGATCACTGCCAAGAACATATAAAATGCTCCCACATATAGATAAGAAAAAAAACCTAACTGCTGAAAGGGCAAAGTATATGAACTGATAATTTACTCAAGATGTTCTCAGAGAAATGAGATGAAGATGAGCTGTTGGATTAACAAAAATCTGAGAACAGGTACAATATTCTGTGTCGGTATGGTTGTGGGTCAATGGGCTTATAATACACCAGTACACTCTGTCAACTGATGGCCTTTTTAAAGGACAATACCACAAAAAGTGGATCTTGAATAACTCCGAAGTGCCACCATTGCTTAATGGGCTAGGAACCTAACAGTAAACACCAAGTTCCTCTTCTCAAAAAAGTTTCTATTTAATGGAGGGAATTGGACAATAAGAAAACAGCTTCAGGGTTGATAAAGCCCAGAAATAAAACGAAGCAAGCCAAAGAGAAGGGTGGGATGTTGTTCCATATAAGATGGAGGGAGCCTCACACAAGGACCATTTGATTAGTTGCATCTGATGGAAGACTATAATTGCAAGCATATAAGGATCAGCATGAGTCATTATTAAAAATAGCTGTTGAAGTAGGAGCGGGCTACGTTCCTGGCACCCGGCCGCTCGCACGGCTAGCTTTATACCCGAAATAATTACAGGGAAACTGTATTCTTTTAAACACTGCCTGGCCCATTAGTTCCAGCCTCTTATTGGCTAGCTCTTAATACTGATCTAACCCATTTCTAATAATCTGTGTAGCACCACGAGCTGGCTTACCAGGGAAGATCTTAACCTGCATCTGTCTGGAGTGGGAGAATCATGGCCACTCCTGACTCGGCTTCTTTCTCCCAGAATTCTGTTCTGTTTACTCCACCCACCTAAGGGTTGGCCTATCAAATGGGCCTAGGCAGTTTCTGTATTAATTAACCAATGAAAGCAACCGATTAGAAAGAAATCACTTCCACATCAAATAGCAAGTTACACAAGTATACCTTGCGCATGTCCCATTTATGTTAAAATGTGCTTATGTTTGTATAAATGAATATATCTACTATGGTGTTTTAAACACATGAAAAGGCACACACACGTATTTGCCCACACCTCTTTTTTTTAAAAGATTTTATTATTTATTTATTTTGTTTTTGAATCCCAATCAAAATTTCCCTCCCTCCCTTCTTCCCAATTCCTCCCCCCAACATTCCCTTTCCTCCACCCCCAATCCCATCTACTCCTTCTCCACTGTTCATCTTCAGATATAGTCAGGCATCCATGGAGATCAGTCAGCCATGGTATATCAAGTTGCAGTGAGACTAGGCACTTCCTGCTCTACCAAGGCTGGATGAAGCATGCCCACACCTCTTAATGTAGGATGTCTATGAAGCTGATTGCACAGACAGTATGTATGAAGAAGGAAGATAAAATGCTATATTACCTAGGTTAATATTTGTTTTTTAACAAAAGAAAGAAGCTAATAAAATAATGGAGGGTCATTCTATTAATTTTGTGTTAGTGACAGAAATATCTTGAGATTGATTTTGAATCATAGTTTGAGAAGATTTCAGGTCCTTGTAAAAGGAAGGCTTGGTGGGCAGCTGAGTTCACCACAGTGGGACTTCATGGTGGAAACTGTTCAAATCACAACGAACCAGGAAACAGAGTGAATCCCCATCTAATATTAACTTCCTCCAGATGGGACCCATCTCCTAAAGACTCTGCAGCCTCCCTGATAAGTGATAACATCCCCATCTGGGGATCAAAACATCCAACTCCTAAGAAGTGTTAGGAATAAAACATCAAAAATAAGAGACCCTGATTATGATCAGGCATGTAAAAATTAAAGCAAAGAATTTGGGGACTGTGCACATGAAATAAAAAATATCACTAGGTTTATTAAAACATAACAAGAAGAAAACTAGAATTCGTTACTGTTACAGAGGACAACACAGTTCGGAGATTTCCCATCAAGGCATTCCTACCTCCTAGTGATGCTCTAGGCCACTTAGCTACTCTTTATAGTTGCACATCTGATAGCATTATAGGCAATAAATGTGTAGATTCATATTCAACAATCAGAACAAACAGTTGAATGCTTTGTAAATGTTGTTATGTTTTGAAGTCGGGGCTTCTGAGTCTCGACACGAGGCAGGCAGTCTACCAACAGAAGTGGAGTGTCTTGACTTGCTCTTTAGCATCTTGGCACTTTGTGAACATCTGTGAAAGTTGGAAAATAGATGCTTAGTAATCAATCAGAGTAAAAACGACTCGCTGATGTACAGAGTAAAGGGCAGGACACAAGTGAGGGACATACTAACACTCAGATTCCACATCCATGACTTAATAGCAGGTCACTTTTGTTAGCAGAAAAACAAGCAGGTCTCCAGACACCTGCTGGGGCATTATTTACACTCATATACAGACAGAAGTAAGACAGCAGGCTGACCTTCTTTGCTATACTGACATTTGACTTAATAAGCAGCATTGCCCGTTCTCAGGCACTGAAGAGGCTTAGCTATTTTCTTAGGTTTCTAGGAAATGCAAGTTTACACATCTCAACCGAGCAATTAACTTCAAAATAAATTACTAAATTTACTATTGCCTTAAAATATTTATGATGCATTACTACTCTAATATTTTTTAAGTTCCTATAAAGCAATTTTCCAGCTCTGACCATCACACAAGGGAGGCATAGTGACATTTAATTTTGCCTAGCCCAAATGTGGAGTGACCTGCCCAAACTTTTGGGTGAGGGCATAGAAAATATAATTTCCCAATGTTTTTCTGGATACTCTGTTTCTTATTTGTTCAATAAAGTTTCTTTTTTCCGCTTCAATTAATAATGTTGCCAAGGGCTGTGTTCTGTAAGTACTCTCCAAAGGCCTTAAGGCTAAGGGACTGGCTGCTGCCAGGCTCTGGCAATGTAGAGGTGGTGGGACTCCAGTTCCTCTCTCTCTCTCTCTCTCTCTCTCTCTCTCTCTCTCTCTCTCTCTCTCTCTTCCCCCCCCCTCTCTCTCACCACATCTTTTTTTGGTTAGTTGAGACAGGGTTTCTCTGTAGCTTTGGATTCTGTCCTGGAACTAGCTCTTGTAGACCAGGCTGGCCTCGATCTCATAGAAATCTGCCTGTCTCTGCCTCCTGAATGCTTAGATTAAAGGCATGCGCCACCATCACCCAGCTTGATTCTTATTTTTTGCAAACAGACCTTCTCCAATACACACTCTTGTCATAACATACTGTTGCCTCAGATGGGAACCAAGCTGTAATGGACTGAAACCACAGGCCCAAACAAATCTTTCTTTTTGTACTGTCTCAAATACATTGTCAAAAATGGAATGCCAACTAACACACCAAGTATGTTCAAGCATAGAATAAACTTTTTGTAGATTGTTGACTTATTCAGTGTTACCATGTTTTGAGTGCTGTGGGTCAAAGAGAAATACTTTCACAGGATACCTAGATCTGCCCCAGCAGATCCCCTCATGGAGTATGTAGATGGTCACATGTCACGTATGAAGACAAATTCAGCAGGGTTTCTTTCAGTCATTATATGTCTTTTCGTTTTTGTTAATTTCCTTTCTTTTTCCACTCAGTTCTTCTTTCCATTGTTTACCACTATCTATTCCATGCATTTTTTTGTTTTCCATTGTATTTCTGAATAACACGTTCACCAACATTGTGTTTACAATTTTTCGTTTATCTTAAGATGGCTGCTTTAGGGCACCCACAAAGCTATGTCTGCAGGTACAGTCTTAGGTGAAGCAAAGTCGCCACACACCAACCTGTGACAGCCTTGCTCAGCCTTCCTCTTCCATATGCAATATTATCGACCGTGATTTAAAAGTGCTTCTTGGTGTCTTTTAGAAATAACATCATTGGAGTAGGAGTCATAATTTATTAGAGGGAATTAGATTTAATAATATTTAAGGGACCAATCAGCATTTGTCTCTGTCTCTGAATGTTTAAGAATTTAACATGAATGTAGGAGCAGTGTTCTGGGGGATAGTGGTATCTTAGGACTTGAGGAATGTCTCCTGGGGCTTCTGGGATGACTGTTGGGACAGATACTCACTTTCTGTTTTATATACTTGCAAAGGGGACCCAGGGGACAGCCCATTGAAGTGAGAACAGAAGAGCACTGGCTTTAATGAAACTCATTTATTGTCCTTATCAAGGTTGCATCATTGTTTGTCAACTCAAAATATTAGCGAGGATTTAGGGAAATAAACTTTCTATCTAATTAGATGAAATTGGAGGCTTATTGCTTCTTATTGCCTCAGCCGTAAATGACCTTTGAGGTGTTACTAATTCAACCAAATCTCCGCTGCCTGGTTTGAGGAGCCCGTTGATAATATTACTCAGTGAACAAGGGTTGGGGAGGTGGGAATGATTAGCAAAATTTGTTTGCTCACAAGCTAATGATAACACTTGAGGGCAATATTATCATTAGCTTGGGAGAAAAACAAATTCTGCTCCCAACGCTAGCGGCTCCTAACATCGAGATGTGTCATCTAGCAGTGAACTATTAGTCAGCTTAGTCACTAGATTTGGTCCATTACATGCTCAGCTACACAAGGAAGGCATGTATTACTCAGTCTTGCCGTTAGGGCCAGTATTCTGGCCTAATGTTTAGATGAATGTACGTGTTTCTATTCTGTCCTGAAGCCATGTACCACTTCAGTGTGGTAACTCTGGTGTGCTGGGTTTGTTTTTTGTTTTTCTAGGAGCCCCATATGGTCTCTCTCCAGGGAACACACATAGGAAAGAAACAAGAATAATCTCCATGTCACATCGCTGACTCTGTAGTATCAATAACACAAGCTATGAAGTCGGTTCCTTCTTTACCTCTGCTGCACTGCACCTGTGTTTTCTTAGCCTCAATGCAGTAAAATTGGAAATTGGTCATCCCAAAAAGTCTTGTGGGAGAAACACACACACACACACACACACACACACACACACACACGGAAAGAAAAAAAGATGCATTGGTTTTGTTTAGAATCAAAGCACTCGAAAGGCATCCTCTGGGGATTCCTGTCACCTACCCACCTATCACCTACCTCTCTTCATTTCTCTACTTTTAGTAATCTACTTCTTGCTTATCCTGCCAGAGCATCTTTGTGTGATATATGATTACATGTATTTCCTTACTATGCATGCTCTTGGCACTTATTTTCCCACAGCAAACTGGCTTTCTTAGGGAGGGGTCTGATAAAATAATCAGAAGTACTGTAATGGTCCCTGTACCCACATTTTCTTCATAAGCAAGCTGAAACCCAAGGCCAATGGTGAACTGGTAAAATAAAATTAAAGCTTACCAGTTACAAACTGCCAGTTACCTTGTAACTAGAGATGGTCTCTCTGAACCAAACAAATATTTTATTTTTATTGTTCTTGCACTTTCTAAAAGCTTCCCCTTCTTGCCCTTTCACTGGTGAACTGAACTGCTTGCCCTCTGGTGCCAGTTTTCATGGGCTGAAATTATCATTCTGCAGGTTATTTCTTACCACCGGAATGAAAAGGAACCGGAGAAGGTGAAAGTGATTGACAGTTATGCAAAGGCAGAACGATGCTGTGTAGATCCAAGACTCCACCTATACTTCCCTCTGGTGGAACAGGCAAGCTCACGTGACAGAGCAGGGCAGTCAACATTGTAGGGTCCATTGAAGCAGAGGATCAGTTTTGGGATAGCTGCTCATCCCAAAGCACCTCTAGCAAGTTGTAGACGTCAAAGCCACATCCTGCTTTCTTGCTAGTAGTAAACTTTTTAAAAAGATTTTTATCTATTTATTATGCAGTGTTCTGTCTGCATATACACCTCACACCACAAGAGGGCACCAGATCCCCTTACAATTGGTTATAAACCACTATGCGGTTGCTGGGAATTGAACCCAGGTGCTCTGGAAGAGCAGAAATTGCTCTTAAGCACAGAGTCATTCCTCCAGCCCCTAGTAGTGAAACAGAGCAGGGTTGGGAAGCTGCTGATCTGCTGGTGATGAAGGGGTCTTGCTTTCTTTTCCTGTTGCTGTGATAAAATAGTCTGACAAAAACAACCTAAAGGAAACAGTGTTGTACTTGTTTCAGCCCATCACGGTAGAGAATTCAAGGCAACAGAAGACCGAAGCAGCTGGTCACATGACATCTACAGTCAGGAAGCAGAGATCAAAGAATGCTGATACTCAGCTCACTTCCTCCGCCTCTACATTCCAGGATCTCAGACAGGGCAGGGTGCTGTCCACAGGGACTGGATCTTGCTATGTCAGTTAATTCAGGTAAGGTAATGCCCCACAGGTATTCCCAGAGACTCATCTCCTAGATTATTCTAGATTCTATCAAGGTGAAAATTAACACAAGGCTTGGTCCTTCATTTTTAAAATGACTCCTATCTTATACTGGATAACCCCAAAATCCTGCATTATCAATGCCATAATGACAACGCGTGTCTTTACTTTTTAAAATGTTCCTGAGGAATATTTTATATAATAGTTTTAGAAAAGTTGTCAAAAGAAACATTTACCATATTATGTGCTACATAATAGAAAAACATAATTTATGTCTTTGCCAAAAGGGCCACTTAGCTTTTCATCGTACAAACTGTGTCATCCAATCTTGGAAAGCGGATGGCCTGAGTTTGACACCTGAGGCTGCCCTCTGGTTTCCATATGAGCATCCACATTTAGAGGTGTGCGTGTGCGCGTGCATGCGCGCGCGCACATACCCACACACACACACAAAGAGGGAAGCCAGAGTGTGTCTCAACCACTAGTATTGTCTTCTAGGACCCTGTTATTCAAAATCCTGACTGTGAGCCAGCACTGTGAACCTTGTAAATTGTTTATACAGAATTTGAGAACAGATAATCTTAAAACATGTAGAAATTTGGCAGTGCCAATGCTGTTCAAACATGATAAAGGGACTTGCATTGTTGAAGAAGTCGAGACAAATTCTACGGTCAGAGTGCAGAGAGATGAGCTAAGTATGCCAAATGGAAGCAAGCCATGCGTGTTAAAGTTAGTTGGTAAGTTCAAATCCATCATGCCATAAATCTGAAATCCAGTACTTACCCTGGAATTGAAATTTTAACTTTATAAGTTATAGAATTGCTATTGATAAGCACAGAAAGACAAAGATCTTGTTTGGTTTGGATGTGGATAAAGTTTAAAAAGGACCGAAACCAAATTGCAAAAAGCAGAGGTTGGATATTTCTTGTCCACATACATGACTCATTTCTCTACTGTTGTGAGAAGGAAACAGAAACTCTTAATCATCCACGATCTCCTGTAAGTTGTTTTCAACTTCACTTGATTCAGGGAAAGTCATAGGAGGAAACAAGTTCTCTTGATTACCCAAGCACTTAAAGAGTGATATGTATGGTATTTGAGCAAATTGTTCATAGGCCACTTCATGTGGTAAGTTTTTGTTTGAATAACAGAATGACTACAAGAGGCAGCTATATTAAAGAGTTATTATTTTCATCAAAATGATTTTGATTCCTTTATTTTTAATTTTGTTCTTATTACACATATTAAATTTTACTTTATGTATTGTTGGGAACATTTGGAGTCCTGGCCTCCAGCTTCTCTTCCCTGCTAGTGATCTTTACTTTCCTTCTGATTTGAGTTACTGAAAGCTGTGTCAAAGTTGTTTACCAGCTCTGCTTCACGAGCACGTGTTGCCTTGCCCTTGAGGATCAGAGGATGAAGTTTTCACCTGTTGACCCACTTGACTGTTGGATATATAAGCCTCCATGGTGCTGTTGAATAAAGGGCTTCTTACCAGTGACTAGAGGTCCGTGTCTCTGTCTCTCTGTCTGCGTGTGTTTGTGTGTTTCAACCTCCAGCTCCTTGCCCAAAGCGGGGGAACTGTATGGTAGCGTATAGAGCGCAGATAGGCGTTGTGAGCTGCAATGTATATTGAACCTAACAACAAAAGATTTGTGTTTGAGTTTTGTATCTTTGATTTATTTCATTTCTCTAGAAATTATCTTATGATTTGAACATGACTTTTACCTTCTGAAATCATGCTGGCGTTTGATGCACACTGTGAGGTTCAAGGAGAGTGGCTAACTCTTATTTGACTATGGTGTTGTGAAGAAGGGAAGCCTTGAAGAGGTGGTGGGGACTGGATGAGGCCATCAGAATGGGGCAGAACTGCAAGAAGAAAGATCAGAGTGCACATGTGTGTGCGCATGCGCGTGTGCACACACACCCCACATACAATATACACAACACACACATACACAAACACACATGCAGTCACACAATAAACATGCTTCTCATCTCTCATGGTGTTTCCTCAGGACTCTTCCAGCAAGGAGGACATCGTGAGATGAGGTCCCTCAGCTTTGGATTTGGTCCCTCAGAATCGTGAGCCAATTTTCTTTCTAAACTTCTTTTCTTCTGTGGTATTAGGTTAGTCACAGCAGAAAACAGATGAAGAAAAAGTTTACACATGAAATATTCGTCTGCAAAAGTTTAGAAAATTTTAATCTAGAGAGAGTTTACGCAGTTTTGTCTCTTCTGCATGCAGTCTAGTAGACATCGGAGGCAAGACTACCTGCACACACAAGTCAAGCATATGAACACCTCAGCTGTTAATGTGCTGACCTTGAATGATGGTGAAAGCAAGTTGCCTGGGCCACCCCTCGCTAAGTCACATGTTGAGCTCAGAGAGAAACCTGAAAAGGGTGTGGGGGGGATGTGATGAAATGATACCTTTAGCTAGAAGGGCTCCTTAATGACATTTTAATTAAAGGTATTTGTATTGGAATATAGGTATGAATTTCATCTTAATTTTTAAAGTCAAAGGAAAGAAAACAGATGTGACCAAGTCAAGAAATGCATGAAAATATGAAAGAAGGGAAGAGAATGAAGGGGGGAGCAGGAGGAGGTCAGAATAATACAGAGTAAGCAAAGCTAGTCAGATAGATGCTACAGTTGGAATGTTCGTGTTCCTTCCAAAATTCATCCTAGAACTTGCTCCCAGGTGCATGGCTTTTATGAGCTGCTTAGGCCATGAGGACTCTGACGTGTGGACAGGGCTAGCAGCTTTAGGGAAGGGTTGATAGGAATTAGCCCTGCCCCCACATACACACACGCACGCTGCTCTTTTGTCTGTCCCAACATGTGAAGATGCGAGCTCAGGCTGCCATTTTGGAAACACATTCCCAGCCTTCAGTAGATGCAGTGCCTTGATCACAAACATCCCAGGTTCAAGAACTCTGAGAAACAAACCTTTATTATTTATGAATGCCCACTTCATTGTATTTTGTGATCATCACAAAAAACCAGACTAAGACTTTATTCCTCCTCTTTGCTGACTAAAAGACAAAAGCTTCAGCATTTATTGAAGAAGCACCATACCCTGTTTACAGGGAATTCACACACTGCTGGCCCATTAAGGAACCACTGGAACATTAGAGTAGATGCTGATAGTCATGTAGACTAGACTCTGTAGCTGATGCTGACCTGTTTTATGAGAAAGGTGTCCAACTGTGACTTTAGAAGATAGTGAACACTTGACTTTATGCTAAAGGTAAAGGAAAAGGATCTCTCTCATTTGGGATCCTGCCGGGAATGCCATTCTTCCTGGGGCAGGGGACATGAGAGTGATGGAAGCAGAAGCAATAGCCTCAGGTTGTGCCTTGCGGAGGAGCGAAGGGACCCTGTGGTGGCAGTGGCTGGTGGGCAGCTTCCTGGGAATACTGCTGACTGCTGTTCTCTTTATGATCCATGAAGGGATCTGTCCCGGCAGGCTCATTTGCAACAGGCCGCTGAGGAAGCATCAGCGCTTTCCGTGAATATTAGTTTTCTTTCTCTGGAGGGTAGGAAAAGGCAACTGAGGCTCGTAGACCCTGATTCCATTCTTCCTCACCCCCCTCCCGTTCCTGACAGGGATTCAATTTGCTTTGCCTGTCAGTGTCTAGGCCACACGTCTTTGGATGATCACTGAGCACACTCCTCTCGCCCCCGATCCCGAGGATGCTTCTAGCTTCCACATATACTTGAGATACAATGTGACAAGAATAGGACTTGAGAAATTTGGCAGCATCTTTATAGCTATTATATAATATGAACGTGGGGTAAGCCAACTGAGACTTGGGACTCTGACGTGTAGGAGACCATTTCTCTTGAATGCAAAGGGAACACACGGAATTAATGCTGAGAACAAATTTGCTAGTTTCAGGTCTGCCTTTGCTTTGTTTCTGACCCCGTGATAGGTGCATAATGGGTATTTAATCCATGGTATTAAGTTAATGTCACCTAGGAAAATGAGTCGCAGTCACAAATTTAAAACATAACTGAAGTATAAAGTTATTGTGTGGTCTGACCCATAAACAAGAACTAAAATCATATGTAACGTTAGTCAGGATGGAAACAAAACGTCCCTAGTTAGAATGAGATAAGCAGGTAGGATTATTTTACTTTTCTTATTTTCATGTCTGGGGATAGAAGTAGAATGCTGTACTCTTGGCGAGCTGACAGCCTGAAGTGACCTGCTGTTCTTCTCTGGCTTTCATGTTCTCTCCTGCAGGCTGAGGTGCTAGTGAGGTTGTGATGAGAGGTCTTCACACTAAGCACACGCAGAATGGGATGGCTTCTTGCTGAAACAACTGTGTTTGCTGACATTAGATGGAGGACCATAGAGTGTGTCTTGAATGTAATGTGGATGCTGTGTCTGACAGTCCCTTCCTCTTTAGCTGGATGGATTTTTCCTCCCCCGAATAATCACCCATTCTATTCTCAGGGTGCAATCAAGGGACAAGGTTCTCAGCACAAGGCCATGGCCATCCATGGACATGTGGCAGTTTAAGTAAGAATTGTCCCACAAAGTCTCTGGTATTTGGATGCTTGTTCCTCAGTTAGTGGCACTGTTTAGGAAGGTTTGGAAGGGTATGGCCTTGCTGACAGAAGTGTGTTATTGGAGATGGGATTTGAGAGTTTGAAGCCTTGCCCTAATTCCAGTTATTTCTGCTTTGAGCTTGCGGATGAGGACAGAAGTCCTCGGCTTCCTGTTCCAGCTGCCACGCGTGCTGCTTACTGCCACACCTTCCCACATGACGGACTCTGACTCTCTGAAGCTATCAGCCTGAATAAATTCTTGGCTCACAAATGCCTTCTTTGGTCATGATGTTTGATCCCAAGAACAGGAAAGAAAAGGCTGGGGCACATGCTGTGGTGGCCTCTGGAGAGAGTTGAGCAGACACATCAGCAGACTGAAGGTACAATATGATACTTTGACAGACCACCTGCTTCTCCAGTCACCAAGAACGGGGTTATTACACGTGTTCATTGCTTACTTGTGGTGTTCGACAGACTATTTCTGTTTTGTTTGTCTTGTTTGTGTACATATATTATTATCCTGGGACACGGGAGATCCAATTATTGGATGAGAATTTTTGCTCTCATCAGAGAAATAGTCGTTAAACACTTCGGGTTTTTCTGGCAAATGCAGGGGACATAGATGTGGAAAGTCCCTATCTGATGGATGCTGGCTGTGTTGGAACTTAGTGATTCTTTCAGGAAACTGTAGGTCCTTCCCAGTCTTTCTGCTATCTTTAATTAAGCCGGGCTTTTTTTTTTTTTTTTTTTTTTTTTTTTTACTGTATTCTCAGCAGTGTTCCTGCTTGGAGGATTCTTCTCAATTCATCCACCAAATCCCAAGCAGAATTGACTGCAAAGTAATACATAACCATTAGGTGTCGCTGTCTGACATAAAATGTTCTCAATAACAATGGGCCTGATTTCCATGTATTTTATAAAGCACAAGGTGAGACATTAAGATTGAAAACATTTTGAATGTTTTGTTGCTGTAGATAAGGAAACATATAGAATAATTAGGTAAATATTCGATTATAATTTTAAGGAAACACTATTTCTAAGTTTATTTTATTTTCAGGAGAAATGGCAAAAGAAAATCTCAACCCTTTAGACTCTGTTTTTCTTGACTTATTTCTGATTTCATCGTCTAAATTACATTTGCATATGTCTTTACTACTTAACACTTTGTTTAAATTGTGCTACTCGCCGCACATGGGCTATTCATGGACTTGGTGTGCTGTTTCGTTCATTAGAATGTTCTAGCTTCAGCCTCCGACATCACCTTGTCATCATCTACTTGCTGCCATAGAAAAGTTCAGGACTCCGTCCTCTGTGGAAGCGTCCTTGATCGTCCCAGAGAGAAGCCTTGTTTGCACCTCTGCCCGCCATTGCTTTGCGCTTCCAGTGGAGCGTTTCATTGGCATCAACTTAAACATTTACTCCTGTTTTGTCATAAAAGGAAGAACTGTGATAAAATAGCCAAAAGCCTAAGCATGGTGAGGCTAGTAAAGAAAACAAATGAATCACATAAGAATGGATAAGGGATGATTTCATTCTCGTTGGTTTTTTGAAGAATTGCCAGTTTACCAGACACTGGAAATTGGCCATACAATGACAATTAAAAGTAATGGCAAACGGCAGAGTATCAATGTGAGATGAAATGTAACCTACACAATGGTGTGGGGAGCCGATCAGTACAATTGATTTCCTGGCCATAATAATTGATGACACGATAAAGTAAACAGCTCATCAATGCCTCCACGGCTCTATTTAGGGCATCTTGCTCTTCAGCTGTGCTCTTGTGTATAGTAAGAATATCGTTAAAAATGCTCTGTCTTATATTCAATGTAGAAAATGTTTCCTCTTTCTACTGCGCTGATGATAAAAACAACAAGAGACAGAGTATTTAAGGGCCGTCTTAATTTTATTTTTCTACTGCCGGCTCTGGCAAAGCAACCCAGAGCAATGAGGTTCACTTTAGTTCCAAACTCCAAGTTACAGTCTGTAATTGCAGGGTGGTTAAAGGGGGCAGGGTCTCAATGCAACTGGTCGCATCGCCCTAGAAGCAGATAAGTGAGTGAAACAATACATACCTGCTTGCACTTAGCTCCTATTGTGCATTTTATAGCTGAGGAACTATGGCAATGGTATTATCCACAGTGGCCCAACTCCTCCTGTCCCTGTTTACATAACCAAGAACCTCCACAGACATGCCCACAAATAAGCTTAACCTAAACAATCCCTCAGTAAAATTCTCTTCCCACCCCACGTGATTTTAAATTGTGATAATTTGATAACTAAATCTAGCCACCACAAGGGAGCATGGTGGGTGGCCTATCAAGGTAGGAATGAAGAAGACTGGATTTGGACTTAGGCTTAACCACTCAGTCTTCCAGATATATGAAGATCCCATTCATTTCTTCGTCATTTGTTCTTCTGATCATCATTGGTAACCTGTCTGCCACTCTTCTTGCTTGTGAAAATGTGGCTATTTTAGTTACAATTTTCAGAGTAATCCAAAAGTTTGATAATATGCCCCAGCAAGAAAAGCTTCTAAAACCACAGCAAGCCAGCTGCTGTAGGACCACCTGCCCTCACTCACTGATATTCGCTTCCAAACTTCTGCAGCACTGAACAAACTCGTGGCAGTTTTAATCTTAAAAGTCATAGGAAATCATTTATAAAATTGGAGTAGCTGTTCATTTTATTGGAAACAATTATGTAGGGAAATTTATTCATTATTCATACCTTTGGTATTGCTTTAACCTTGTATGTCTAATGCTTCTTTTTAGAGCTTTTCCTGAATCTCAACTAAACCCCCTTCAGAATCATAAAGCATATAGAGAGATATCTAATGTGATCAACTCTTGACACCTAGTCCCTAGTTCCTTATCTAGCTTCTCAGTTTCTTATGAAAGTGCATAGACCATCAGAGACCCCTAGCCTTAAAAACTATGGAGCTGATACTCTGATTTGGCACTGTCTGGGATCTGGAATTGCCTCTGCTATGTGGATCTATGTTCTCCCAGACAAGAATTAGTGGGAAAGGCAAGGGCTCATCCACCTCCTTTTGTCTTCTCAGGGCTCCATCATAATGTGGGATTCCCCTCTTTATGCTGTGAATATCGTTGGTTAATAAAGGAACTGCATTGGGCCTACAACCTAGCTATAGGAGAACAGAGCTAGGCATGGAAAACTAAAATGAATGCTGGGAAAAGGAAGGTGGAGTCAGTGAGGCGCCATGTAGCCCCTGCCGGAGACATACCCCAAGCAGAACTGTATCCGGTAAGCCACAGCCATGTGTTGATACACAGATTAATAGAAATGGGTTAAATTAATATGTAAGAGTAATCCAATAAGAAGCTAGAGCTAATGGACCAAGCAGTGATTTAATTAATACAGTTTCTGTGTGGGTATTTTGGGTCTAAGAGGCCAGGAACAAACAAGCAGCCTCCTCCAACACCACTAAAGTTTCTCATTGATGGGATTAAATCTATTCTTTTGCTCCCAATCAGAACCTAAAGAAAACCCTATAAGATTTATATAAACCACAGCCTGGAGCTCTTTTAACATCAGTTTTTGATTGCCAACAAGCTAGACAGTTAGTGATTAACAAACAGTCTCTTTGGAGGCAGACTTGTAAGGGGCAGAGAAGTGCACAGGTGATAGGCAATGGTGCCTACCCGAGAGAGCCAACCCGACTGTAGACCAAGACAGTAGAGTATCGCTGTGAACTGATGATTCTAAAAACAAGGAGAGAAATAAGTTTGGAACATAAAGCACAGCAGCATACATATGCATTTCAGAGTTCATAAACATGCGCTCTGTAATCTCATTTATTTTCAAAGATGCGAGAACCAATGACTCTGTAGTAGCTATATGTACAACCAAGATCCAGGTTTGACTTCAAAATACCATTTTTTCAATACAGAAGGAATAAATATGGAATAAATAATTGGCTCTATGTCTAAGACAGGAAAAATACA
Source organism: Microtus pennsylvanicus (assembly GCF_037038515.1). Taxonomy (NCBI): domain Eukaryota; kingdom Metazoa; phylum Chordata; class Mammalia; order Rodentia; family Cricetidae; genus Microtus; species Microtus pennsylvanicus. The sequence goes on along the minus strand of NC_134592.1, from coordinate 53,839,392 downwards.
AAAATCATATAGCATCTTAAAATAACTCTCTCACACACACCCAGAGAGGAGAATAATCTCCAAAAGGGCAACACTGTAATACGGAATAATAAAACAGACAATGATGATAGTGATAAATCATAATTCATAGAATTAAATAAATACAATGAATCCACACACATATAAAGAGTAAATAAATGAAACTTATTATTATAAACATTTAGAAACATTGATATGCTTGGTGGTAGTGGTACACACCTTAAATCCCAGTACTTGGGAGGCAGAGGCAGGCAGATTGCTGTGAGTTTGAGGTCAGACTGCTCTACCAAGTAAGTTCCAGAATAGCTAAGGCTGTTATACAGAGAAACCCTGTCTCAAAAAAAAAAACAAAAACAAAAAGAAAGGAAGGAAAGAAGGAAGAAAGAAAAAGAGAAAGAAAGAAGGAAAGAAAGAAAGAGGATGTAATAAAGAAATCATGGAAACAAATAATTGTTAGACAAACACCAACACAACATCTGTTGCAGATAGGAGCATTCCCCTGTGCTACAATTACTAGGTAAAGGTCTGAGGAAAAGAAGACAAAAAAGAATGAAACAAAAATGTTTGATGGAAATCAGGACAGTTGCATCATTTCAAAGAATATTTTAAGTAGATATTAGTTACAGGGTAGAAATGCTGAATTTATGAAAGACTATCTGAGCATCTTCAATGCTTTAGGTGTTCACCTGGTTGACAGGTACATAGACATATACAGGATTACATAAGTAAGTATTCATCAATCTGAACATAGAAGAACTATTAAATTTTCTCTAGTTATATTTCAACTTGTAAGCGTATAGTAAGCAAGGAAAGGGAAAACACTAAAACAAATGGATAATAAGACTGTTGTCTATTTGAACATTAAAAGAACTATATGCTAAGTATGGTGGCACACTAGGGAATTTGAGGCAGGATGAGATCATAAGTTTGAGGCCAAGATGGGTTACATAGTGAGATCATATCATCATCATCATCATCATCATCATCATCATCATCATCATCATAATGTATGTGTCAAAGATCTGACATTAAGACTAGGTCTATAGACACTACCACGTGAACCATATGAACATGGAGAGACTGGACACAACCATATTCAGTCAAATATCCAAGAAAAAACTGCCTCCAGAGCTGGAAGTCTGTTGTGGGGGAACAATGGGGGCTGCCCTTTTATTTGTCAATCATCAAACACGGTAAAAATGTCCCCTTGCCTGAATTTGTACAAGCAAGGAGAGAAAACACTGATTGAGATTCTTTTATAAAATACTGCAGTAACCTGACTGGTAGGAGCAAACTACTGCTAGCTGTATAAGTAAAAGGTCACCATGGTAAAAGAGCATCCAAAACACACCGGCTCTGAGTTTTTAAAAGTCAGAACAAACAAACAAACAAATGGATACCTGCGGTTTTCAAAGAGGTTATTGATCAAAACTGAACAAGAATGACCAATGTTAAGAAAATAAACAATAGAAATTATGACTCCAATTCAAAACGAAAGTCCACATTGAGACTATTAATGCAGACTGTTTTGTATAAAGAAAAAATTGAAAATTGTAAGAGAGAAAGTGATAGGTTTGGGATAGAATATGAGACTATGAATAATGGCGGCCCTTAGGCATGAGACTAGATGAGAAGCAGAACTAGAACCGTGTGTGTACTCAGACACACAAAGGAGTTCTGTACCTGGAATAAAAATACACACAATTGCAGACCAAGGAAGGCATTTCTCACAAAACGTATAAAGGGAGGGCCCTTAAGACTATACTAGTGGTCCCGACTTCTTTGCTCATGTTTTCCCTCCTTCTGCTCCTCATTGGGACCTTGGGAGCTCAGTCCAGTGCTCCAGTGTGGGTCTCTGTCTCTATCTCCATCCATCACCAGATGAAGGTTCTAGGATGATATGCAAGATACCACGAGGGGTGCACCCACCCACTGAGACAGTGGAGCTGATCTACTGGGAGCTCACCAAGGCCAACTGGACTGTTACCGAAAAAGCATGGGATAAAACTGGACTCTCTGAACATGGCGAACAATGAGGGCTGATGAGACGCCAAGGACAATGGCACGGGGTTTTGATCCTACTTAATGTGCTGGCTTGGTGGGAGCCTAGCCAGTTTGGATGTTCACCTTCCTAGATATGGACGGAGTGGGGAGGACCTAGGACTTACCACAGGGCAGGGAACCCTGACTGCTCTTTGGACTGGAGAGGGAGGGGGAGAGGAGTAGGGGGAAGGGGAGAGGGGTGAGAGGAGGGGGAGAAGAGTGGGAGGAGGGGGAGGGAAATGGGAGGCTGGGAGGAGGTGGAAATTTGTTTTTTTTCTCTCTTTTATCAATAAAAAAAAGACAATACTAGTGGAAACTCGAGTTTTTAGTACTAAAACACTTTAAAAATTTCAGGTTTACTTGCATGGACACACACACACACACACACACAAATAGATCATCTCTAAGCTATCACAGAGAACACTGATGGCAGATATAAGCAGAGAGTGGAGCCCAAGTGAGCTGTGAATTGGTGTCCAGTGGTATGTAGGAAAGAAAACAGAAAATGGCATGAAAGCTAAGCCAATGATGTTGCTAGTTTCATTAGAAAAAGAGAATCAGTTCAAATATGATTTTGAGATAAGTTGATGATGGTCATTAAAACTGGCACCTCATTTTCTAACTCACCAATATCATTCAGAGAAACAAAGGGTCTCATTAGGCGTATGTATAGATAAAACTGAAGGCCAAATGCTGTCAGAGAGTATGTCTTAGTCACTGAAGTTGGAGTAGATTGTAATAGTCTTCTTTCTGTTTGTGTATGTTTTTATAAACAGGAAAGAGGCACTAAAATGCAAATCAATCATCATAAAAACAGGTAATGTTTTCTTAGAGAAAAAAATGGCAGAGCCAGACGACTGCCGAAATAGTCAGCGAGGCTTGTTTTCTTATTGTCGATAACTATGGACGTCGAATAGGAATAAAACAAGAAAATCTCTGAACTTGTTTCAAAGTTCCAATAATATTGACAACACTTCAAGTTTCTCTCTTGTTTATGAAGCCATAAAATCTTTTTAGGCCATTAGACCTGCCTTAGGTAACACTGCAAACTTTCACAAAACAAGGCCTATTATCTTAAGGAGTCACCTGTAATGAGCAGTCTCCTGACTGTATTGGATTGTGAGGGTGATATTTAAGAGATTCGGGCAAAGATAAACAGACTATATTGGCTAGAAATTTTATTCTGTTCTTAAATTTAATCATGTGATCCGAGGAGTACCTCAATATGTTCCAAAAATGATTTTTTATCTAGAACACATAGAACTAAGTGGCTGAGAACAAAAACAACGAACACAGCAAACATCGCAACTACTTCTCAACAATTAAGTGGCTTGCTCACATCTGATCCTTGAGACCACATTGTCAGCTATCTAGATTTTGTCCTACAGTAGCTTAAAAAAAGAAAGAAAGAAAAGTCTAAGTAAGTTTATGAAAGGCAAAGAAGTATAGGGTTCACTAACTGTCCTAGATAAGAGCTGGTCAGCAGCCTCACCACCCATGTCTGGTTTTTGTTTTTATTTTTATTTTTTTTATAGAGTTTGCAACATAAGAAAAAGACAGTATCAGTTCCAAACGGTACCAGAAAAACAAATACAAATGATTAGTGTAGGAGGCTGCTTATTTGTTCCCAGCTGCTCAGCCCTGAAATAACCAGACAGAAACTGTATTAATTAATTACTGCTTAGCCCATTCACTCTAGCTTCTTATTGGCTAGCTTTTACATCTTAATTTAGCCCATTTCTATTAATCTGTATAAGGCCACATGGCTGTGGCTTACCAGCAAGGTTCTATCAGGCATCTGTCTCTGGTGGTGGCTACATGGCACCCCACTGACTCTGCCTTCTTTCTCCCAGCATTCAGTTTAGTTTTCCCTGCCTAGCTCTATTCTGCTAAGTCACTGGCCAAAACAGCTTCTTTATTCATTAACCAAAAAAAGCAACACATATATAGAAGGACTTCCCACACCAAATGACTTTCTCTTACATAGAGTAAGATAGAATATAATTGTACCCTCTTTACCAAGATGTCCATTCTGATTCACTGTATCTTTACCCTTGAACCATTATTTACTTTAAATATCCCATGCTCTGAAGTATAGAAATTTAAAAAATGAAAGAACCCAAATAAGAATGCTAATAGAGTGATAAACAAAGGATAGGATATAACTAAACACTAATGTTAGACTAGTATTTGGCAATATAGGGAAACTAGATAAGACTATTTCCTGTCTCAGGCTGAATCAAGATATACACTACAGAGGAACTAATCTATAAGTATAGTAATATGTAATTAGGAGTCATTTTATTGCTATGTTCTTTTAGCAGCAGTACAGTATTAGGTTTTCCTCTAGGCCTATTATGTTCTTGGCCACTTTAGCAGTACCAGGTATGGGTTCCATCTCATTGAGTGGGCCTTAAATGCAATATATTTTTAAGTGGTTGGATACTCCCATAACATTTGTGTCACTATTGCATCAGTATATCTTGCAGGCAGATCTCTGTGTTAGGTCATAGTGTTTGTAGCTGCAAGATATTGATGATTATTTAATGGCTGCTGGAAACAAGTTTTCCCTAATGAAATGAATATATCAGCCACACTCCATGGCAGGCCCCACACCCAGGAGTAGTTGGCCATTGTAAAATGGACTTTATGTGGGTTTTGTGAATTTTTTGTTTTATTTTGATATTTTTGTCTTATTTTGTTTGTTTTGATGAGGGGGTGGGGAGAGAGAGAACATGAACTTGGGTGGGCAGAGAGGTGGGAAGGATCAGGGAAGAGTTGAAGAGGGAAAAGAATAAGATCAAAATATAGTGTATGAAAAGAGTTTAAATAATTCAAGGAAAAAAGTAGAGCATATGCTCTCCTCCTTGTTAAATACACTTTGATCTTCCCATGTTTCTCACTCTAAGATCGGTTTCCTACTGTAAGCCCTGACCTACATCCTGTGTTATGTTGTCACACATCAGCATGGGCCAACAAAAGCCACAATGTCAGAGGGTTGGGAAGGAAGACGAAGAAGTTATCCATGTTGAAGATTGTCTAAAGACCATGGCTTCTTTTTCTTCTGCCTCTGCCTCTAAGTTATTTGACTTTGCTGAACTGATAGGTAGCTGTACACAAATGTGATCTGATTGCAAGAAAACTCTTATAAATAAAACTGGTGGGGAATTCCTTCTTTGTGCACCAGGTAAAAACTTGGGGAGCTCACTATAGATCGTTGTGGTGAGAATCAGCTAGCAGAGATTACAGAGGAGAGATTGGCTCAGAGAGGGAGGTACCCACTGTACTTCGCCTAGAGTGGGAAGAGGGCTTGATGCTAAATTTGAACAGATAAAACAAATGTTCCAGTTCATCAAAAGGCCAAGCATAACTGAATAGAAGAGGGAGCAAGCGTGAGGATAAGACAGACGAGCTCTGAAGAGTTATCAATAGCAACCACAAAATGGCAGCCAGCTCTCTAAAAGGCTTGACAAATTAGCAGAAAACAGGTAGCTTAACTGCACATGCATGGCAAATCCAGAGCACCCAAGAAGAATCAAGTATAGCACAAATGAAACTTTGTGTAATTAAAATTATTATTTCTAACTAATGAATTTAGTGGTTAATTTGGAGAGAAAGTCCCTGTGTGAGGCAGAAATGTGGGGGAAATAGCAAGAGTTGAGAATCACTGGAGAGGAGATAAGGTCAGCTTCATAGGACTCACTGTGTTTGCTGAAGAGGCTCCGGAGAGGGAGAAGAACTGCAGCAAGGACTGGGGGGGGGGCTGCTGTGGGGAACATTGATTAGCTAAAAGTAGGAAATGACCTTGATTTGAAAGAAGTGCTAAATAAATAAATCTGTACACTGGAAATGCCCACCAGATTTCAGGAAGTTGCTGAAAAAGACATTTCTAGCAAATAAAAAAATATCATGTTCTCTTTTAAGAAAAAAAAATTCCTAAGTTAAGAAGTAGAGGCAAATTTAGGATCCTTTTCTGTGCGGTTCTGAACTTGGCTTTCTATTGGCTAAGCTATTTTATAGGTCTGTAGTTGTAAGCATCAACATACAGGTTTCTATCTGGTAGACAGATGCCCCTGAACAACACTGTCCATTACTCTTAAGCCATTAAATAATTGTGCATATAACCCAGCAGTTTTGTCTTGATGCTTGCTATTAAATTAGCTGTGCACACATTCTATCTTGTATCTTCTTTAAATATAAAAAAAAAAGGGTTTGTTGGGGGGGGGTTTGGAAGTCTTTGTGACCATCAGTTTGGAACTATCTGTGGAAGCCCGGATGGACTCTGGGGAGGGCAGATGTTGCCTTTGGTTATATAAATACCAGTGAACATACAAGGCCAATGATACCTTCCAACCAAAACAACTTCTATTTTACAGAGAAAACTAGGCCATATACGAGTGAAATTGTGTCATGATTCAAGATTTCCTGTCTTCCTGAGTGATGGGGTTACAGAATCCATGATAATATCTTAGTAAAGTACACAAGTACTACTGTCTGGGGGACCAGCCTCCATCAGTGCAGGGCTCAAGGGGAAATCCACAGAATGGCATATTATGACTATTTTTTTTAAAAAAATCTTTATTCTTCCTTATTTTTCTTCTTCATGTTATCCTTCTCTTTCTTTCTATTTTTCCTTTTCCAGCTTATATACCCCAGTGAAATCATTTAAGAAATATAAAAATTACAATGTGGTTACATTCTGTTTTAAGTGAATGATTACAATGAACACAAGTAAAAAAACAACAACAACATCTTTTCCATATCCCTTAACATGATTAAAAAAACTGCTGGGTTATATGCACAATTATTTAATGGATTAAGAATAATGGACAATGTTGTTCAGGGGTATCTGTCTACCAGACAGAAACATATTACAGGTGAAAAGCAAATAATTCCAAGAACCCATGTACATTCATACCCAAATAACTTGTTATACATTTACAGTGTAGGCAAAAAAGTGTTCTTTTCCTGGCAGGCTGCATTTTGCAGTTACAAAGGAAGGACCAATGTCACCTTATTACTTATCTTGAAAGGTATTCTCATAAGGAATCTTAAAGGAATCACAAACCCAAACTTTTAGACATGAAAAACAATTAGTCAGATCCACTTTAAATCTTTAGGGTGTATAGCCACCCATCAATAGTTTTGTATATCAGGAGATTGAAGGAGGAAATGGATACAAAAAATGAACCTTCACCTTTAGTCATCAACCAATCCTAGCAAGAAAGGCATGTCAGCTAGTAATGATTGGATGGCTTTGTTTTTGTTCCTTGACCTTAATGAGTTCCTCGTTCAACTATGAGTCTTTCTAAAACTTTAGATTGTCTTTTTGGATTTTTCTTCTCAAAACTATTTGACATAAACATCTTAGTTTAACTTTAAGTTATTTTCAAAGCTTTGTTACAGCTATGATGCACTCTAAAACCTGTGAACACATCTCCCAAGATTAAGGATAAAAGAATCTATGTTAACTGGCCTACTGGGACTCAATTGCTTTTCTTAATAATTAATATAAGCCACACTCTATATGACTCTTCAATACAAACTTGTCTGTTCTGTGTGACACTTCCTTGTTTAATTTTTAATAATCAAAACTCTATTTAAAATAACATTATTATCAGTTAGACAGTATAGTTTAGGAGGAAATCATCTTCATAAAAATTCATAGGTAAAAATGCCAAGTAGAATGGGCTATTTCCATGAGATAAACACACTACATTACAGGCAAGGAGATCTTCCCACACCCGTTCACTGTGGAGGCCCAAAAATGTGAGCCTATTTTTACCTTGTCTGATGGGCAGAGAGTTTGGAGGTTGCTCAAAATTGTTGACAAGTGTAGTTACACATCCTGACTCAGGATGTGGTTACATGGTTCTTTGGACATTAAAATGGTTCATACAAGTAGATCCATTCCATCCTGAAAGATGCTCCTTTTGTAATATGAGGTTACCTGGGGGATGGTTGTCTTTAAGATACTTGGTCTAGAGTGAATTTACTGCCTAAGCAACAAAATGCTAATCACTTGATGTCTCAAAGTGTTAAAGCAATTAACTGTTCAAGTTGTCCTTTGTATCACGTTAAAGAAGTCTTTTGTTGCCTTCTTCCCCCTTTTTGTTTCAGAGTATAAAATTGTATGAAAAATTAAATATGGGTGATTTCAGTATTCACTGGAACTCCTGATACTATTCTATGTTTTTCTGTTTTATTATTTTCACATCGTTATACTCTTTACTTAAATGTCTAATCCCCATGCCCCTATCCTGACAATTGATAATTTTGTTGAGGCTGGTCCCCGACAATTTGCACCATACCAGATACCAGAGAAGATGGCAGCGGCAAACATGTGAAGACACAGCAGAAGCAACAGACACTCTGGGGTCTGGGGTCTTGGGTCCTTGCCTATCTGAGATTCAACTGTCTGGAATTTGCCTTTTGGTGGGTTGACACCCTGAAATCAGCTGCCATCTGCTGCTCCTCTGACATGGCGACCTGCATACAAATATCTTCCAGTCACTAATTTCATTTTGTCTTTGCAATGTTGGGCTCTAAAATTATATTTTAAAAAACAGTGTTTTTAATACCTAAAACTCTCTTTGTGAGTTCCCAGAGGACTTCTGAAAAATTCACAAGGAACTATATGAAGAGAAATATTAAAAAATGTGTTTGGCTAGCTCCGTATTTCACTATTAACACTGCTGCAAGAAGTGTGTGGGAAGAATTGTCAAATCAAAAGACATGTGTAATTTTTCCTTGTTAAGTTTGGAAATGTAAAGTGCTATTAATACAAATATTTCAGGAACTACATATTTTATAGGAAAGGAAAGCCCCTGAGACCTGTCATTGTGCTCATTAGTTTTGCCAGCAGAGGAAACTTTGATCATAAAATTTAAAAATAGTCACGCAGTGTGCCCCAATAGTAGGTATTATTTTTTATTCTGATACCACTGACCACTGTAATGCATTTTCTGCACTCATTATTAAACAATTTATAGCTTACCTGTAATGCTTGTTTGAATGTTCTTTTGTATGCCACAAACAGAACTTATTTTAAAAATGTTTTACATTATTCTTCTCTCCTACATTATATGTCAACTGAAACTTCTCCTCAATCCACTACTTCCAGTTATCCCTCCATCTCCCGTTTCCCCAAGACCTACTCCTCTTCCTTTTTCCTTTAGAAAAGAGCAGGCCTCCCAGGGATACCAACCAAGCATGCTATAGCAAGTTACAATAAGACTAGACATGTACCCTCCTATCATAGCTGGATGAGGCAACCCAGCAGGAGGGAAAGGGACCCAAGAGCAGGCAGAAGAGTCAGTAATATCTCCCTATCCCACTGTTAGGAGTCCCACAAGAACACCAAATTACATAGTCATAGCATAGGTTAGGTTCATGCAGGCTCTGTGATTATCACCAGTCTCTGTGAGCCCCAATGAGCCCTGCTTAGCTGATTCTGTGGTCTGTGTTCTTGTGGTGTCCTGAATCCTTCTGGCTCCTGCAATCCTGCCTCTCTCTCCTCTGTAGGGCTCCCTGAGATCTACCTAATGTTTGGCTGTGGGGTGTGTATACACCTGCTCCCATCAGTTGCTGGGTGATGCCTCTTTGATTACAATTGGGCTAGGCTCTGATTGGTCAATGAGTATAGCAGAATGTCATTAGGAATCATTTAATTGACCTTTTTTCCTTGCCAATTGTGTTTGGTTCTACCACTGGTCTCTGGGATATCCAGCCTCTGGTTCATGGCTATCCTGACAGTATGAGGCATGGTTTTTTAGTAGGATCAGTCATTGGTTGGCCATTTCCACAAGTTCTGCACCAACATTACCCCAGCACATCTTGCAGGCAGGACACATTTGTAGGATGAAGTTTTTGTGGCTGGGTTGCTGTGTCTGTTCCATCACTAAAAGACTTGCCTGGTTGCAGAAGACAGCTGACTTAGGCGTCATATTCCCTATTACTCCAAGTCTTTCTAGAGTGTATTTTAAACAAAGGATAGCTTCAGAGCCTAAGTCAGGGTGTACACTTTATACAATGGATATGCCAAGGAGCAGGGACTGGAAGCCAGGGGAAATGACTCAGTGAATAAAGTGTGCAAGCATGGGGACCTGAGTTTGGATTCATATCATCCACTTAAAAAGCCAGGCATGACCCATACTTCTGTGCCCTACACTGGGAAGATGAAAAGCAATAGAATGCCTGGCACTGACTGGCCAGTCAGCCTCACTCAATGAGTTCTAGGTTCAGTAAGAGAGCCCTTCCTCAAAAAAGAAATAAGTGATAAGAACAAAAAAACAAACATTGACATCTGGCCTCTGTATGCAAGTACACCTACACACACATATGTATGCACACATGTAATGTGCACATACTCATGCACATGTACACTACTATCCCCATACACAAACCAAAAAGAAACAAAAACTTGAATACACTTGAACAGACATTTCTTAATTCTCTTTTTAAATTTTGTCAATGAACAGTGCTGGGAGTTCCAGGATTCTTTTCATCTTTATCTTAGTTAATGTTACTATTGCTATGACAAATACCATGACCAAAACCAAGTTGAGGAGGGAAGGGTTTTTTCTTTTGGCTTACATGTCTGTATCAGTGTTTATCATTGGAGGAAGTCAAGAGTGGAACTGGTATCTGGAGGCAAGAGTTGATGCAGAGGCCATGGAAGGGTGTTGCTTATTGGCTTGCTCCTCATGGCTTGCTCAGCCTGTTTTTTAAAAATAGATTCCGGAACCACCAGTAGGGATGGCACCACCTACAATAGGCTGGGTCCTCCCCCATAATGAAGAAAATGCTGGATCTTATGGAGGCTTTTTCTCAATTGAGGGGCCCTCCTTTCAGATAACTCTAGCTTGCGTCAAATTTACATAAGACTAGCCTGCACAATCCTTGAAACAGGTACATGTGGTGAAAGCAAAAAGCAGACTCTATAGCTCAAGAATGCAATGGGATAAAAATGAATGATAGCTATGTGTGGCTTAATAATGGGTGTAAATTCTGAAAGATACATTGTTAGGCAGTTTTATCACTGAGTGAGTTTCAGAATGTACTTATAAAAACTAAGATTACTATAAGCCAGTTGGCAATCTTATGGGACTACTATCATGTATGCCGCCTATCATTGACCAAAATATTATATGGAGGATTGTTACATGCAATACTGAAGGAGCTGAGATACTAAATAATAGCTATTAATTTGAAATACAATTGATGTTATTTTTAGCATTCCATTTCAATGGTTGTATCAAGAAGTGTTCTTTTCTCCTAACCTATCTATTGCGAGTACAAAATTCAATATACTTAGAAAAAAACTCATTGAGGATATTTTAACAGTATCTGATTCTCATTGACGCTTTGGAATTCAGAAATAATTCTATAGAATGTTCTCACCTTATACAGCTGTGAAGCATCTACATATATTCAATAAAAACCTGTCCTTTTCACTGGCATATAATTGGACAAGTTGATTGTGCAGCTGAGTCCATACCTGGAGTGTCCTCAGTGAGAATAAATCTCATTTAGTCAAGCTACGACAAGCCCACTGCTGGAAAGCAAGGTTTGTCCTGTGATGAGGTTTTGTTGTTTGCTAGCTATTCCTTCTCTGAAAATCACTTGCTAAAAGACTAATCAAACAAACACACAGAAAAATGAACCACGTGAGAAACTAAAGTAAGATGGGAAGCAAGAAAACAAAACAAAATAAAATCAGCTAGATGAGCCCAGTTTAATCACAACTGAAGTCAATCAAGGCAAACCAAGACCATTCTAGTCCACTCATCTTGGTACCACCATGGTGAAGTATTGGGGGAGAGCAGCCTCCCTGTTTGTACTCAAATGCCTCATTCTTCCATTCATGTAAAGATTTCAATCCGCCTCCCACATCGGGAGGCTTGGGGATTACCCAGAGGGCTTGGGCATGCTTGCCTTACATTCTTCAAGTGTACATCTGACTCTCCAATCTTAATTAAACATTCACAGATACCCTGATGCCTAAACTAGGTATTGTTTCAGCTCTTGACTTTGCAGTGCCACAGCCCTGTCTTTCCCTTCTCTTTATGTTTATGGTCACAGGAGCCTTCTGGATGTTGAATTTCTGTTCTATTTCAATCAGAAACCTTGCTGTCATAGGAAAAGTTAGCCAGTGGTCTGGATTGGTAGTCTTCATTTTCTATCATTTTCAATAAAAAAAATGATACATGCGTTTTATTTTATTTCTATTCTATGTTTTAAGAATTTAAAGACATTTAATTGCCTCATCAGCACTTGAAAGGGTTGAAAGAACAGAAACTACAATGTTTTGGAGTACTTTTTCGTTAGCCATGTACCTGGTAATACATCTTTGACTCATGAATAATTCAGTGTTTTATATTAACTTGCATGCACATGACTACTATTTAAAGGCAGGCAATATTGTGTCCGTCTTGATTCCTGCATGCTTATTATATCCTGAAAGTTAATTGGTACTGCATGCTCTTTGATGAATGAATGATTGATAAATTGAACTAGTGAGTGAAATGGATATTTATTGACACTGAAAGTTTTAGGACGGTATGGCAACTGGACTCTGCTGAGAAAATGTTAACACTGGCATGCACATCATGAAGGCAGGGAAGGGCAGATGCTTTGCAATATTCCCATGGATCGAGCATATGATTCCACCATTGTATTAACATGAAGATTGCACAATAATTGCTTCTCTGTTTTGGAAGACCAGATCATTTTTCGGGCCTCAGTAGGAATCTGCAATTGCTCATACCTATGCAAACCTTGGAGACTCGTGAAGAATGATGGAAGGTTGGCTCCCCCTTAATGAATGAAAATTGCCAGTTGCAGCAAGAAAGGCAAGTGCTCTAGATTAATGAAGTTTGCTTTAGGAATCCAATCTATACATACTACAAACCATTTTATTATTTTGATATGTTCATTGAAATAATCTTATCCAGTTGACTTTGTTAACATGGTTTGCAATATTCCAGGAAACTTTTTCAGGGAGATAAAGTTATAAACAGAATTATAGTTTTATGAACTTTTCCACAACCCATTGATCTGAAAACAAGACTGTTCAATTGACTTTCATCAGGATAAATATCCCCCTTCAGGATAATAGCATCAAATAAGTCTGTATTCTTTCAAGATTTATCTTGAAACCCTTGCTTTACTGAACTTACTTATCCTAAAAACTATCACATAAAAGCCTTGACTTAGTGTCGACAGTGATAAAGATTTACCTTCCACCTCTTGGGGACGACCAAGGGCAACAGCAGTAGTCGGTGATGTTTGGGTTGTCCTGACCAACAACTTAGTGAATTCTAGAGTCAGGGTTTTTGCTATATGGTCTTTGCCTCTTGGGGTTGCATTGTCAGCTCAGACGGGAAAATTTCATTTAAACTACATTTAAGTATTTATACACAAACTTAAGTGAATTATAGGGTCTTTTTTAGGTATATCATTTATAGTATGATTCCTTATAACACCTTTACTGTTATTTTACCCTCCTCTCTTTCTTCTGTATTTATCTCCTACCCACTCTACAGTGTACTTAGGAATGTATATGTAAACTCTACGCATGTACACATGTAACAATAATTAATGAACAAAGAGGCTGTGAGCTTGAAAGAGTAAAAGAAGGGGTATATGAGAGGGTCCTGAGGGAGGAAAGGGAAAGAGGTAGTGGCGTTGTTATAATTTTGAAATAAAAGATGTAACATAAAAAATCTGGCCTATCTTTAGTTCCTATTTTTCATAAACCAGCAACAAATCTTGGAGGATCCACTGCCTGGATCAAGACGCTGACAACAAGTGACTGTCAGTGCTCAGTCATAGATGTACCACCTATATCAATTAGCCTCCTCCAAGGTTCAGGGATCATCATAGATGGGCAGGCCACTCCAAGAGCCAGAAAATGGGGGAGAGTATTGTCTTCTGGCCATGGCATGACTGATAAACATGCCAGCTTAAGGCAGCTGTGGCTTACACAAGATCAAGCCAGTTAAGACGGTAAAAATAGATGTGAAACTGGGAGGGAAACAGGTTGGTGTATCTTGGGAGTTGAGGCGAGGTGGTAGTGGGTGGTTTAGATTTAAACATATTTTATACACATATGAAATTTTCAAACAATAAATAAAATTGCTTTAAAACTTGCTGAAACCGGATCCTCCCCGAATCTCTTGGGCTTGTCTTTGCTGTCCTCTAGCTGAGACACCCCTCCATCTCCTTCAAGGCCATTGCTCCCCTTGTAGTAGTGAGCAAAACCCTCGACTTTGCCTTTTTCTAACTGTTGGGAGCAGTGAGACTCCAGATCCTGAATTTCTTGTAATCCCATGATCTGAATGCCTACAGCTGCTCTGAGCACAAGACCTTCAGGAGTTCCTGATGGCAGGAGAGTGGTTTCTGGTGGGTTTGGCTGGGGCGTCGCTATCTCTATATAATCTGCCCCTGAACACAATAAAGGTGGCATTCTTCGGGAATTCAAGGATGACCCGTGTCGCTGTTTCTCTGTCTGTGTATCTTAGCCTCCAGCCCCTTGCCCGAAGCTTGGGAACTGGGTGCCAGCGCACAGAGCGCAGACACGGGGGCGCGGTGCGCGGCATCTAACATTTTGATGGAGTCAGCATGTGGCACTGAAGAAGGATGAGATTTTGGTTCTGTGACTAGACCAAAAGTTTTTTAAATGAAGACGTTTACTTTCTGAAATGAAACCTTAGGCTGCTTAATTCCGTGAAGCTGAAATGCTGTGGCCCACTTGTGGGATCTCACGCTGGCTTACAGCCAACTGCTAAATTATTAGGTATTTTGCAGGCTGGCTGTCACACCATTGGTAGTTTGAAATTAACCACAGTAGGAGCACTTATAGCATAGAAATGGGTAAATATTGCAAATGAGGGAATTTTCATTTGGAGAAATGTTGTTCATCATTCCACTAGCTTTGTGCTGGGTTAATTCCATGGGTGAACTTCGAGGGATTCTTTGCTCACACTGGAAAATATAATTGAAAAGAATATCTCTTCTTTTAAAATAAGTGAAACTGTCACAATTCCACTAATATTATAGATGGATTCATATCTTTTCATTACAAAAGTTGTTGCCCTGAATATAGCTTGACTTGGGAGTAGAGCTCAATGGTAGCATATGTTCCCAGTATGCAAGAGGCTTTAAGTTCCAGCTCCAATATCTCACTGAAAAATAGGTATGGAAACTGGCAGTTATCAGTAGGAGAAACTTGCTAAATAGTATACCTCTGTTTGATGACGCTTCCACAATTTCTTTATCACTATTGTCTGTACTAGTGATAAAATTATAAGTATCATGACTTGAATTCTATGTTTAAGGGCATTGAGTTATTTCATATACTTCAGAAAGTTAACTTTAAAGGAGCAAATACATAAGCGAACGCCCAAATGGAAATTAGATATTCTTATTGTCCAGCCTCACCATACATATAAGTATCTTCCATCATCGGCCAAGCTCCACAGTTTATTTGCTTAGCTTCCTGACCTGTTTCCTGGGTGCCTGACTTCTGGGATACATTGCTTTTCTCAGTTTTTCTTTACAGAGGTAAGATGAGGGGGGAGGGAGATCTAACAGGTTGGAACTTAAAATAGAAAAATTACTGTTAATTTTAAAAAAACAAAAACACACTAAAGGAAATGAAGGCTTGGTCAACCAGTGTATGCAATTGTTAATATGAAAACAAACGCCCATCATTCCTCCTCTTTCTCTTACCTCTTCTTTGTTTTGAAGTGCAGTAGACTGGAGTGGGAAATATTTAGATTATTCTTCCTTGCTGAATGCTGGGTGGCAAATATATGGGTGTATATTCCTGAAATATGTTTACCCTTTCTCTGGGGGCATGTGTGTTACAGGTACTACCAATGGCCACTTTCTCTTGGGCATGAACATTACAAGTACCACCAATGGCCAAGCAACTTGTAACTTGGTCTGTACATAGTCATCTTTTTATTTTTTCCCCTTTGCTGTAGGATAATGAATTACGACTATGAGATATTCAACTCTGGGGAGATTTGATTGATAAAGGCCTTAAATTACAAACATAGTTATTGTGCCCATAACTCTTCTTGAACTTGGCACGGAATAAAGGAACTTTTCCCTCACAGGGTAAGTTTAAATAAGAGTGAATGCCTCTGAGATCCTGAGGAGCTGTGCCTCTGTTGCCCTGCCCTCCAGGCATGGACTTTAGACTCCTAATTGAGAAGGGGAAAGAAATATAAGAAAACAAGAAACAAGTATAGAATTTTATAAAATTGAAGAATGTGAAAAGACCTTGAATATTACCTTGGGCTAATAACACCAGCATTTTTGGCAAGGGATTTGGATTGAGACTCTGTAGATGTCACTTCCTCGACATCCTAGTGTTAGTAGAAGAATTAGAGCCACTTAGAACAAAGGAGTTTCATATTAGAAGTGACAGACTGGAAATCCCTTGGAGTTTGGTAATGGTAACTGATGTGATGTGATGTTTATGAACATATGTTTCAATATTTTGTTCTTTTCCTCTTCCCATCTCCTGTTGCTATCACTTTCCCATTTTCAAGTTCATTCTGTTCTTTTTAAAGTTCATACCAAGTACCCTACACAAAAAGAATCATTAAAAATTCACAAAATTACTTCCTTTTCCCTGGTATTGTTCAGCGATGGTTTGTGAGCGGTTTAACAACCCAGGTTAGAGTGAAATATGAATTTTCATGCACAGAAATACCATCTGTAAAAACCTATCTACATCATAAATAAAAGTCATGGAAGAGAAAGATTTCTTTACAACAGGGTTTCAGCACTTCCTTCTAATAGGTGACACCCACTGGGCATTGATTGCTCAGTCTGGGTAGGCAAGGTTCACTGACCTGAGTTACTGCTTTCTTTCCTGCAGTCCTAGAAAGTACTAAGCCATATTTTCCCCGTGAGTAAACCCAGCCTGGAAATTGCTTTCGGAATTAAGCACATTACCTCTTTCTGGTTGCCAAGTGTCACTCAGTACGTTCTTCTGTAAGCGTTCCTTAGTGGCTGGGAAGAATGAAGTTGAGAACATCAGTGGTTTATTACAAAGAAGACAATTCCACATCACAAAAATTTTGGGAAGGCGTCTCTAATTTTAGGTTTGTTCATTTATCCTTCAAGCATCCGCTGAACATTTATTACAGGCAGGGTGCTTTATTTTAGGGTACCAGTAGGTGTCTGTGGGTGGTCACAACAATGGTGCTTAGGATGTCCTGAGTGCGTAGAGGCAGTGGTCTTAGTGGTGGGCATAGTGATGACAATTAGGGTTGGGACCACAGGAGATTCCTGCAGATGGTGATGACTGAGAATCTACAAAACGAGGATGGGGTGTGCTTATTTATTTCTTTTTTTAACATCCAAGTATACTTAGTGTCTTTAGTTCACAATTCCAGGTTAGGTAATGTGAGAACAGCTCAGTAAGGTTCTTCAAGCTCTGGCCTTTGTCTGGCTTGGCTCTCACGATGTGTAGTGCCCATTCCATGCATGCAGTGCCACATCTGCCTGCACATCTGCAGCCTATACCACAGGAGAATGATTTTTGGCCTCACGTCAGTGTTTGATTCAAAGTTATACCTTCCACATCGCCTTTGCTCTAGCAAGAAGTGTGCCATGCATCATCAGACCGCCTGGTAACATTGACACTTTTATATATCCCTGAGAAATAATTTCTGTAGCTGAAAGGCCAGAAAGTTTGTAGAGCAGGATTTTGGAGAAATAAGCAAAATAAAGACAACCTGTTAAATTCTCCAGTGTTGATGCACATAACAAAAAAATGACATTCTGGGGACTGAGGTCACTGAGGTGAAAAAAATGATGCACGAGGCTGTCACATAAATCTCATCTGTGCCCTATAACTTTTAATCTGTTCCAGATCTGTAGGGATTTAAAGTGCCAGGCCAACAGGAATGGACATTCAGGATAATCCTCAAGAGAGCTTCACAAAAAATGTAAACCATTTTATATCTTTATTGCCATGGAAACCAAGAAACTCTGACACAATTCTTTTTGAAATGTTTTAATTTAGATTTATTATTTAATTTAAAAAATGTTTAAGTTATTCATCAAAACCTACAAGTCACAGTATGAATGGTGTACCATGAACTGTTCTGACACATGTATATGATGTGATGTTTAAACTTTTTTTGTGTATATCTGTACATGGGTTTGCATGCATCGTCACAGTGTGTATATGTATAGGTTAGAGGACTTCTTGCAGAGATTAATTTTCTCCTTCCACCATATGGGTTCTGAATTAAGGTCATCAAGCTTGTTTTCAAGTTCCATTAGACTCAGAGCCATCTTGGTGACCTCTGTATGATGTTTAAGTCATGTTAGACATAGCTATCTTCTCAAACACATATATTTCTTTAAGGTAAAACCTTTTAAAAACCATCTAACTTTTGGAAATTCACAGTGTGTTATTATCTGTAGTACATGAGATCATTCTTGTCTTTAAATAACACTTTCATTTACTCTTTAAAAAATCCATGTATATGCAACATATTTTGATTATATATATTCCCAACTCCCCCTACAACTCCCCCAGGATCCTCCCTTCACATCTACCTGCCAGATTCATGCCCTTTTGTTTTTAGGAACAGCTCACCAAGTCCAATTAGTGCTAACTATATGCTCAGGGGTATGGGACATCCAGTAGAGCATGAGCAACCACTCTAAAAGAAAAATAATTACAAATAGTTCTTCAGCTAGGAGAGGGGTCTTGTTAGCTCCCCAATCCCATGCTGATACCTAAGTATACTGGACTCCATTTAACCACCTACCCACAACCACAATCATTTCCAGAGGAGTTGCTTTCATCTTACTTCTTTCTAGTGTTTTTTTTTCTTGTTGTTGTTGTAAGGAGCTGCTTGTTTGCCACAGTATACTTGATACCCATCTGAACCTGGGCCCTGCACATAGGTTGAGTGATGCATAACATTGGCCTTGTTTGTGGAACACTGAAGTCACAGACATCAGCAGCATCAAGATGAGTATATATGTAGAGCAGTTCTCTTTGGGAAAGGAAGAAAGTGAAGAGACTAAAGTCATCACTTGTCCCATAACTAGGGAAGTGGGATATTCGGCAAGGATTTGTGCATGCCATCAAAGCTCATATATACCTCCTAGAATCACAGGGGTCACTGATCCTACCTTCTAGTTGTCTGTTTGTTGACTGATGTCAACCTAGAAACAACTTTACAGGATCAGGGAAGAACACAAAATTCTGTTGTCTTTTCTGTTTTGGCCAATGTTTTGCTTAATGACTCAGAATGGAAAGGAACTGGGCAGGAGACAGATCCATTAACATAAACAAATTAAGATGGGCCTTTTCGATCTAAAAGGCACAGTTGTTTAATGTGGAATAAGTCACAGAAATTGGGAGCAGGAACAGCATGTTGAACATGTTGTTCATCATAGCACACTTTTGTTTTTTGAGACAGGGTTTCTCTGTAGTTTTGGAGCCTGTCCTGGAACTCACTCTGTAGACCAGGCGGGCCTCAAACTCACTTTCCCTTGTGAGTGCTGGGATTAAAGGCATGAACAACCACCACTTGGTCATAGCACACTTAAAATATCTAGCTGCCCTGTTGCTGTCATAGAAAACACTATGTGAGTCAGCACAAAGAAGTGTGGATAAACTAGCAAATATGCTACTGATCCACAGGAACAAAGGCATAATGTGTAGGACAAAAATAGTAACAATGAGATTCCACTAAGGACTCTTTAAGCTACACCTGTGCTATTGTATTTGGTTCTTTTACAAATGATACACACCAATGAGACTTTGGTTATTGGAACTGAGTAGAAAGAGGCTAAGGATTCATAACAAAGTAATTCAGACAACATTAGAAAAATAAGATTATTTTGTTTACAGAAAGAGAACTTGATGAATAGAAAAAGAAGGAGAAATGAAGGAGCCTGGATATTTGAAAAGCTCTTATGTAGAAAAGAAATAGATTAACTGATTTAAATAAAGCATGAAACTGGAGCCAGCAGTGATTACCGAGGAGGGCAGATTTCTGCTCAGTAGAAGAGGAGTTCTGAATTGTATTTGCTTTGAAAAGGCGAAACGAGCTGCATCAAAAAACAACAAAAGTCCCTGTTGCAGGGCATGAGTTTGGACAGACTACTTGTTAGATAAGAAATTTGTTTTATATAGAAATCAAGACACACACTTGCAGAGTTTTAAATGGAAGAACTTGCTAAACACAGCTTTCTAGGCTTTTTCCTTCTCTCTATTTTTTTAAAGGTAGAACAAGATCTTTCACTGGGATTTTCTTTTCTTTTTTCTAAGCATCTAGTTTTTTCTTTTTATCTATCTATCTATCTATCTATCTATCTATCTATCTATCTATCTATCTATCTATCTATCTATTAAAAATTTCCACCTCCTCCTTTTTCCTGATTTCCTTCCCATTTCCCCCTCCCCTTTGCTCTCCAGTCCTAAGAGAAGTCAGGGTACTCTGCTCTGTGGGAAGTCCAAGGCCCTCCCCTCTCCATCCAGGTCTAGGAAGGTGTGAATCCAAACAGACTAGGCTCCCCAAAAACCAGTACATATAGTAGAATCAAAACCCAGTGCCATTATCATTGGCTTCTCAATCAACCCACATTGACAACCACATTCCCGGTCTGATCACATGCTCGTTCAGTCCCAGTCCAGCTGGCCTCAGTGAGCTCCCATTAGATCAGTCCCACCGTCTCTGTGGGTGAATGCACCCCTCGCAGTCCTGACTTCCTTGCTCATGTTCTCCCTCCTTCTGCTCTTCATCTGGACCTTGAGAGGTCAGTCCAGTGCTCCAATGTGGGTCTCTATCTCTATCTCCATCCATCGCAGGATGAAGGTTCAATGGTGATATGCAAGATATTCATCAGTCATGGGATTCATCAAACATTTAGTCATAAGAATCTGCCTACGTAAATATTATTTTGACTTCTCTAGGGAATTACATTTTTTTTTAACATGGAGACATCATATACAAATTTGAATTTGGGTAGCTAAAACAAAACCAGCTGAAATGTAATGGGGTTATCCCAATGAGAAGGACTCTATCTGAAACTCAGCTTGTCTCCTCATATCCTGTTCTCTGAAGATTCTCTTAAACATCCACATATTTTCCGGTGACACTGGGTCTGCTAGTGACAGCAGAACCTGTGAGCACAACCACTCAAATGTGAGCTGAACAAGGACACCCATGAACATGACAGCATAGCAAAAAAAAAAAAAAAAAAAAAAAAACCAAAAACCATGAGGTCTCAACCCTACATAGAAAACTAAAGGCAACTGAGGAAATCTGGAAGTGGGAGAGGTGGCCCTTCCCAGGGAAGAGCACACCAATTAGTTGTCCCATGCAAATGGTTTTCTCTGAAGACTTACATACAATACCATTATATGAACTCAACTCAACATGTAATATTTAGGAATGTTTTTGTATACGCAAATAGCATATGCATGTAATAGCTATGATAAAAAGATCATGAATTTTAAGGAGACTCGGGGGTATATAGGAGGGTTTGGAGGGAAGAAAGGGAAAGAAGTGTTGTAATTAAATTGTAATGTAAGAATAACCTTTAAAAAATCAGTGTGTTTTTTGTACCGTAGTCAATGAATTGTTAATTGTTATAGAGGTTAGTATTCACACCTATTGAAATAGGATAAGATAAACTCCATTTTGTTTCAATGCTTAAATGTAGTAAGGGCCTTCTGTGTGGCAAGAGCAATGTCTGTGGCTTACCCTGTTCACGAAGTTTCAACAGCTCAGTAAAGTCCTCAGTCACTGGGGAGACAACGAGTTCTGTGAAGACTGAGACTGTGCCTGTCGTGTTTATTACACTTACCTGTTGGGCCTAACATAGTATCTGATATATTAGGCACGAATGGCATATTTGTTGGATTAATGGACAAAAGAATGAACACATGAAAACACGGGTTCTCAAAAGGAACAAGTTACCACATGAGGCCATTAGGGTGGGTGTAGACTTTGCCTCAGATTCCTGGGTGGTCCTACTTCCAGGAGTTGCAGTGCCTGCCCACCCTCCAGGCCAATATACAGAGTGAGGTTGGCATTCTGCATTTTATACTGAAAAGATAGTGGACAGCTTGTGCTGAGAAAATCCAAGATAAAATATTTTATAGACTTTTATTCTCTCTGAATGTCTTGATTAATTTTATTTGCAATTTGTTATATAACAATTGCTTCTACTATCCTTACACTACCTCACATACTAATATTAGTATGGCCTTTTCTCTGATTATAAAAATAATACCTGGGAAAGATAATGTAATGATGCAGACTTGGGTCTGACTTCTGACTACTAGATAAAATCTAGATCTTCTAGATAACTACTAAACCAAATATGCAGTCAAGGAAATCACCTAATAGAGATAACATTTCCCATATAAATTATTTTCCTTTTCAGAAATAATTGATATTTTTTGCTGCTTTGATGCCCATTGTATTATGTCCTTCCTAAGTATCCAGCACTTAGTAAGCTTTAGTGAGATGTTACTACTCATCCTTGCTCATTGTAGAAAACTTGAAACACACAAAAGAAAAGTAGATAAAATAATAATACATTTGCAATTCTGAAAATTTGCTATCTTTGCACGTTAGTGTGTACTCTTTCCTCCCTTGTGTATATTTTTAGGGAGTAGAGATCACTGTGTATGTGTAATTTTGTGTGTTCACTTTGTTTTTATCTCAGCAAGCGGCTACTAATTTGATTAAGATATAAAAGCTGAACGAAGTCAGGAGCACCTTGTCTTCAGAGCATTTCGTAGACCCCAAGTGGGTCCTTCTTTGTCTTTTAAATTAGTTTTGTGCTCAAGGAGCGCTGAAGTTGAAATCCTTCTCCTCGTGCATCTGCAAGGCAGCAGTCATCTGCTCTCTAATTGGAGAACAAATGCCCTGTCTCACTCTGTGCTTTTGCCAGGCCTGTGCTAATCAGGATGCTGAATCTTTGAGCTTTCAGATAATTAGTGATGGACATTTTGCTTTCCTTGTTCAATGGCCTTTCCTTTTTCTTCCCTGTGCCTGCTTATTAGCAACCAAAAAGAAAGCTCACAACAAAGAAGCTGAAAATGTGCTCCAAAGCAATGTTGCATTAGGAACAACTAAAGAACCTGGGGATATTTTCTTTTAAAAATATGTGTTTTTGAAGCTGCAGGCCTAGGGAATACTTAACTGGAAAGCCATGTGTGCTCGTGGAGATGAGACAGGGATTTCATTTAGCAGGGCATTCTAGGATTCGATAGACCAAGGATGGATCGTGCCAGGTATTTTTTCTCTTCCTGACTGGTTGTGTTTTTTAGTGTTAACAGAGGAGGATTCTGCTACTGCCAGGGCCTGTGAGGCTAGCTGCAATTCTGCTTTGGGTCCTCATTTTGTCTAAAGAAGGCCCTTTTCTCTATCAAAATTGCTCCTGTTGCTCCCATAAAAGAAGACAATATGGATCCAAGGCAGTCACTCAATTCTCAGAGTAAAAATATTTTGAATTGCAACTGTTCTAGGATTACAAATAAAAAGACATATTCGTCAGTGCTAGGAAACATTGATCATTGGTTTTCTGTAGATGCTAAGTGTGCTGAAGCACTGTATTCTCCACAGGAATCTATTTAAATGCTCTCATCGTCCCTCTCAGGATCACCAGGGTAGATGTTGTCTGGGTTGCTGTCTTCAGTGTAATTAGGCTTCATGGATGAGCAGGGGAGAGAGAACTACCATCTTGTTTTGTCTGTAAGGTCTGTTTGTGTGGCAAGTTACAGGTTGAGTTGTCCCTTTCCGCAAATGCTCAACTCCGCCCCCCCCCACTTTCTCTCTCTCTCTCTCTCTCTCTCTGACCCTTATGGATGTGATTTTATTTGTAAATATTCTTGATGACTTTGAAGACATAATGAAGGTCATACTTGAATGAGGGTTGTCTCTGAATCTAATAATAGTGTCCTAATAAGAGATCATGGGAAGAGACAGAGGTGAACAAAACTATATGAAGATGCAGGACCCATAAACCAAGGAATGCCAAGGACTACCGACAAACTCTAAAGATAAGAAGAGGCAAGGAAATACTTGGATAGCATCTGAATTTCAGTTATTTAATGGTGGGAAAACAAAGTTCTGTTCATTTGTACCAGGAAGGTTGTGGTTACTTTTCATTGTCCTAAGAAAATAAAATAATGCTTAATGTGCGTGGGGTTTACCTTCCTCTACACTAAGCATCACCTTCTGGAAGTATAGAGTTCATTCAGCCCTTAGACTGAATTTTAAACTGCTTTGTGTTCCTAATTGCCTTCCACTAAGGAAAACATGGACATTAGTGTTCTTCTACTTCTGAAAAACTCATGAGCATTCAACACATTGATCTTAGGTTGGGTTCCCAAAGAAGCAGACACTGAAATAAAGGCTTGTGTATGTGGTTCCTTGGGGCTGTTCCAACAAAGCACTGATAACAGAGAAGGGATTTGAAGTATGAAAGCAAATACAGAGCCAAATATTGACCAGTTTCAGCTGTGTAGTCAACTGGAGCCCAATTCCACTGGGAGACACTGTGTAATGCATCACCAGAAAGCTCTTCAGAGATGGGAGCAGAGTTGGTCTTTTTGTTACAGGTGTTCCTTTTCATGCCTAAAAACTATACTAAAGAGCAAGTGAGTAGTTTCCATTCTTAGAGTATGTGTGTGTGCGTGTGTGTGCGTATATATTCTCTGTAGAGCTATGATTTAATCTTCTCATTTGAACTCTAGAACCATAAGAGTATTGCAGAGATAGAATGACACTGAGTTATGATATGTACCTGCTTAGCTCTTCATTCTGTAATGCTGGCTCCTTGTCACCTCCCACTGTCAGGGCATCATTCTGGAGGATACCTGCCTCCTGGATTTGTTTCTTTTGGTACACATTTCATAGATTAGAACCCTCGGTTCTCTCTTTCCTGAACTGGGATTGAATGAGCATGTGATCAAACCGGTCTCTTTGAATGTGGTTGTCAATGAGGGCTGACTGAGAAGCCAAGGATAATGGCACTGCGTTTTGATCCTACTGCATGTACTGGCTTTGTGGGAGCCTAGCCTGTTCGGATGCACACCTTCCTAGACCTGGATGGAGGGGGAGGGCCTTGGTCTTCCCACAGGGCAGGGAGCCCTGACTTCTCTTAGGACTGGAGAGGGAGGGGGAAGGGAAGTGGGGGAGGGGGAGGGAAATGGGAGGAGGTGGAAATTTTTAATAAATAAATACATTCTAAAAAATGTCTGCTTTGGAAATATATCTTGAAGGTTTGAATTTGATATAGCAAAGCACGTGAATGAAAAAGTTATCATGTTATTTATCATTTCTGTAGGTACAGGAGATATGTATGTATGCATGTATATATATGTATGTATGCATGCATGCATGCATGTATGTATGTACTTATGTATGTGTGTATAAACTTACCCTACAAGAACATGCTGTCATCCACTCATTGAGTCTTTGGAGAACTGCAAATTTGGTTAAAAATAGAAAAAAATAAATTTAAGCAGAGAAGAGAGAAAAGTTTTATATCACTTTAAACAAAGGCAAATAGCCCTGGAACAGCTGTGAAATGCACCTGGTTTTCATTCCAGCAACAGCAGCAACATTGAAACTTCCAAGGTGTGATGAATTATTACCCAACATCTGCTTTACAAAATGCTAATTCTTCTTCAACCAAAATTACCATCCAGCAAATGGACTTTTAGCAAAGCATCAAGCCATCACTCACACAAGGCCGTAGAGAAATCCCGAGCCGGAAATTATTAGCACAAATGATTTGCCAGAAACAGATTGGAATCTTATTAAAGACCAGGGAAAATGGTGAATTGGATAATAAGAAGCAAAACAAGCAGTCAGATATAGGAAGAAGGAAGACGGTTGCTCCAGAGCATAAACCAGAGTGTTTCTCTCGCTGCTGCAGCCTTTTGCAGCATGGTCTACCCATTTCTATAAAACTCTTCATGTAGTATTTGCCTAGAATTGCTGAGCCTGGTCCCTGGGGTTCAAAAAGGGATTTGTCCTGGCCTGTTCTTTCCCCTCTGGTTGCAGCTAGAGCTCTGTGTAGAAGGCATACACTTGTCCTTTTTGAAACCTCCCTGAACTCTGATATTACTGTTCTATTATTAATATACAACAAATATAAAAAGAAATGAAATGGAAAGTTGCATAGAGCCTGCACTATAATAATTCTCCCCTGGAAATCAGGCTAGGTTTCTAGAGATCTTTTGGTTTGGAAAAGTTACAGTTGAAAAACTGAAGATTACAGACAGGTAAACCATGGCCCTCAGGTTAGACTCCCAAAGCCCTGACAAATAGGCCTCTACCCCTGAGCCTATGCCTGCCTCTGTGTCTACTCTATGTGTGTGACTATAAAGAAGGCAGCTCACCAAATATGACCTTTAATTTGTATTTTACATACACATTTAAAATCCAAAGCAGTGGGTTCACTGTCTTCCTTCTAATTTGTGACAATTCTCACATAATTATCTACAGCTGTTGACAAACCGGGTGTAAGTTCCATGGGACATGATGCTTCCAATACTTTTTAAAATTTTTTATTGATTCTTTGTGGATTTCACATCATGCATTCCAATCTCACTCATCTCCCTGTCCCCTGCTTCCACCCTTTGCCCTTGCAACCTCCCCACAAAGCAAAATTTAGAAGTAAAATCAAAAAACAAAACAAAACAAAATCTCACCATGGAAACTGCAGTGTGGCCCAGTGAGTCACACAGTTTACCCTTTAGTCCTTACATCTTTAGTTGTAAACGTTCATTGCCATAGTCATTGATCTGGTTCGAGGCCTCTGGTTTCTGCCACACTGTCAGTCCCCACTGGGACTCCTCTCGGGTACCCTATTGTTATCTTGTGTCATGAAGATCCTGTAACTTTGCATATTTCAGCAGTTCATAGATGAGGTGGGTGTTGAGGTGGGTTACCTCGTAGTCCTGATTCTGCACCTGGGTGGTGGTTAGGTTGGTCAGCCAGTCAGCTTTCCCTAATCTTCACCACCCAGGGGAGCTCTCCAGCACTGTTTCGGCTAGCTCACCCCATGTAGCAGATAGCAAGGAGCAGGCCCAGTTCTCTTGCTCTTATACCCTCGGTTCTGGTTCATCTGCACCCCTGCCAACAGGGTCAACTCTCTCTGCTGCCCAGGTGAGGTGTTGTGCCTATGTTCCCGTGTGCTGCAGATGGTGAGGGACAGGACCAGCTCTCATGTTCTCATGGCTTGGGAACCAGCTCTCTCATCTTCTACAGGTGGCAAGATGGGTGTAGGGAGAGCATTTTTCCTCACCCTATGCTACCACATGGCAGATGGGGGGCACAGGTCAGTCTTCCTGCTTTTCTGCTTCCCTGGCCAGCTCACCTGTGCCCTTGCCAACAGGGTCAGCTCTTTAGTGCTGCCAGGGCAGGGTGTAGGGCCTGCTCTCCCAAGTGCTGATGCTAGTAGGGGGCAGGGCTAATTCTCCCACTCTTAGGACTTCAGGACCAGCTCTCCCACCCACCACAGGTAAAGGGGCAGGGGAAGTGGAAGGTCATCTCTTTCTCTCGTACTCTATGCTGATCTGAGCGTTCTGCAATGCTAACTAGAGCTATGATGACATCTGGGTCCAGGCTTTTGCCAAGGACCATGTCTGGGTCTGTGGTCCTACCATAGAGGTACAAGATAGAAGAGAGGTAACACCACATGATAAAACACAGATTAGAAAATATAGATTAATTAAATTATAGGAGCTGATACTATGCCCTCCAAATTGTACAAACAGGACACAAAAGAGGGCCACTGCCAGACTTTGACAAGACAAGGTAGGATAGTCCTTCAACATTCCTGCTTCATATAAATCAGATATTCTAGCACTGTAGGACAAAGACAGATGCCCCGACATTGCAGAGAAACCTTGGGTGTCTGTCCAAGCAGCCAGCTGTTTCTGTCATTCCTATAGTTTTGGAAGTTGTTTGCTCTGTACTTCCTGTTTGCTTGGATAATATTATATCTTCTCAAGTCTCAGATGGGGTTGAAATCAAGACACTTACTGTTTTCCTTGTTACCAAACTCAGGAAACTCACAGAAGAGGTTTAAAGTATACAAAGTTGAGATACATGAAAGTTTAAATTGTTCACCTAAGAAAATGTTTAGCAATCTAAAAAGATAGTTTTAGGATGGTAATACAAAATTTGATAAAAATGGTTTAGGTATAAAATTCATGATGGCGAACAAAGGCCACACAGATGCCCAGGAATTTTGGCCTTCCCCTGTGACCTTCTTGTTGCCCGAGGGTTGTGCTGCTGCTGAGTCCATACAGACCTGAGTAATATGTGCTGCCATCCAGTATCAGGGCATTCTAGGAGCTTGAGTTGTGGCTGGGGCCATGTATTGGTCAGTGGTCCTGCTGTAGCCAGGGTCTGTGATGATGTCCATGGCTCCTGTTGCCATCAAAGGCTGTGCAGATGTCGGGAATCTGTTCCACTCTGTCGTTGATTCTTTGCCCATATGAAAGACCAGCACTGCCAACTGGGGCCATGGTGACATTTGGGTTCAGGCTGCTGTCAAGGGTCATGTCTAAGCCCATGGCCCAACCACAGCTGGGGTCTGTGTTGATGTCCATGACCTGTAGTGTCACTATGGGTCCACAGGGACAACTGGGGCCTGGGCTACCACCTAGGACCAAGTTAGTGTGTGAGTATTGAGCCTCTGCCCAGGCCACGCAGATTTGAATAGCCTGCTCTGCCACCTGGGGCCATGGTGTTGTCTGGGATTGGGCTGTTGCTGGGGCCATGTCTGGGTGTGTGGCCCTGCCACAGCAGTGGTCTGTGTTGATGTCCATGGCTCCTGTTACCACCTAAAGCAGTGAGGATAGGGCTGCAGAGTCGGTCTGGCTATAGTACTGACTTCCTCCCTCACCAACTGCAACACTCGGGAGAGTGGGCCCTGTACCTCCTCAGGGTAGCAGAGTACAGCTTTCTCTGCTGGTGTGGGTGAGTCATTCCTGTAGACATAAGAGTGGGAAAGCCAGCCACACAGTCTATCACACAGAGGTATGGATAAGGAAGAGATACCCCTTTACCCATAGCCCCTTGCCCTCAGTCACCTATTGTAGGCAGAGAAAAAAGCTGGTCCTTGGGTCCCTAGAGTAGAAGCGATGACCCTGCCCTCACCAGGTGCAGCACATGGCAGAGGGATCCTGCACCTAGTTTGGGCAGCAAAGCAAAGCTGACTCTTTTGACTGGCATGAAAGTGATCTGGGACTGTAAAAGAGCGTTGAAGGCCCACCCTTCATTCACTTCCAATTCTTGAATTCTTAGGTGCCTTTTTCCTCCCTCACTCAAGTCCGAGCTTGTCTCTTGAGGCTTTCCAATACAAGATTACATTCGAATGGTTTATCTCATTCTGCCTGTGGTTAGCATGGGCCATGCACATTGACACATGCCTTTAATCTCAGCTCCTTGGAGGCAGAGAGGCAGATGGATCTCTGTGTGTTAGAGGACAGCCTGGTTTCCTTCCGAATTCTATCTAGGTCAGTGAGAGTTATATATTGAGACCTTGTCTCTGTCTGTTAGGGTCCGAGAGAAGCCCCCAAGGACAGACCAACTATCGTGTATGTCATAAACATACTTTATTAATTCCAATGTTGGGGTGGCACTTGGCCATCCCCGAAGAAGATCACAAGCTCCTTTTAAGTGGAGTTAGGGGAATTCCAGAGGCTGATTGGTGGAGGAAAGATTAGTCCGGGGGCTGATTGGTGGGAGGCCTAGGGCTTTCAGGTGGCAGGATAGGGAAAGTTATCTTTAGCAAGCAGAAGGCTGCAGGGTGTCTGCTGATCCAGCAAAGGGGCTTTGGGGCCTACTGAGCCAGCAGAAGGGGCTGTGGGGTACCTGCTGTGCTAGCAGAAGGCTGTGGGTTGCCTGCTGATTGGTTCCCCCTAAGTTGTAGTTTTCTGAGGACTGTCTGTTTAGGTCGGTCCCATTCTGGTGAACCAAAACTAAGCCCTGGTCTCTGTCAGGCTACTAGGAGAGCCTGTCTTGGTTCTGGTCTGTCCCTCACCCCCACAGCCCTCTCAGTCTTAAAAAAAAAAAAAAAGCAAAATCCCTGGAAACAAACAAACAAAAACAAACCACCCCCCACAAAAAAACAAACAAACAAGGAAATGCCTGAATGGTACTAGAATTTAAAAATGGTCTAGAATTAAAAAAATATATATAAAATGTGCTTTCTTGCTGATAATACTGTATAACACATAATTTAACTGTAGAACATTTTGTGAGATTCAGGGAATAAAGGCTGTAGGCAGTCTCTTCTCTCCCACCTGCCAGTTCCCAAAGAACTGATGAAGAGGCTTAATATTATTATAAATGTTTGGTCAATAGCTCAGACTTGCAGTAGGAATAAATCCCGGTCCTACTAAAAGTGGCTTCCCAGAATGCCTCAGTCACACAACTGTCACTGCCTTCAGAGGGCCTAGTTTGATCCTACGCTGGATCCCCCTCTGCCAGTCTGCAGTCAGTGAGCTTCCCTCAGCTCAGGTCAGCTGTTTCAGCGGGTATCACTGTCATGGTCTTGACCCCTTTGCTCATATTATCGCTCCTCCCTCTCTTCAACTCGACTTTGGGAGTGCGGCCCAGTGCTTCACTGTGGATCTCTGCATCTGCTTCTATCAGTTGCTGGATGAATAAATTAACCCATATTTCTTATCTGCACTTTACCACATGGCTTGGTACCTTTTCTCAGCACTGCATGCCCATCTTTCTTTTCTCTATATCTGCTTGTAACTCCTTTGACTTTGCCCTTCTTCCCAGAATTCTCTTATTCTAACCATCCTGACCCCAATCTCTCCTGCCAAGCTATAGGCCAGTCAGCTCTTCATTAACCAGTGATAATAATACATATTTACAGTGCACAAAGATTGTTCCACAGCAAATGTTGAAAAAAGGAAATTATTCATAACCCAAGCATCCTCAAGTAGCCATTATTAACATTCTGATATATATTCCTCCAATATATACTTTAAAAATTTCCAGGCACAGTTATTATAGAGCACAGTGAAATTAATACAAAAGTAATTATTTTAAACTCTATTGACTTATATTCCTTTATATGAGCCTTCCCTCCCTCAATCCCATACCATGTTATTTTGGGTGTGTCCAGGTTGACTCAGATTGACATGTCATACAAACATGTGTTTCATAGTCTCTCTGAGAAATCTCTCTAAGTTGTACACATGGGTAGGCAGAGGTAGCCGGAGAAGGTTCAGCAATTTGCATAGAAAGAGAAACTTTTTTCACCCCTGGACAAGACAAAAGTGTTAATGAAGATTCCGATTTTCTTGGTGTAGGTCCTGTACCTTCTGTTTAACAACTCGAGCATGGGCCGCTTTAGTTACTGCTGTGAGAGACACTGGGTAACAGCTGCGTGGTGTTTCAATCCTTAGCCTGGAAAGGGGTAAAGGTCATCTCCATGGCAAATACTTGAGGACAGAAGAAATTTCTGTAATCAGAATGGAGGATTGCCTTCCAAAGAGGTACCAGACACAAAATATCTAAACATATACTATGCTAGATATATTTAATTTTTAAATTTTATGTATGGGACTGTTTCCCTGCATTTGTGGGTCTGCATGTCTGGTTCCGGAGGAGGACAGAGGAGAGTGTCGTATTATTTCAGACTGTTGTTATGGATAGGTATGAACCATCATGTTAGTGTTGGGAATTGAATCCCAATCCTCCAGAATAGCAGTCAGTGCTCTTAACCACTGAGTTGTCTCTCCAGCACCTAATATACTTCTTAAAATTTCAAATTTTGCTGTGATTGCAGAATCTCTGCCCCCTGAAGGTAGGGTTTGGGGCTGCATTGTTTTTTTACATCTCATTGTGGTGCTACCTGTTTTAAGAACAGCTTCTCATTTAAAACTCCATCACAGTCATTTCCCAAAGCGATTGAATAATTCTTTTGCCATATTTTCAATATGTTTACAGAATTGCTCTGTTTGTAGTCTCTCTTTTCATTATTTTCTTTCAACTGTGCAAATTTCTGTATTTTGCTGACAACCACCTTCAACTTTTAGTGATCCAGATTTGCCTTTGATCAGTGTGACCCAACAAGGAGAAAATATGCAATAAACATTGAACAATTTGTTATTAGAATTTCCTAATAAAACTCTATCAATTCATTCAAATTTTATCCAAAGACTAAAGGCTCTGTATTAATTTATGTGGCTTAGGGACTGGTTTTCTTAGGTCTTTATTTCTAAGACATAAAATCAGGGGGATCATCACACTCAGTCTATAGGGCTATTAACATAAATAAGCACATATTGGTCTCTGACACACACTAGTGATTTAATAAATATCAGCACCAACCCTTTTATTGTAGTCATTAAACTCTTAAGGTATTATCTGCAATATATTAATTATAAATGAATGCTTTTTGTCCTAACAATAATCTCATATTTAATTTTTATTTCTTTTAATGTATTTTGAAAAATACTAGGAGTCTGTGATGTTGAACTTCTCTGCTTTGTAAGTGTTCTGTGCTTGTGTTCCTTTGTGTGGATCTCCCCTTCTTCTTTCTTTCAGTCATACCTGGTATTTATTTTTCCTAGTGGAAGGAAGGCATATTTTTAAGTCCTCATGGGCAAACCTCAAAAGGAATGGATTTCATATTGTGTGGCATCATCAAGTTTTTCCTGTAGACTGCTGAACTTGAGGACAGGAGTCCTACTGTAGTAGAACTTTTTACTCAGTATCATTTGGCCTTCTAAACCACTGCATAGCAAGAATGCGAGCCTGCTGCTTTCTGCACAGTTGGTAGGAGGCAGACAAGCCCGCGAGTCAACGATCCAGACTTCAATTCACTCCGTGAACTACTCACAGAACAAAGCAATGGTCACCCAGAGTGAAAGCTGGTGCACAGCTGTAGAAAACATATAGTGGCAGCTGCCCATGCCTCTAGGAAGAGCTTGTACTTGTGGAAGAAATTCTGCAGGGCCTCTTTTTTCTAGAGGCAATCCCTTCATGTCCAGAGAAGGGTCTGACATGCCCGATGTGCCTATTTGGCTCTAAGTGTAAGCAATTGTTTCCTTCCTACCACACAGCCTGGAGATAGCAAAGACTCATCTCGTGGGTGAGCACCCGAGGACTGAATTCTTGCCTGAGATCATTGATTTTTCCATCAAACCGAAAGGGTAAACAGTGGTGAGTTACCTAAAACCCAGAGTGGGAAAAAGAGTAGTTGAATGAGAAACCAGTCTCAGGTCTGCTTGAAGCCCACGTTTGGAAGCCATGAGACAGGGAATCAGGATGAAGGTCTAGAGCCGGAATAGCAGAGCTATAGGCCTGGTACTGCTGTTCCTTGGCCGTGTTACCTTAGTCTTTCCTAAGATATAAATGCAAATAATAATACCATGGCTTATAAGGCAGTTACTAGCTGAAATGAATTTATGGTATTGCCTTGCATCAATTGTTTAATAAAATATCAGATGAGAGACTAGAGAGGCTCAGCGATTAAGATTACTGGCTGCTCTTGCAGAGGATCTGGGTTTAATGACCAGCACCCACATAGTGACTCGTAACTGTGTATTATTTGAGTCCCAGGAGATCTGTGTATAATTTGAGTCCCAGGAGATCTAATGTCTTCTTCTGACCTCTGACAGCACCAGGCACACATACATGTGGTTCACAGACATATATGCAGCAAAACACCCCTACACATGATATAGATAAATTTTAAAAATTAGTGGAAATAATATTAATAATGTTCCTCAATCTTTCTTTAGGTGTCAGATCTACAGTTTATCATTAAGGCCCTGGGCCCAACAAATGCAAGGGCTGAGGACAGAACCTGCAGGTATCACGGAAGAGCAGCTGTCGAGCCTCCCTGATATTTCTTAGTAGCCTTCCTGCTATTCTGCTTGGATCTCCACTGCGTTCAGTATGGACCATTGTCTAAGAAGAGACAGAATGCACTAAAATTATTCCTGCAACAGTTACCCTAAACAGTGTGTTTGTCGGCAGGAAATCATAAAAATTCATGGAAAATTTCATCTTAAGAGTATAACTGATTTAATGAAGGGAAAATCACAGCAGTAATATATATTTGCTAAGTTTTGGGAGATTCCTATTTCACAAGGCAAATATATAATGTTGAATATGTTAATTCATCATGATTTTCATTTTGTAGCATTCTTAATAAATTGTGTATTTTTGCATAGTGCAGATCGTAAAATGTAACATGCCTAAATTAAGGTTTTCCTTAAATGATGGTTGGAGAAATATTAAATAAGAATTATTTTTCCTCTTATTGAAAAGAGATTCTCTTAAGAAATTTTAATTGGTTCTACTTGGAATGTATTTTTTTTAAACATTACCATCAAGTTCTAATGTGACAAAGTCTCTGCAACAATAGAAGCATTTTTTCCTTATTACTTATAGCCAAAGAACTTGACTTTATTAATCAACAAATTATGGACACTTAAGATATGGCTTGGCAGTTAAAGGCACTCGTTGCTCTTGCAGAGGACCTGGGTTCAATTCCCAGCACCCACATAGTGGCTCACGAGCATCTGTAACTCCAGTTACAGGGGACTGGTCACACTCTTATGGTCTTTGTAGAGATCAGGCACACAGTGGCACACAGGCATAGATACAGACAAAAAAGAAAGAAAGAAAGAAAGAAAGAAAGAAAGAAAGAAAGAAAGAAAGGAAGGAAGGAAGGAAGGAAGGAAGGAAGGAAGGAAGGAAGGAAGAAAGAAAGAAAACCCTCGTTTCTTGAGACAGGGTTTCTATGTGTAGCCCAGGTTAGCTTTGAACTCACAGAAATCCACCCGCCTCTGCCTTCTGAATACTGGGCTCAGAGGCTTCCACCACCACTGCCTGGCAAAAATAAAATTTTTTGTTTTTAAATCCCACAGTAAAACATGGAGTCTTACAGGAAGAGGGTCTGAAGGAGATCTGAGTTCGACTAGACTCCCTGTCTTCAAGCATTGCCAATTTTATTGTGAAATTGTCTTGATTGACACATGATGTAGTTCATGGAGTTTGTGATGCCACAAATAGTTTCTAGTTTTGTAAAGCAATTTTATGTTTAATCTGTTTTTGAAATTATTTTGCAATATATGGAAATAGACCATTGATGTTTCTAAATTGTGACCATCAGTGGTAGTTTCTGTGTTTGGAGAGAGCCATAAGTTGAAATCCCATTCACTGCATAGCACTGGACATGCTATGCACATTCTAGTCATTCGTGGGCTGCAATGGCTAGGTCTTTAAATGTGGGAAACAGGTCTAAATGTTCTCTTTTTTTTTCAAATTGAGAAATCTGCATAATTCTGCAGATGTCTTGTGGATGGATGATTCACTGGTAGCTCACTGTGCGGTTGACAAGATCTAGCTTGTCATTTTCAACTGCACATGTATAATGTTGTAATGTATATTCTACAGTAACCAGCACATATTTATAGTGTTCATTCTGTTACAGTGTGACAAAGGTTTGTACTCAAAACATGTACTTAAAAATGTCATTATCAAAATAATCACAGTATGGATGTATACATCACAGGCTCACCCAAATTTTGTCATACCCTTTTAAAAGAACTCTTCGTAATAAATAAATTTTAGAGTCCACTTGTATTTTGTCTTCTCTGATCAAACTTGGGTATGATAATTTTCTAGATTTTCATCAGTTTTCTTTTCTCCTGATTTTGGGGAACTCAAGGCTGTGTGCGTGCTGGGTATACCAGTTCTGACTTTGACGTTTTTGCAGGAACACTGGCCGGGTATATTGTGTAAATTGTTCTTCCACTGATCTTTT